>NC_082342.1:107782216-108146591 GCF_027477595.1 Haemorhous mexicanus
TCAGGCTTTTCAAGAAATGAGGACCCTATGAACTTTACTGTTTCCAGATGGTTTGTTTAAAAGCAAATAAATAATACAAACAGAAAGGATACTCAAGAATTAAGTGTGGAAAATGACAGCACTGAAAGATAGTGAGGAGAAGAATTAAACTCACCTGAGCTGATCTTAAGTCCATTTCTTGGCAGCCATATGCTATTCTTGCCTAAAACTCCTGTGAATTAGTGAAAAATGACTTTTGATTGCACTGGAGAGAAAACTTACCTTTTTATTCTTGTGATAGTTATCCTTATATATATCAGATGTAACTGAGATATATCAGATGTAAGTGAGTAGTTGCACTTCTTTACAAATAATTGATGGCTCAGTACAGCTATCTAGACTATAAAATTCATATTTTCAAAAGGTTGCCATTTTCTTTCTTCTTTAAATTATATTGTTTGTATGTGTTACAAAAAATATTTACCAAATTAAAATAAACCTTCACCTTCGTCAGTTTCTACAGTCATGGTTGCCTTCTGCAGAGAAGCAGCAGAAATTAATCAATGTAAGCACTGCTGTCTGCTCCCCTGACTGCTGAAGATACTGCTTTTATTTTCTTCTTGCCCACAAGCACCAGTATTACAGTAGCATCTTCAGTTCCCATCTTGGGTCTCTTCAGCAGAACTGAACACTGGTCTCTGCATGCCTTTTTCTCCACATGGTTTTCAGCAGTATTTTTTCATGCCTTTTGTTTCACAAGGTTTTCAGCTTTCTGGGCTGAAGAAAAGACACAGTGATTTAGAGAGGTAGACAGAGAGGCCATATGTTCATTTCCCTGTCTTGGAGTGTTTGTAAGAGTCAAACAGTGTTACTGAACTTGGTACAGCATTTGGGCTTGGAGACATAGAGGTATTCATGGTTGCATAAAAGCTGTGTTGGAGACAGCTGTTCTAAGGGATTTCTGGATTTGTTAATGAGACTATGGTTATGTCTGTGTTGCACATTGTACCGTGTTTAGACCTGAGCTTGGCTTATTTAGGTAGCTGAGATGGCCTTGCACTTGTAATGGGCAGTATAAAAGCACCCTAAACTAAAGTCTTGGCATCTTCTAGACAGTCTGTCTAAGCCAGCAGAGATTAGTTAGCACTGTTCGAGTTTGGAACACTTTACTTTTCAGCTGTGCTAAAAGTGTCAGATGCACTTCCTGCCATCAAGAATCAAGAAAATTTAACACAGGAAAGAGATGAGGTCTAAATTTTAACTTTTTTATTTTTTTGATTGAGGGAAGCAGGGAACACAACTACGGAACATTGATCAAGCTAGTTAAAGAAATTTTTGCTTTATTTTCACATTTGGTTTGTGAACTCTCTTCCTACTCTTGGGATGCTGGTGCAAGGATGGGCTTGCTGGTGCAAGGATGGGACCAGGCTGGCTCTTCTCACAAAAATACCCAGCAAAACTCCTCTGTGATGATTAGAGCTGCTGCTTGTCAGCATGTGAAGAAAAGAGCTACAATTCCTCACTCACACTGTCATGTTAAGGCACAGAAAAGTAATTAGCAGGTAAGATGTCTATTAATAGCTCCCACCACCTTTAGTTCAAACACCTGCTGACAAGCTATTACTCTGTGTAGTTCAGCTTCAGCAAGTTCTTGTTTTATAATTGCCAGAAGAGACTCCATTAGAGCTGTTTCTGTTGGGGCAGGCTATCTCTGAAGACACTCTCTGGCCTCTCGTTGAGGGAGTGAATGCCTAGACTTGTGTCACTTCTCGTAATCTCTACAGGCATGCAGAGATTTCTTTGTGGCTCTTTCAGTGACTGTGAATGTATTTTGGCTAATGAAAGCACAACTCGTGTTAGTGCTGGCTAAATGCAGACTAGGGGAAAACAAAGAACTGTCTCCTTTGCCTGCAATTATCTTCTTACAGTGCTTGAAAATAAACGCAGTGCATTGCTAACAGAACCGTGTTGTTAATAGTGTATTATTGAATATAAAGTATGATTCAACTTGGCACTTTTTGTTTAAGCAAGCTTTTTCCTAGGATTAGAACACACAGCTCTGGTAGCTTTTAACGTGGGCCAAAAATATTAGTGATAAACAAAGTGAGGATTTTGTTAGCTTGGCTGCTGCTTTAGGATCCTTCCACTTAAAGGCTTCAATAAACACAGCTGCCCTGAAATTTATCTCTCTATTTTCCATCTCTTGCTTTATCTGTATGATATTACAGATGGAGGCTTTACCAAAGTCAGTGCCATCCTCATGTAAGACTGAATTAATATGTGGCCTAGGCACAGTGTTTTATGTTCACACACACACATACAGACACACATGTACACATGCATTTGATGACTTTGTGTTAAAATAGGCTTTGAATCTGTTAATGTTGCCTCTTCCTTTCCTCATTTCTGATGGTGAAAAACAGCCTCTGAAAAAGAATGTGGCCATAGGTGGCCATCACTTAGATATTAAGAGGAAGCCGCTAAGGTTTTGTAGCTGATTTTCTAAAGAAGTATATACATAAATGCAGCCTATTTTCCTGTTGTACAAAAAAAAACTGAATGTTGTTTTGCTTGCTCTGCAGTGTTCAATATTGCATGTTTTCTTTTCTTCTGGTGCTTTCCTTTGTGGTGGTGCTGCAGGTCTGTGCGCTGCCTGCCCGGGCTCCCGCTGGGGTGGGCATGGCGGCCTGCACAGGCTGGGAACCAGCACCTGCCTGTCCGAGCAGGGCAGGGACAGACAAGGTGACAAAGAGGAGATGGCAAAAGAGGGGGAGCTGAAATAATCTGGGGTTGTTGAGGACCTTTGGGATCTCACCTCAGCCTCAGCATGGTCTCGCCTGGCTCTGGGCCCTGTGTGGGGCACGGCTGGGGTGACAAGAAGGTGCCTGGGCTTGTATGGCACCTTCCCCACACACCCTCTTCTCACCCACCTTACTTTTATATTTGGATTATCTGACTCAGCTCCTTAGGAACAGCTTGCTGAGTTAAGAAATTCAGTGTTTCAGTGTGTCAGAAAGAAGGTACCCTGTGAGAAGGCCTGTGGCTGGGCTGCAGCCTGTGGTTGTACCCCCCTTGTGTGGGGGTGTGAGTGCCATGTTGTTGGGGCTCACTTGTGGCTGGTCTTTCAGACATTTTTGGTGATTTATCATTCATCCAGAATATTTTTCATTTATTTCTTCCCCCATTAATTTTGTGAAAATGAGCTAGGTGCTCAAGAAGCAGAATGAAGTAAGAACAAACCTGTTATCTTTTTCCAGCTTACTTCCCCCCACTCCTTAATTGTGCTTCCTCAGCCAGACCAACCACAGAAAGCTGCAGGAAAAAACAGATGTGTTTTTATCTGATGTTTATCTTCTTATTTTGGACTGATTTAATAAGTTATTAGTTATGAGCCATTTAGCTGCATAATAAAGTACATTTTTCTTTTCAATCCAAATTAATTGTTTTCATCTTGTAATTTTTTATTTCTAATCTAATGATATCTGTTGTATAATTGCTCTTAAATATTTACATGGTGGAAAAGTCACTGCCCAAACATACAACTTGTCTAATTGGGATTGGTTGTAGTGGCAGGGGACAGCATCTGTGTAGTTGAGAAACATGCCTTCAGAGCCTTCCTTGCCCAAGACAGGGATGTTCACAAAAGTTCCAGTAATGGTTTATGAAGTGCAATCTTAGTATATGGTCAGTGGCCCCTTTAGCTGAGTTCCAAAGTGCATTTTCTGCTGCAGAAGGATGGTTGTTAGTTGAGCAGCTCCCTCACAAAGTGTGCTCAGTTTACAAGCACACAGAACTGGCTGGGAGATGGCAGATGAGCTGTGTGCTGTAGTCTCACCTTTCCATCATGAGCCCCCTTGGCATGGGAGTGGATGGTGTGGGAGGGCTGGGGGCTCACTGGGAATGGCTTCAGTATAGTGTTCCTGCAGTCCCTGTATAGTAAAACTAAATTCATTTAGTAGATGGTTTGGATTGGGAGCAAGACAATTGCTGTAAATAATCACCACCTCACACCCTGCCCCTCCCCCCCAGTTCCAGTACAAAAAGACAAAGGTGAATAAGCTTCAGCAGTCTTAAATAAGCATTGATGAGTGTATCTCTTCTCCCTTCTCTCCTTGTGGACAGATCAGCATGGGAAGCAAACCAGGGGCATGGGAGGAGAGCTGGGGAGATCATGGAGTGTCATTAGGAAGTAGATTTTTCTGTGTGCATCTGAGGGCTTTGTGCATTCTGCTTCATCATTTGTGGTAGGAAATGGTCCATATTCTGTAATGAGTAGCCCATTCCATTGTCAACTGAGTAAATTGTCAGCCCCCCATGCTATCACCCTGTGATGTGGCTAAAGTGAGAACCTGCAAAATTTCATAATTCTCTTAGAGGAGTACTAAACTCAATTCTGTGCAACTGCTTATTCCTTTGCCAAGGCAAATAAGTCCTTTTTGTAAGAACTCTATCACTCTTCGTGTATGTGAGGAAAACAAATCTTTTATAGAAATGACAAATCACTGGTGGTACTTTATTATATTGTATTTGAACACTGAATCAGGGCATTCTTGAGTACTGTTTTGTTAACACTTGTACTTTGAAGAATTTCCAGCTACTGTTTGTTAATATTGTTTGTTAATATTATTGGTTAATATGTCTGCATAATTAGTTATGTCTCTTCTGCACAGCTAAGGAATGTAATTTAAGTGAGTGACTCTTAAATGGAAACAAAGTTTAAAACTTGACTTTAAATGAGTGAAACAGAGGTTGAGCCGGGCAGCACTGTGTTCTCTGGTATGTGATTGTGGTGGTCCTTTACTGCTAAAAAAGAACAGAAGTGTGCTAATTAACTTACTTAGATCTCTGAAGCCAGCAAAACCAATTTAGTGCCACACCATGTCCATGCTGCATACTTCTGCTAGTTGCAAGGCCTGGTGCCAGGTGTGTCTGAGGAGTTATTGTGAGTATGAACATGGGGTACCCCTCTGATCAAGGCCTGATTGGATGGGGCTCTGGGCAACCTGCTGTAGTGAAAAGTGTCTGTTATAGGGGCAGGAATGTTAGAACGAGATGGTCTTGAAGGTCCCTTCCAACCCACACCATTCTGTGATTCTGGTGATCTACTGACAGTGATGCACTGCTTTAAAAAACAGTTTTCCAGACTAGGTTTTTTCTTTGAGATGTTTTTCTCAGTACACTTAGAACAAGCTGAAGGATCACTCATAGTTTTGCTCTTCTTTTGTTCTCTTTTTATGCACTTCAGAAACAGAACATTCTATACATTTAAAAACTACTGAGTGGGTGTATTTCTGCCTTAATTACTAGGAATGGTTAAGTTTTGAAGTAGAAGATCAGTCTTGCTGTTCTTGGTTCTTCTGTTCATCTGTAAAGCTAACTTTCTTTTCTTTTCTTTTTTTTTTTTCAATGCAGAACTACGGTTTGGAGACAGAAAATCTAAAAACCCTTTCTCACAAACTGAATGCATCTGCCAAAAATCTGCAGAACTTCATTACTGGGAGGAGGAGGAGTGGTCACTATGATGGAAGGACCAGTCGCAAATTACCGAATGATTTTCTGACATCAGTAGTGGATCTGATTGGAGCAGCAAAAAGTCTTCTGGCTTGGTTGGACAGGTAAAATCTCCCAAATGTCTCACAGGTAACCAGATCACAAACATGAACAAGCTCCAACATCTTTACAAAATGTAACATAGAAACGGAATGGAGGCAGAATCCATTCATGTGTTCTGAGGGGATGTTTGTACCAATTCTTTGGTTTTTTTAGGTCAGCGTGCAATTCAGATTAGCTATTCAGTTCAGTGCGTTCATATGCACTGTGACCATACACATATATACACAACATATATAAGCAACAGAAGGACATCATTAGGTTATATATGTAATTTTTACTAATATAAAGCAGCAATTAACCCTGCATAAATCAGATTCATTGCTTTGATACTATCAAGTTCACAAAACTGATCACACTTTTCATTTTATGGATGTCGACATATAATTCCAGATTATGTGTGTGTACAAACATGCATATTGTGTTTTAGGTTTTTTTAAATAGCAGTGAAATACTTCTGATTTTCTAGAGGCAGTGCTCTACACTTTTACCTCTGTTACCTAGGTCGTATGTGGGACCAGGACTGAAGTGCTTTTGCTACACTTGTCTTGACTTTTTCTAATTATAACAAGAATAATATGCAGGTATTTAAGATGATAATTGAAATTTCTAAAGTGGTTAAAATTAGTTTATGTATAAGTCTTTATATACTACAATGCAGTGGATTTTCATCAGAGAAAATAAAATGCTTATCTTGATTTAAAGGTGTATCTTGTTTTGTTTCCAACAGCTGAAGTTTTGTTCAGAGTATTATCTTTGTGTAACTTTTCAAATCCCATAGAATTATTTAGTTTTACGGCTGCTGTTTTGTGTTTCATTTATGTGAAGTAAACCAACTTCTCTCCCATAAATGACTTCCATATGAATGGTTTAGGTCAGGCCTGAATCTTTTCCACTTCTTAAGCTGGACTGCAAGCTCTTTGTTTTGTTCATAGGATTGCAGCTACCATTGCTTCTTCTTTTCTACTCCCTCTCTAGCCTTTCACCAAGTTTGAAACACAGAGTACTTAAAGTTGCCTCCTAAATTTTTCTTTAGATATTTAATGTCAGTTTGCAGAGAATTAGTGCAATCTCATGGAAAGAGTTTAGTATTGAGACTTGAAAATTCGGGAGTATATTTTTAGTTTTGTCTCTAGCCTGTGTTAACCTGCTTGGAATATCTATAGGCTTCACTTTTTCTCCCTGCAAAATCTTTATTGGCAGAAAGCAACATATACTGGGCTTTAAAACAGAAAGAACAGTAGAAAAACATGTTCTTTTGCATAATAAAGTCAACTTTTGCCATTGATTTCTATTGAGAAATAGTCTTGCTTGGTTTCTCATTGAAACTGTGGTCATGAGTAAAGACTGTTGGTTAGTGAGTCAAAGTTAGTTTTGGGTTTTGGTTGTTTGTTTGATGGGTTTTTGAGTTCTTTTTTTAATAATCTGTTATTCAAAAGTAAATTTCATGTATATATACACACACGTTTAACACATTGAAGGACAGTGGGTTTGTTGCAACTTAATATAAATTTAATAATGGAAATTCAGGAAGAAGGTAGTTATGAATGCTAGAAAACATCTGTGTCTGAGGACTGGTGTGTCACTGTAGTACTCTGCACTGCTTGTACTTTTGCATTTAGCTGAAATGAAATTCAGCTGATCAGACCCCCCCAGGAATTCCAAGAAGTCAAAAATGAGGGAAATTATGGTGGTATCATGCTTTCAGCAATGCTGTCTTGAGTGTCCGAAGAAAGCTTCAGATTTCCAGGAAACTTCTTTTGAAGATCCAAACACCTGGTTCTAAGAAATGTTTTCTAAAACATTTTAAGAATTTTCTGATTTATGAGCGTCTGGGTATTTTGGTAAAGTTTGTTCTTCCTTATTTGTGAAGTCCTCAAATGAGGATGAAGGTAGGCCAATAAATACATTTTTCTCAGGAAGTGAGAACATCTGGAGATCAATATGATTCTTATTCCTGTATACCTTCTAAGAAAGTATTGGGGCCACTAGGGGGAGATAGAAAGATTTAAAAAATTGATTAGTAAAAGTTAGGAGCATGGATTTCATTTTATTCTGCACACCTGTTACTATCAAATCTAGACCCCAAATCTTAGCTTTTTGGTTGTTTTCTAGTACCAGTTCCATCTTGGGTTGTGAGAGGGGAGAGCAAACCATTAGGATGAATGAAGTGGCTGTTAGGCTTGTCCACACCACTGCCCTGCTAGGCTGCCCCTGTGCAGTGGCTTTTGAGGTCGTGTCTGGGAAAAGCAGCTAGCAGCAGCTCCATCTTGCATAGACATGCAGTGATGTGGGTTTTGTACACAGGGAATGGTGACAACTCCATACAGGGTGTGCTTCACTTGTTGCTGTAGTGAGTGCTCTGTTTATGATGGTTCCATGGGACACTTAAGATCTTTAAGGATTTTGTGAGGCCTGGCGCAATTATCTAAAGGAGTGTGAGAGTTGTGATTTGCTGAGTTACTTTCACTGTAGTCTTGCAGTGCTATTGTGCAGGGCCAATGCAAGGACACTCTTTGTTCCAGGTCTTTGCCTGGAGCAGTCCTACTTCCAGATGTATGTCAGAAATTGAGTTTTACTCAAAACTCAGAGTAAAATTAGAGTAGCTTTTATTGCCAGGCTTTAAAAGTGTTTTGGTTTAGTTTCATTTATGAGCTGGAAAACTTAAAAGAGAATTCTTTTTTCAAAAGAAGTTGTCTGAGGTTTTTGAGGAGCATGAAATAACTCTCCTATAACATGCTGTAAGGAAACTGTCATCACTCTGATACATTTGGGTCTAATTTTAACTTCTTGTTACTTTCTCAGCTCACAAAATGTATCCTCTTTCAGGAGACTTTGTAGCTTTAAAACTTTTTGTTTGATACTTTCTCCCTAATCTTAAACCTCTTTCGAGGGAATTTCCTGACAAGATTGGTGCCTTGAAAAACCATGAGTCTTTTGTGAAAGGGTGATGCATTTCTACTTGACTCTTCATGTAATTTAGACAAATGGAAACCCACACTTCAAGCTATAGCAAGAAACTACTTACCTGATCAAAGCAACTTGGCATTGAAATGTCTCCTGTGATACTTCCAAGGAATTACAGTCAATCAGGTCTTCTAGACTTCCAGATAAATTGCTGGAGTTCTGTTCAGTCTTTATTCCTGTAATTCATGAAAGTTGTATTCTTTGGAATAGTAATATATGTCACCTTTCTTTATCTTCATTTTTCTCTGATGTGTCAAATTCCTGGAAATTCTTCTGCCCTCTATAGGGCTGATTCAATCCATCCTGGTGAGGAATATTTAAAAATGTGTAATTAAGTTAGGATTACTTTTTAAAATTCACTACTGTAGATTTGCACTATGAATGTGTTGCAATTTTTTGGCATAAAGCTATTTTTAACCTCATTAAAGTATTTTTTTTCTGTGCACTAGTATGTCAGTAGTATCTGCACATTTAATTGGAATTGAAATTAGGCATATTTATTTCTGTTAATCCTGGTTAAGGTTTCATTCTTAGACCACACATGTACAATCCACCTGAAAAATACTGTTAAATGTTGCTTTGTATGTGAATGTGTTGGTATTCACTGCCTCTGCAATTTCTGAATTATGTTTACATTACTCATCCATGGCTTTCATGATCTAAAAGCAACATGAACACCTCAAGGATTTTGAGAGTCGAAGTTACTTTTTTCCATCTTTTACAAAATTCTGTTAGGATTTTACCACTTGCATCTTCAATGACACCAGTGAAAACTTCCCAGTTGATATCTAGAGGCAAACATAAACTGGAAAGCAATGATATCATAGGGATCCCAGAAAATTCTTTTGAGCCCCAAGTTTAGAGCATTTACCAATGCTTATAAGTAGCTTTCTGTCTGGTTAGGACACAGCCAGGTCTTGTTCTCAGCTCATTTCTTTTCTATGGATTTGCTGATACCTATCAGTTGCAGTACTGAAATCACAATGAGTCCCAAATTCCTGAGTGCTCAGATTCATCCAATAGATTTTCTCCCAGATATTAGCAGACCACCTGACAGGCAGACAGAAGGTTGTATCTTCTTCAGAAGCTGGCACAACTCTGAATGTTGAGTTTGTTTCCTAATGAGTCAGAAGCTGCTGCAAAGTGAAGACAGCCTTGGGAGCAAAAGGATTTTACAAATCCTTCAAGCACCTCATTATTCCTCTTCAAGTCCCACTGTACATCATATGTTTTTCTTTCATGGGACAGCTGGATTTAACAGGTACAGCTCATTACTGTAGTCTTGACTGCGAAGAACTGTATTGTTCTTTGTGGAAGAGGAGGCATCCCTAGAAAACCTGAACCAAGGTGACATTGATGGCAGCTTCGTGAACTGTCTCTTCCCATTTCTCTCCTTGCTCTGCCAGCACGAACTTCTGGTGATGTAATCTTCCACGTTGTTCCTGGCTTGATATGTTCTCTTTATTCACCTTCACCACATTCAGTTGTCTTTGCCAACCAAAATCCCTGGAAATCTGTATTTCCTGCTGATTGCATGAAGCAAGAATAGAATCCTTGGTTGTGCTTCTGGGCTTCTTCCTGTCTAGTCTAGTGTTTGGCCCATGTTATCTGGAGCAAGGACTCCTTATACCATATATCTTATGCAGCATGAATAGAACATCTTGGATCTTAACAATAGGACTAGATCTGTATAAAGTATAAGCTTTAAGACTTAGAGAATAGGAGTGAGGAAGGATTGGTTGTTTTTAGGACTACCTGAATCCTCATTAAAGAGACACTAAGATAATATGGTAGATTTTTTTCTTTTAAGAATTTAAGAAAATATAGTCAACTTCCCATGAGATAACTACTACAGCACTTTGCGTCTGCTGTTGTCACAGATTTTAATGGTCGTGAATTAGGATTTGTCAAGCACCACTGGATTTTTTTAGTGTACTGTTTGACTCAGCCATCTGTGTGGGCAGAGATTCAATATGTCTTTCACAGCAACTCTTCTGTAGCTCTTGTTTTTAATACTAGCACTATCCCCTTTTTGGAAATAAAAAACTTGAACTGCTGCTGCAGATTACACTGCAGTCTAAGTAGGAGAAACAAAGAGATTTTGTGGAGATAGATTTTTATATTCAATACTTTCAGTGCTGTGGCCAGAGAAAAGCTAGCAGGCTGACAAATGTGCATCAGTCCGATTAACTTACCACTGCTGTCTGGACACATGGTATATGAACAAAATGGAAAAAGAAGGTGAACAAAAAACCTAACTGTAGATAGAAATTGTTGGTTATATAAAATATATGGTAAAATTGCTGATAGAAATAAAAAACTCATAAACTTTCACAGTAAAAGGCCTTTTTGGCAAGTCTAGGTCTGCTTTTAGGGTCATTCATTCAGAATAGTGGGGTGTAATCCTATAACTTCTAAACCTCAGGTGGGCAAATTATTTTGGTATGGGCGTGAATTGCTACAATTCTGCGAAGCAGTTGTATCCATACAGAAATCCTATTAAATAAGAGTAAAATCTATTCCTGAAGTTAAGGACATTTGAGTGCTTCAGTGGCTGACAGCAGAACGTGATCTCCAAGCCTTATACCATGGGCTTTTTTTGGTGATGCATCGATGCATCAGAGAAATGCAGCAATGATGTAAATACTCTTGGTTTATGACTGAACAATTCTGGGTGTTCAGGTTAAGCACACCCTTTCAGTCTGCATTGTGTATAGCATTGTAGTAAGAGAACGCTCCCCACACCAAAATGGATGTCCTTCTTTTCACCATGGTGACATACTCAATGCATACATTTCCTTCCATTGTAGGTAGAATGTATTCAGCTGGGTTTCTTTGCCTCATTGTTTTTTGGTGAATGAGCCCTGGTGATGTTTATGGTGTGACTGTTTTGTAGTTTTAGGGGCGTGTTGTTTGTAAGCCCCTAACTTCTTACTTACAAAGAAAGTGTTACTGATTTAGAGTCTCCTTTATTAGAGACTTCATACAGTCCTGTTAGCCGTGCTTGGTTATTACTTGTCCTTTCAGGGTAAATCTGCTTTATACACAAGGTGGTGGGAGTAAACAAATGAAACCCAAGAAAAAGAAATAAAAGACTGAAGCAATTCTTTACTCACCACACCAATATTGCACTATCTGTCAACTGGGTTTCAGCCTTAAACCTTTGAATCTTGTTTCCTTTATGCATTTCCCTTTTTTTGCTTGTTTGAGTGGTATACCAAACCTGTCAGTAAGTGCTGCCTCAGAATGCTATGGTACTTAACTGTATTGTGCTCCTGGAACAGCTGTAGATGTTTAATAGAGCACTCATTTAAAGAATTCCTTTGTCCAGTGTGAATTTTACTGCATTCTTCCCAGATTCTACATAAAGCAATTCCATTAGAAATACAAATGAAATGTTTGTTTCATGAAAGCCTTGAACTATGAATCTTAGATGGCTTGGGCAGTTTATATACAACGGTACTGTGCATTCAGATTCTTATTTGACCTTAATATGTTGCCTTTGAAGACTGTGTTATATTACTACTTTTGTTACCTCTCTCTTTGAAAGATTTTGGACTATTATGTTTAATCAAAAGACTCCAAGGATGTTTTCCCTTGTTAGGATGCTAAAATAAGTACAATACTGGTTTTAAACTGCTCACAGTGTTTATTCTTATAAAATATCTCAGTTGTGCAACTAATGGTGAAATAGGATTAATTTTTGGTTTGGGTTATACTTTTACTAGCAGCAGTCTGTATTTGTCCAAATTGCAAATTTTTAAAGTGAAAGTGTTTTTTCTATGTATTATTTCCCCCTAATGTTATATGAAGAAGACAGATGAGGAGGCTAAAGTGTATGAGGACAAAAATGTTGATAATGTAGAAATACTGAGGGTATGCATCTCCTTCACAAATTTTTAATTGTTTGTGAAAGATTTTTCTTCATGTGGAATCAGTAGTTGTGACTATTGATAGCTGTTGAATTGTATTATTTCTTAATTCTGTGATGGAATTAGCTATGCTATGTTAAGGTGGCTGTTTTTTCTACCAGTCCTTCAGGATCATTTCATTAATGAATTTTTGATAATATAACTTATTTTTTCATTCTGAAAGATGCTGATACTGCTAAAAATGCTAATTAGGTCTCAATTCATAAAAGTGTACACACATGTTGCAGCCTACATTACATATGTATAAACAAAGTCACATTTCAGAGATGTTAGATTATTTATGTCAAACACTGGTTTAAGAAAGTGTGAAAAGAACCAGTAGCCTTTTCATGCCTTGTCTTAGGAAAACCTTACATCCTAGAGATGTACATCTTACATCCTATAGATCAGGGCGTTGAAGTTGGTTGACTTTAGTGTTTTAAAAAAAAAAAAAAAAAAAAAAAAAAGTAAGCACCAATGTTTTTTTTCTCTGTGGATGAGGTGTTTCAAAGCTCTTCATCTTGCCCTGGTGTCTCATAAGGTAAAGGTTCAAAATGTGGGTTTGCACAGTGGAAAAATATCGTGGTTCCCACTTTTCCAGCTTTATTCATGATCACAAAATGTCAATGAACTTAATTATCCTTGAAACCTATTACCCACTCATTTGTGAAAGTGGTTTGAAAATGACTAATGGCTTCAAGTGTTGGAAAGGAGAAGGATGGAGAAAATGTGAGACTAAAGGCAAAAATACCCTGCATGTGTTTGCAAAAGCATTCATGTGATTGTGTAAATTTGTTTTCCTCAAGATATCAGGTGTAGAAGGGTTAGACGAATAATGAAAATGGGAAACCAGCAGAGGTTTGGAAGAGGAAATGAGTGAAAGGGCATGTGGTAAGCATGCTGTGGAGCTACAATGGGGTGGGTGTTGCAAAGAAAATCACAATTTTGAAGGACAAGCAAATTAATTACGTGAGAAACAGTAAAAAATCTTCCAAAAAGAGAGAAATGTGTATTGGAAATATATTGGAAATGACTGTGAGAAGTGAGACAATGAGACACAGATCAATGTTACAGCAGGAAGTGGGACAACATGTGGCCCCAGACCAAGGCAGTTCTTTAGTTCCTGTTTAACTTTAATAGCACAGAATTGGACAGTACAGGTGTTGAAAATTGCAAGTTTTTCTCAGGGAATTTTCTTCACTGGAGTTGTATGAGGTACGTCAGACCTTAAGGTCCTAGGGTCTGTGAAAAATGTGGCTTTGAAAGAAAAGCACAGAAATTACAAGGTGATAGAAATGGCTCTGCGAAGCCTAGGATTTTTTTTTTTTTTTTTTTCTAAGTAGAGAGTAGTCGTCTAATTAAACAGGGAATTTCTTATACTTGGTGCATGTCTTAGGGAAGAAAGGGTTTTAGCAGCCACCTGAAGTTATAGTATATGTAGGCTTTATTTGCATTTATACAAGTTGATTCATCTATTCACAGTCAATAATATTGTGCTGTATTAAAATGATAAAAATGGGTATATTACCAATGAAGAGATTTTTTTGTCAGATTGGTATTTTACACTATGTCTCCTGTGAAATCCAGCTGGGGATCCTACAGTGAAGTTTCTGTTGCTATTTTGATTGAAACTGCTGGCATGTTGTTACACTGAATCTTGCTGGACTTTGCCTACTGAAGTTGAGGCTTGAGATGGAATCCCAAAATACATTTCCTTTGGAGGCAAATGTGTAGAAAGGCCCTTACCATTTATCCAGCTGCTTATGTAGAAGTGGCTGAGTAATGTAGATTGCCTCCAGGGATGTGGTCTGAACGGGTGATGGGAAGGAAAGGGAATTGCAAGTTTAGTGGTCCAGTTTGCAGCAATACCCCAGAGAGGCATCTGTAGAAATTGATGCAAGGGAGTTGGTTTAAAAGACCTGCAGAGGAGGCAGTTGGAGGACCCCTTTGGTTTTCTGCAGGAGCAGAATTTATTTAAAACATGAACCCGCCTCCTTATCTTTTTAAGTTGTGAAGCACTTCTCAAAATCTTACATCTTAGTTGTTGATTTGTAGTAGTCTTCTTCCTCCTGCTGACACCCTTGCTGCCCTGCTTGACATGCTGTTGCCAGTAAGTCTTCGCTGTGATAACTAAAATGAGTAATGTCTCAGTCTCTTTGCCTTTTCTTTAAAGTCAACAAAGTTTATTTGGGGCATTTCTAATGATCTTCACTAAAAGTAATGATGGCATAAAATACCATTATTTTACTCATGAACCGTGAAACCAAACTAAATTACAAAAGTGTAAGGGAAGATGATGTGGTACTAGAAGCCAAAGCCTACTGTGTGATTTTGTTTAGGGAAATGCTGGAGGCTGTGAAATGTCAAATAGATTCTAGTTGTGTAATTTCAGGATCAAATTGTATTAACACTCATACTTAAAGTAAAATAATACCATTTGCTGGTTTGATTCCATTCATCATCAATAAAAGTAAGTTCCTAAATGAATATGACCTTTTTAAATCAAGGTTTCAGGTAGATTTCAGAATCTCAATAGTTACAATTATGGAAGGAAAAATCAGTGGTTTTGTACTTCTTGACTAATGTACGTCTTCAAACACAATTATCACAGAATCAGAGAATACCCTGAGTTAGAATGGACCCATCATGATCATTGAGTCCAACTCCTGACCCTGCACAGTACACCGCAATAATGACACCTGAAAGCATTGTCCAAATACTTCTTGAACTAAGTTATGGTTCATAACCAAGCAGTTCAGTTACCTTTCATCCTTTAATATGCTCATATATCTCCTAAACTTCAGAAGTAATCTCTGGGTGTTCCTGTGGGTTGGCCTGCTCTAGTGTGTACCTACAGTATGGTTGTCATACACTGCAGAAACCTTGGACTCTGAATTGTGAGTTTCTGTCTATGTCCAATGACTTTTGGAACTTACCTTAGCTTCCAGTGTCTGTACTTTCATTTTTAAAGAATATGCTGTTTTCCTCTCTAGAAAATGAAGGCAGAGAGTGTATGTCATTGTGTGATGTACTATATAAAATAAGCTGGTAGACTTAATTAAGCACCTCAGAGCTAATTCTGTCTTATGAACCATCAGGGCGGGATTGAGAGCCCTAGAGAAGAAAGAGAGCATGAAATGAAACCATCAGATATAGGGGAGTTCACATGGGGTTATTAATGGACAATTCCAAATCTGCCTGCACTAAAATTTCAGTAATTCTGTGTTTAGAATTACTGTAATTTAGAAACCTGTTAGTACCAGTAGAAACAGAGTATTTGTAGCTATCATTTGGACTTGCTCATAGCAAAGTTCTTTGTACTGGAAATGTCTTCAGGCTTAAATAAGGAAAGTGTAATACCAAGCAGTGCTGTAAAACTCTTCAAGGTATATTCAACTGTATGTGAAGTGATCAAAGAAGCCAGTTGTGGAAGGGATTAGTCACCCTTCCTGATATAAAGACAACCTCACTACCACCTGTTTTTTTGTGTGTTTTAAATGTTTGAAGCAGGTATATTAGGGACAAATGCTATCTTTGTGATGCTAATAATACCTGTAAAGTCCTAATAAAGTCAAACTCCTGACTCCTCTTAGAGAAAATAACAGTCCTGCCTAGTGTTTGGCTACTTCTGAATAAAGAATATGGGTCACATATATGAGCTTACAGTTTGAGAGGCTTGTAGAACACAAATCAGATGACTGCCAGCTTCACTAACCAAATGCATTTTAGCAGTGCCTCTAGAAAACAAGCAAGCTTCCAGGTAGGCAAGCATTTTAAACATCCTAATATGAAGTTTTTAAAGGCTAGGACACATGTAGGTAAGGTCTGTGAATGTTGAATTACACTGTTCATTTCACTAAGCAGTTCTGACTGTGCCATAGTGTGTGGCCATGTTGGGTTATGCTTCCAGTTTAGGCTTTGCAGCCCCTTCTCAGCACTCATTGATGCATCTCTGGCTTTACATGCCCCCTCTAGATAAAGATTCTCTCTACCTATTCCAAGTCCCTCTACTACTTCTCCCAGATATTAGATCAAATCCCAAGGATCCCAGTAAATCAGCCAAAAGTTCTCTGATCTCATTCACATCTAGACACCATTCATATCACAGGAGGAAGAAGTGCCTCCGGCTGTCTTTATAAGGGTATTCCCAAACCAATGCAGAAGGCCAGCTGGGCTTCTTCTGGGGGAGTAAAGGTAGTCCAGAAGTAAACTGTTAGTAATAATGCTTTTATAAATGGAATTTCTGAAAAAGGAACTTAAAACTGCAAGTGGATATTTGCTAGTGCTATTCAACATTTTTTTTTCTTTTATTTTTAGATCACCTTTTGCTGCTGTCACAGATTACTCAGTAACAAGAAATAATGTCATACAGCTCTGTCTGGAACTAACAACGATAGTACAACAGGTATGAGACAGTCTGCTTAGCAGTTTATTTTTTCCTGAACTGTAAATGGCTATTACCTTCTTCCCCACAATTTTGTTTAACTCTGGCTATATCATTGTCCAACCAAAATAAGATAATAGTATTTAGTAAATGCTTTTTAAAAACTCTATTTTCTGGTTTTGTAGCACTAGTTTGTGTTTTTCTATGTATATGGCTCTGCATATCTCAGTAATATTTATCTTGGGTTCTCTAGTATAATATAATCACTATTAAAATGAGGTAACTACGTGATAATTTGCATCTTTAATTTCTTATATTTTGTCTTTAAATTTTAATTACCTGTCTGGTTCAAATGATCTGTATATATTGAACTTTAGTAATGTTTTCTTTCCTAAAGTTTGTATTAGCTAGACACCGGTTGAAACATGGGATGGTTAAAATATTTTGATTATCTTTTTGTATATCCTACCTTCAAGAAATCCAGAAGTAGTTACTGAGAAGTAACTTGCTTAATGAGCTTCACTGGGGAGTGCAAACCTGGGAACCTTCCCTGCCCTTCTGGGTGTGGGTTAGGTCTGTCTCTGTGTCTGTCTGTTGTTCTGCTGAACTGTAAAGTCTCTGCTGCCAAGCAGAAATCTGAGGGTCAGTTTGCACTTGGGAAGTTAGAGTGGAGAAAAGGGGAGACAGTGAGCTAGGTAGGAGCACTGGGGAGACTCTCTGGTTTTCACAAGCATCACTCAAAACTAAGAAAAACCAGACTTCTGACTCAGCTGTCCAGACTGGTCATTTTCCATAGTAGCTGTGCATCACTGTCTTTGGATAGTTTTTAGATGAGGGAAGGATCTGATCAATTTTCATGTGTCCCCTATTAATGAGAAAGTGGGTAAAGTAGCAACCACAGCAGTGTTTCCCAGGAATTAGGTCATTATCAATTCTTCTGAAAAATTCATCCCCATCCATGATACTGCTAATTCACTGTGGTGTAGGTTGATATTTCTCTAGGTATATTTTTTAGTGAATGAGAATAACTGTTACTATTTAGTACCTTTGGAGAACAGCATTTTTACCTTCTCCAAAAATGACATAATTCTGTAATCAGAAAGCAGTTCATGAATCCATACTTTGAAGTCAAAAGGAGCATTTATGTGCCTAAATTTAAGCATGTACTGAAATTGAGTTGGGCCGTATTCAGAAGAACAATAATGAAAAATTCCATTAGTAGTCTCAAACATGTGATTTGAGCTCAACTTAAATGCATTCCAATGTAGCATTTCAAAATGTCTTAGCTGCTGGTTTTTTAGTATGCTCACTGAACACACTGAGATTCTTCATTGTGCTGTCTTTTGGTTGTAAATTAAATCTTTTAATATCAGGTGTTTTTTCTGTCTCAGAATCTTGTTTTCTTTCATACACAGAGTACTTTATAGGACCTTACTAGCTTAGGGTTTTTTTGTAAAGAATCTACAGAAGGGAATGTTGCAGTTTTTCTTTTTAACAGCAGTGAACAGTTTCTTACAATGCTTAAAGGTTTATAAAAGGTGTACAGTCTGTACATTTTTTTTAATAACTTTGAACTTTTAAAAACTTCTGTAAAATTTAAAAATAGAACTTCATTAATTGAGTTCCATCAGGATTTTTTGTGTTAAGTTACAGTCAATGTTTCGATTTATTAACCAAAACCAAAAAACCAGTTCATTAGTCAAGATGAAGAATAAAAAGTGCTAAACTTAAGGTGGCTTGCTTGAATTATTTTGCACAATTTGAAGCTAATTGCAATACTGTGTTTCTTCATAGAATTAAATTATATTGGGTGTCCTCATTATCAGAGCTAAATGGATAATCAAGTAAAATGACAGTAAAGCTTCACTCTTATAAGGATGATGTCTAAGAAAACCTATTGAGTGTCTGTTTTAACTTATAAATTATTAGAAAAGTTGGAGTTAGAGACAGGTTTTGACAGAAAATGTGGGAAGACACATGCTTTGTTTTGACTATCAGGTTTTCTATGTGTGTTGCACATTGCCCAAGGCCTGACAGGCCAGAGTGCAGTGGGTATTTGCCAGTGAGAGTAGGTCCCTCAGAGCGCTGCAAGTTATCACTGTAGCCTGCACTAATCATCTGCTTCTATGCAGCTGCTTTATTTTGGCTGAGGTATTTTTTTCTCCCCCTTAGGATTTTAGGATATTGTTTCACAGCCTCTTCCTGCAGGTTTTGAGTCATAATACTGGTGTCCTTGCTGATGGCTTCTCTAATTCAGGGCTTGCATTCTTGTTCATTTTTATAAGAAACTCTTTCCTTGCAGAAAAACTGGAGGGGAAAAAATTAAAAAACAAACAAATCCATTATACTATTATTGGTTTTGCTACCATTTCCTTACATTTTCTCTCCTACACATATCTGTCTCTCAGTAGGAATTGAAGGCTGAGCATTATATGTACTTTTTGTTTCCTCTGCTATGCATAAAAAAGGCCAGTTCTTTCTTGTTGGTACAGGATAGATGTTAAAGGGCTATGGGTGAACAGGTTGTGTGTGTGAGAGATTGCTTTAGGTTGTGCTTTGTTTGCATTTGGTTCATTCATGAATTTAGATTTGTGTTGACAGCATTACTCCACTCACAAATGTGTATCAGGGAGAACATGAGAGTCTGTTCTTGGTGGTGTTCATGGAGGTCTTGCTGTTGACTTAGCTGGGTTATTCAGCTTCAGAGGGTGACAAGAACTGGTCCTTTGGAGTGTGTTCATTTTGGTTTAGAAAGGTAGCAGTAGCTACACTGATAACTTTAGGGAACAGAAGATTTCTTGCTTTCTTAGGCAATCTGTAGATAGCTTTTATTTTTATTCTCAATGCTCTTATTCCTCAGGAATTCATTAAGGTTTCACTAAAGAAGCTTTCTTCTTTAAAATTGAAGCCCTGGAAATCTTGGGAA
This sequence comes from Haemorhous mexicanus, assembly GCF_027477595.1. Classification (NCBI taxonomy): domain Eukaryota; kingdom Metazoa; phylum Chordata; class Aves; order Passeriformes; family Fringillidae; genus Haemorhous; species Haemorhous mexicanus. Next base: position 107,801,994 of record NC_082342.1, read on the forward strand.
TATCTGAAAAGTCTAATTTTATGTTGACTTCGTAAGTTACCAGACAGTTAAAGAAAACTTTGCTGCTGAACACACTATTTCTTTTGCTGCTCTTTAATAGTGATCATTAGTAGCCCTCATCACATGTTTTTTACTTTCCTTAATCAGCTTTCACAATGATTTGCGGTGTTTATTTAGTTTTAAAACCACTGGTGTTTATCTTGCAGCTTTAGTGTCTTGTGGGATGTACTCAGGAATATGCTGCAGTAGAAGCATAGCTGTAGGCCTGTAAATACTCCTTTAGAAAAGCTTCACTGCATTTAATTCTCTGCCTAAAGACCTGTTTGAAGAGCTGTGGTGGAAGCAATACTGTGTGACCGGGGTGGAGATGGAGAGCAGTCACTTGGCTGACATGGATTTGTCTTGCATTGTTGCCACAGAGCACACTTCTGACATCAGCTGTCTCACAGCAACTTCTGGAGGTAACCTCAGTCTTTCAATGACAAAGGGTGAGAACCTGAGTAATACAATTTGGGAGGTGGCAGCCACGATGGAAGCTAGCAAAGAGAGACCAAGATAATCCTACACAAATGCACTGTCTGGACTTTATGGGCACCTGTGATTTTGAGCTAAAAGCTGTGCTGTAGAGCACACAGAAGTGCTCTGTGCACTGCTTTAGCTGAGAGGTTTGGAACTTTTTTCCCATTTAGAGGCATTTGAGATATAAAAAAGAAAGTGTCCATATATCCCTTGCCCAGTGTATGCACTTCCCATCCCAGGGGATATTTCTTTTGGGCTTTTAGCCATGGCTGTTTTTCAGATAAAAGATCTTGAAAAGGATCACAAATTATTTCTTGGGAAATGCACAGTTTTTTATGCCATTGTGGGTTTTGTAATCACATGGCTGTAAATTCAAAAGAAAAATGTTTCAAATGTAAAGTTTCACTGAAAAATGTCAGTAGAGGCTTGTTTTCCAGTTAAAAGGATAAAATGGAAATTTACCTTCCTAGCTCCCCTGCTCTGACTCAGAATCCAAAGGCAGTGGTATAAAGTGGTTCTATTAATTTGTTAGGGACAGTATCAAATTCATGAATGAAGAAGAAAAATTAATATCCTGAGCACAAGTCTTACAAATTATCTCTCATCTTTTCTATCACAATTGCTCACTTTTGTTTTTAATTCCTAATTATTAAGGACTTTAAGGACTCACTAAATATAGCTTAAAGTTTTAAAATTTCAGGTCATACCAAATGGTAATTACCTCAGGTATAGGTATCTTTAGCTAATAAAATGGTTTTAATAGTTTAGTAGTGTGAAGCTGTGATTGGATCATCATTAAAGATGCTTTGGGCCTCCAGATTGCAGGGATTTTCAAAGCCACATGTGTTTTCTGGAAACAGTTGCATATTAAATTTCAAAGTTTTTTATTTACATTTTTAGCATTATTCTTTCCACCCCAAATTTATTACCAAATGTTTGCAGAAAAAACTTTGTTAGCCTGCTTTTTCCTTCCCACCTTTTTTAGATAAAAATAATGCATGATGAGGAGGCCACAATCTTGAAGTTTTTTATTTATGTGCATAGCACACTGTTTATACAAAATGCTCCATTTTTGATAAGTGTTCAAGTAAGGGGTAAGTGTACAAATAGGTAGCTAGATAGATGTGGGGGAAAGTTATAACTAAATAGCTCCCCTTGAAACAAATTCACAGGCAATATCTGCCTATATATATATGAAATCAAAAGGGTCTTCATATGAGAATATTATTCCTCATTGTCAGTGATGCTGACAGGAATTCACTTACCTTGTATCCTTCAAGTGCTGCTCTTATGCAAGATTTTCTGTTCTATAGGTTTCAAAGCAGCTCTCAGTAGTGGTGTTTCAGGAAACATACTGATCCGTGAAGTTATTCTCTTCACTTTTAAAAGTTATGTGTAATGCATACAATGTATATGTCGTCAAAAATAGAAACTAAAGGAGTGTGGGAAGCATGAAACTGTTGTTTGTTTGAAAGAAGCTATATCAAAGTAGTTTAAATGTATGCTCATGTATGCTCTTTAGCAATGTTTTTCTTCTTTTCATAGTATAGCAGCTTATTTCTTTTAAAGCACACTTTAATGAAAAATTTCAGATGTAATTTAATGTAATGTAAAAAGCACCTGAGATATTTACTATTGATGCCTTTTCCTGATTCTGGTAGTTTGTTTCTGCTGTTTGATTATACATGTTATTTTTTTCCCTTGAAATGGCTTACTTGTATACATATTCTCTTTTGATCTAATATTTGAACTGCTTTTTTGAAATGGAATTAGGCATGGAATAACTGAAAGATTAAAAACTCAATAATAGTCTATTGGGATGAACCTCTACTAGAACTAATTTGATGACTCATTAGTTGTCATTGAGATAGGTGCTGTAAAGAGGTATGAAGTTTTCTTCCTAAAGTTGTGTACTGCTGTATATTTCTGTGATGTGACATTTTCAAAGTAGCTTATGAAGCTTCCACCCTGTAAAGGTGAATTTGTTTTCTTTTCCATTCTCAGAGAAAGTAATTTCTTTTCCTAGGGTATAGAAGAAAAAAAACAAAAAAACAAAACCAAAACCCACCAAAATACTCAAGGTTGCTTAGCAGGTAAAAAACTTAGTAACCAGAAAGCAAAAATGAGTTGGTATTGACTTGTTTTGTTATTTTTAGGCTTTTTTTTTTGTTTGCTTGCTTTTCTTCCGGATTAATGATTGACAGTATCTGAACATGGGGGAAAAGTAAAATGCAAAGCAGAAAAATTTGTAAAAAAAGAGTATTCTTTTTAATAGGGCATGTGTTGGTAAACCAATGCAGCTGTTAAATTTTTCTAAGAAATGGAGCTTGAGTGAGTCAAGGTGACAGTGAAGGAGTCAGGGACTATGAAACCCACTCATGGAACCACAAGCAGAAAGCTGGTGAAAACTGAGATAAAGTGTAGACAGGAGAGAAAATGTGGTTTTGTATCTCATGTTTCCTTTAAACAAAAGCTTTCTTTATAAGACTGATATGGGCACTGTGTCTGTGCACACTGAGTGGCATCACAGTCTCTATCTGAGTGAGGCACACAGGATATGCCACTCTTATTGTGTAGTTCTTTATGCATGGTAACTTCCATGATTAATGGTGATGTATTTTGTTGGTCATATCAGTAGAAGTGAGGCCTGAGACTCTGCATTTCTATTACTTTGGAAACTGATCTCCCTTCTCAGAGGCAGGGCAGTCTCTGTAACGAGGGACACTGAAGCAAATTCCAGTTCAGTACAGTGAGTTACAGAAACCATGCGTTGCTAAGTAGCTAGTAAGAACACAAAACATTAAAAACATAAATTAGTGTAGTGTCTGTCTTTATTTCAGGACTATGTATGTGTTTGTTTGCTTAAATCCATTACAAATACATACATTTGAGATGATCCAATGTGAAACATTGAAGTTGTAGCTGAGCTTGGAATGCTCTCTACCTAAATATTAGTACTTTTTTTCAGTTCAAATAATTTAATTTTTTCTATTGGCAAAATAACCACCTAGACAAGTATAAAACATGAAATATTTTGCTGCAGTTATATTTTTAAAACCAGGATTATTTACCATGACACTACTGGAGGAAAAGCAGAACTGAAAAATTAAGAAGTTATTTACCTCTAAATTGTCTTGGAAGTGACATTGAAAACTTAAGAACTGCACAATACATTAAGCTACAAGCTCTATTTTGCATGCCAATAATAAAATAGTTTTGGGTGCATGAGGCTTTTTTAGAGGTGTGGGAGTGTTTTGACTTTGTTTTTTTTCCTTTGGCTGTACGATTTTTTCCTCCTCAGTTCCTATCTCTCATCTGTTGATAGTTTCAGTGGATTTTTTTTTCCTCTGAGAATGTCACCAAGTAGAGAAATCATCTGAGCAGCTGAAATTTGACTTAGACCATGTAAGCACTTGGATTCTGAAGATATATGAGCAAGTATCAGTGATTTTAGTTGGTGCTGAAATACTGGCTGTGGTTTCTGACTGAATGGTGTGCTGGCTCATTTTAGAAAAAAGGAAGAGGTGTAACTCTCTACATGCAAAGTAAGAATTAATATGTGACCAGATCCCTAAGGAAAGCAACATGATGTCTTTTACAGAAGGGAGGAATAATTGGAAATGGAAAATTACTTCAGAAAGATAGAATAAAAGAGCTTAGTGTACCTATTGCATCTCTCTTAATCCAACAAGCAATTTTTCCCAGTAGTTGCTTGGTCTGTGGGTGATTTATGTAAGTTGTATTAAATTTCTACATGAAGTATTCTGTTACTATGGTGATAGGTGCCACTCCACACTGATTGTTTAAATAAAATTAAAGCAATTCTTTGTACTCAGTAACGTAAGTAATTGCTATTAGTTTGTACACAAGGGTCATGAACTTAGAGTACTGCAGGTTTATTGCATTTTCAGGGAAAGGCTCTAGACTTCTAGAAGCATGTGGGTAGGTTGCATAAGAAATGTTCTTTTTTATAGCATTTATTTAGTAGCTTGCATTGTGTTTTCCCAATAGAGATTTTTTCCTCCTCTTACTGTGATGCCTGTTCACCATTCTGCTTTCTCCCACCTCTGTCAGTTCTTATGCACGTTTCCAATGGGCAAGGACAGAGTGGGTCCTGCAGGTTCAGATGAGTTTACTGGCTTTAGTGTGGAGGGGAAGGGAATTAATTATAATAGAATGAGGATGTTATAGACCCAGTGGCAAGAAACTGCAGGAATTGAATAACTGTAGCATAAGTGAGAAAGATAGCAAATATTTCTGAACGGCAGTGGGAATAAAATCGACAGGATTTGTGTGGGAAGCGAAGAGGAGTTGAAAATGGCACCCAGGTTGTGAGCTTGTGGGACATAAGGTGGTGGAGCTGTTGACAGAGATAGGGAAAGAAAGGGGGAACAGGGAGTGTTTGGGAAGAAACGTGATTGCAGCTCTTCAGCATCCTGTGTTAGGGCTGGTGGCAAATATCCAGAAGGAGATTCTGAACTGTGAATGTGAACAGAAGGGCTGAGAGATCTGTGACTCATCCACACAGAGATGATAATTAAAGCAGCATGATTTTAGGAGGCTGCTGAGCAATAGGGAAGAGGTTGCAGAAAAGGGGAGAGTTGAGGATAGAGCTCCCTGGAACTGTCGCAGTTGAAACAGCCCTAATGGGAGACTTTTTGAGCATCCCAGTGGAAAGAAAGTCATGGAAATAGCATATTTTGGGGTGGTTACTTAGAAATACAGTGTAGATTTTAACAGTGTCTGTGTAATTTTTAAAATTAATTTTGTGTGGCAGCAGCCGAGGGTTACCTGTGCAAGCACTGAGTGTTGTATAGCTTGGAGGAGCTTGCTATTGCATTTTAGTTAGGTAAGAGAAATAAGAAAGGTATTTCCTTTCCCCCTCTTTTTTCCAAACATTTGTCATTTTCAGTGTCTGAGGCCCATACCTTTTGTATCCAACAACCTGCCAGACCTCTTAAAATATAAGATGTGGAAAATATATGATGTTTCCATCAGGAAATGGCTAACTGTGTCATGCTCTTATTTCTAAGCATGTTGCCAGAGGAGAATGTTACCTGCTTACCAGCTTCTGTAGCTTTTGGGGCATTTAGGTTTTTTTTTTCTTTTCCGTGTACTTTTAAAGGGGGGTTGGAGGAGAGGGTTGAACAGAGCTGTATATCTGCCAGTTTGTATTCTGTTATTCCAGTAATTACCCAGACATGCCTGTAAATCACAGTATAAGCAGGATTCCATAATATCCATCAGTTTTCTAATCATCATGTTCCACAGAACACAGCATTTTGTCATAGGCAGCCATATCCTGGGCTGCTTCAAAAGCAGATTGAGGGAGGTGATTCCCCCACTCTACTCCATTCTTGTGAGACCCCACCTGCAGTGCTGCACCCAGCTCTCAGGCCCCCATGTAAGAAGGATGTGGATCTGTTGGAATGACTCCAGAGGACACTGCAAAGATGATCAGAGGGCTGGAGTGCCTCTGCTATAAAGACAGGCCAAGTGTTCAGCCTGGAAAAGAGAATGCTCCAGGAAGACTTTATAAGCAGCCTTCCAGTGCCTAAAGGGGCTACAAAAGAGCTGGAGAGGGACTTTGCACAGAGGCATGTAGTGACAGCATAAGGGGAATGGCTTTAAATTGAAAGAGGCCAGTTTTAGATTAGATATTCGGAAGAAATTCTTCAGTGTGAGGGTAGTGAGGCACTGGAACAGGTTGTCCAGTGGAGTTGTGGATGCCCCATCCCTGGCAGTGTTCAAGGCCAGGCTGAATGGGGCCCTGAGAAACTTGGTCTAGTGGGGGGCATCCCTGCTCTTGGCAGTGGTATAGGAACTAGATGATCTTTAAGTCCCTTCCAGCCCAAACCATTATAGGGTATCATTCAAGTCTACAGTTTCAAAATTCATTGTTTATTCCTGCCATCAGCTGAATTAGATATATTTTCAATGTATTTTCTAATTAGTGAATGGCTAAATGGACTCAACCTGTCTTACCCTTTTACCTGTATGGAAACTATGTTCAGTGTCTTTGTCTGAGAAAAGTGATAAGAGATAATAATGAATGAAAGTACACTAAAGATTATAAAACTTTTGCCACCTTCATGTGTTGGCCAAGCTTTAGACTTTGTCAATCATTACTGTTGAGAACTTTTGTGAAGACCTTCAGTGACAACTCCAGCAAAACTCAGTCTTGTGGCTCTCTTGCTTTAGCTGAATTGGGCAGAATTCAAACCAAATGAGCCCTTCTCGAGCCAATGGCATAAATTCCCTAGACCTGGTGACACTCGAACAGGTGCCTTGGAGCCTTGGAACAACTTATTTTGCACTCCTGAGACTGAAGGGGCTGGAAGTTATGATCTGGGCATTCTCAAGTTAATTATGTTTTATTGTCGCTAAGTAGCAAGACCAACAGATCATCCATTTGACTTATACTGCTGTTAAAGTATTCAGTTACAGTTTTAATCAATTTGAGAAGCAAAGGGTTGTAAAGGATTTTTTGGTTTAATTCCAACCAATGGCTGCATTGCTCAAGCGGGTTTTATGCCAAAGGTTTGGCAATTCATGAGAGCTTGCACCCCCTTTCAAGTAATCATGGAATTCATTATTTTTGTTACAAATAGAAAACTGGAGCTACATAGCTTAGAACATTTTGCATGTCTTGAGAAACAGTGGTGACAGCAATTCTACCTGGCATGTTTTTAAGCAGTATGTAAAATCTAGCCCTCTTGAAACTAGACATAGAAGATTAGTGGGATTTCTCATGCATTTTCCAGGTAATTTTACTACCACTTTTTAAATGGTGTTCCTAACACAATTATCTACATTTTTATCTACCACACACTGGAAAAAACAGTGCAATATTCACATAAATAAACATAAACATATATTAAAAAGCTTAATCACTTTGTTAATCATAATTAGCTTCCTGTAAATTCAGTTGGACTGCAGGGAAAAATAAATTAAGAAATAAGAAAGGAGATCCACCACAAGCATCATAAAAGCTATCCAGAGAATTGATGATTTTATGGCAAACTCTTGCTCTTCACAAGTTGCTCCAGTTGAATTGATCACACAGCCTGCCTTTTTAGGCAATGCTACTATCATATGAATATCCAAAGGACATTTTTGGATTAATATGTTACCTGAAAGTTTTGACATTTGGAGTTTGTTCCTGAAAATCATGAAGTCTGCATCTGTATCAGTTCTGCCTAGAATTTGCCTTGCCTTATAGGAAAAAAGAAATTAGGATGACTACATATACATGAGCAACTAAGGCGTTCTGCTGAACAAGAAAATATAATTAAAGGAGTCCACGCCATCTCTTGGGTACTCTGATGTAAGGTTTACTAGAAATGCTGAAATGTTAGTGAAAGATTTAATGCATATATTTCTGCATTTCTCCCTTTTAAAAATCCATTAATTATGTCTATATATATATTTTTTTTTTCTGAATTAGCATAATTTTATTCTGAAGTAAAGTTATGGAGTTGACAGGAACTTAAGACTGCCAAGAAGAGTGCAGTGCATCAGCTGCCGGGAATACATGGCAAAACCATGAATAATAATAGTTGAAGTATTGGTAATAATGATAGAAAGTTTTAAGATTATAGCCTGAAAGTATCCTGAGAGAAGTGTTTGACAGGTAATTGCAATAGGTAATTTGACAGGTTGCCAACTTGGACTTGTAAACCAGACTATATAGATGCAAAAATAGAAATGTTTTCTACAGAATATTTATCCCACAGTTACAGTACTGAAGAACTGCATGAACATTTTTTATCTGTGGGACATGGGAGCAGTAGGGTAGGTTGGCAGGCTGTCTGTATCTCAGTTCTTCATATTTTGAGTTGAGACTTAATCAATGTGGTTGACAAGAAAACAAAGAGTAAGAAAAGTACTAGTGTAATTAGCTGATCCCCTTCCTCACTTCAGTGAGATACTAAGACAAATGTTTAAAAAAAAGGCGGTGATACTGAGGCTAGAAGAAAAAAAAAAAGGAAAAATAAAGCATTGTAAACACTGTTTTTGAAAACAAAAAAAAGTCCACCGATGTTTGTATTTAATATATGTTATCTCATGTCTGATATGTTTCAGCAATGTCTGGGGTGGGATGGGTAAAATGTGTACATTTTGCAGTGTTGTCACCAGTCAGTGCTGTCTGATTCAGTGGGTTTAATATAAACATCCTCAGCAATTATTCCTTATGACATTATGGTAGGATCTGTGCAGATACAATTAATTTTTTTTTGTAGAGACCATGTGAAGGTTATGAAGGTCAGAACTTCAGGAAGAAAAAAGCAATGCCTGTCAGTTACAGTGTGGTGTAGGGTCTTGCTGGTCTTAAAATTAGGTTTTGAAATTGTACTGGGATTGAATTTGGAGAAGAACCTGCTCCTTGATTTGTGTGGTTTGTTCTTGCTGCTCTTATCTTCCTCCCTACTTGCTTTTTTTTTTTTCTTTCCTTCCGGTTTTGGAGCTCTTGTTACTCTTTTTTTAGGATAATTCCAGCTGTCTGACAAAGGCCCATTTTGCCATTTTTGTGCATGAGGCAGAGCAGGAAAGAGTGACCATGAAGATCTGATATTAGTCATAAAGTTGTTCCATTGTATTTCCCTTTTAAATCTCTCCTTTTTCTGTGGATGATACTCTGCCATTTTTCTCCCTTAAACTACTAATGGCCAGTATTCGACTATATCTTCTGAAAATGTAAATTAACACAACTTATTTTTTTGCTGTATTAACAATATGTGTCATTAATGTTTTAGAACATAATCCACAATTAGAAGATAACCTTACAGTGTTTCAGCTGAAGTTTTGTTTGGTTGGTTAGAAGATCACATAGCCGAGCTATACTTACAGTATGGCAGTGAATATATATGCAAAGTTCAGAGAATAAACAGGTAGAAGTAATACATCTCCTCCTTGCTGTAACTGTGCCTTTCAGTTCAGGGATAAGCACAGTATTGGTTTAACTAAGTGAATAGCAAATTTTTAGCTTGTGTAGGAGTAAAGCTTGGTTGCAGATTTTTATGTGTGTTCTTGCTTTTCTAAAGTAGAAAAAAAGTTGATGTTAAACTTGCATATGATCTGTTTCTTACCTTAACTGCAATATTTTGGTACTCTAGTTAAACAGATATTAAAGAAAATCTTTCAGGAGTAAGATATAGGTTTTTATGGAAGAAAAATACATTCTCCAGGTGTGGGTGGTATTGCTACTAAGAATAAAAATTTATTTCTAATTGCACAGTTAAAGACTTTTTATAGTTTTCAAGTGCTTTAAGCTCTTTTAGATGAGATGAAATGGGTATAAAAAAGCAATAACTGTAAATGGTAAAAGCCCTCAGTAATAAGCAGTAAACCCAAGGGGTGTTGATGGAGGGTGGGCACAATTCTCTTCAGCCCTTGCTTAAAGAGAAAGCACCAGGCAGCAAAGGAGAAATAAACTGTTCCCTGTGACAGAAAGTGGCTTGTGGCTTTTGCTCCTGGGGTCGTTCAGAAGCAGTCTCAGCCCTCATCTCTAGGGATGGCTGCATGAAGTGGAAACAAGCTGCAGGGATCAGCTTGGTGACCTTTTTCTAAGTTTCTTTGAATCCTAGACTTCAGGGCTGCTCTGGGTTGCCATTGTGGTTCTTGACATTCCTGCACATTTCCCAGAGTTCATGCTTGAATTATGTTTTATTGGGTGTCAGTCATGTATAGAAAAAGTGTATTTTGGAATTGTTTTTTTACCTAAGCATTGCATCTGCTGTCCTCCAGTCTTTCTGTCTTTTATCGTTTACTGAACTGTTAATTTTTCTCTTGCCTGAATGTGAAGATGTAGTATCAACAATCTGCTGTTGCTATGTGATGAACTTGTGTAGCACTACTTCTTCTCAAACCCTGGATTTGTAGGGAATTGTGTGTTAAGGAGGGAAATTCAGGGTGAATATATTCATACACTGGATGCCTGAGAAGTTTTCCACTTCTTTTGCTATCTTTTGTGGGTTCAGAATTATTTTAATTTTTTTATATATAGTCTTGGTTTGTCAGAAGAAAGCATGTTTCTTTAGCTTCCTTCATGATTGTGGGGGAGTTTTAAGTTCAAGGATTTAGCAATATTTCTCTCTTATTCACTGCTTTCTTGTTTGTAATAAAACCCTACAGCATTTGAAATGAAATCCTTCTTCCCTTAGTAGTGAGACTTCTCAAACAATCCTCTTTAAACTGAGTGTTTAAATTTATAGTAAACTCTTCCTATTACAAATGAAATTATTATGTCTGCTTAAAAACACTTTTTTCTTTAATATAAATGTTGCAATCTCTTCCTGCTATTTTTGCAAAATGATTCATAAGTAACCATGCAGAAAATAGATGTATCCAGATTGAAAATGTTACATGCCCTCCCACATTTAACAATGAAGTGTGTGTTTTGCAAATACTTCATTGATGTCTGCATATAATTAAATGTGTTAGATTTTCTTTCCGGCTAAACTTACTGGCAAATGTTTCCTGAATGCCAGCAGCTGTTATTGGGAACATGCTTCCTAATCAACCTGCTACTTCTGCATGTGTGGCTTTATATAATGCTTAAGGACACATTGGCTTTTCTTGCCTCCTGAGTAACACTTAGTGTTTCATTAATTAAAAGTTTTTGTTTGTTTGTTTGTTTGTTTGTTTTTTGAAACAGTTGCATATAAAAAAGTTGGTTTTCTAGCAGGATAAATTGATTTAAAAATGAGTCTTTAAACATGAAAACTTAGTCACATCTTTCATGTGGTTTGTTAGATAGGATATAAAGCATCTGCTCTAAACAGAGTTTGCACTAATTACCACAAAGTTACAGCACCTGAATGAACTCAAGACTGGTTCTTTCACCAATATTGATTTGTGTTTCATGTGCTCTCTGCCTTGGGAATTCTATTTCCTTATATCCACTGAGATTCTGGCCTGTCAGAAAAACCTTTGCAGTCCCAGCCTCCATCTGTTGGTGTTGCTTATGGAAGCTGCCTCTCATGCTGCATGAGGTAACGAGAATGTACCCATGGTCCCAGTAGGCTGGGTGTGCCTCAGGTTTAATGTGTGAGCTTTGTGTGCAGTGTTTCTCCTCCCTCTTGTCAGGGTGTGTTATAAACAATCAACTCTTCCCTCTCCACCAAGCTTCTCCTTCCCTTCTTCAGCAGTGTGCAAAAATGTCAGTTCAGCTCAGCAAGAATTGTTCATCTCAGTCACTTAGGACTGTTGCTGGTATCTCTGTTTTCCAGTGGGACCATCAGAAGCAGGTAATTTTTGTCCATGCTCAGGGATGGCTGCTGGAAGGCACTTGGGTGGTAGAGATGTGACTAACTGGTACGTGCCAAAAGCATGTAAAGTGGGGACAGTGTTGTCTGTCTCAAGGAAGGAAGCAACTAGAGTTAGTGAATAGATATAAACATTTACCAGTATCTCCTTTCCTTTCAATGGTAGCTTTACACGTTCTTTCAATTCTGTCCAAGTCTTTGAAATATTTTGTTTCATCCTAAAGGCTTTTCAATTCAGTTCAATTCCTTTAAGGGTAAGTCAAGGGAGGGAAAATGATTGGTCCAATTTAACCTGCTTTTTTCTGCTTTACTCTTTCAGGATTGCACAGTATATGAAACAGAGAACAAAATTCTTCATGTGGTGAGTACCATTTGGATTTCTCATAACCAAGTTTGTATAGATCACAGAGAATTTTAGAGCTGTATGTTTTGTGCTTTTTGTATGCAGTGCCAGTTTGATAACTAACTAGACTGGGTATGACTGTGTGAATTTATGGAACTGTGAGCAGTTCAGGAGCTTTGAAAGAGTTTGTGTTTGTCTGGCTCAGGCCCATCTGTTATTTATAAACCATGATTAGAAGAGTGATGTTTTAAAAAGGCAGGTTTTTGAGAGAGAGATGGTTGCTAGGCTTCTATGAAATTATGTTTGTGTTAGTGATATAGCTTAATTTATACAGCTTTATTCCTCATAGGAGCCAGGAGATAGCCTAATGATAGGAAAATGAATGTAATGTTTCCTTTTGAATTCTCAGCATAAATACAATAGTCTCTTCTGAGAATCTTTAGTGCTATTTATGGTAAATAAAGCAGATTAAAGTTATCAGTGAAATGAAAACATGATGAGTTTAAAAGGCTGGTGTATAAAGTGTCAAAAGTTTGAGTAAACCTTGTCTCAGAGCTGCACCCGAATTTTGGGTGTTAAATTGTATTTCAAGATGTGACTGAGCTTTAGTGAGTATTAAGTTAACCCATGGCCTTTTTCTACAAGTTAGAAGTGAAGATAATCTCTTTAAGGGTGAGTAATGAATTAGTTTAATTTATTTCTCGTTCAGTTAGGTTTTGATATCTTACTGATCTTATTACCAGAGCTTAAGCCAGAATATACTGCATTTCTTTAGGTGATCTTTCCAGTAAATGTTGAAATACTTATTTTTCTGTTATTCATTTTATTCATAGTATACCAGTATAAAATGCTTGGCAGGCTGAATCCTGTAAGCTTTTGATGGTTTGGTTTCACAGTGATGTGGAATAAAAAAATCTCCTTGTATTTTTAAGTTTCACTGACATTTTTTCAGGTGTGAGACGTAAAGAATTAGCAGATTTAGTGAGGCTGACATCGTCATCTACACTAGGTCAACCTCTGCAAGTATTTGAGTAATAAAATTTTTTTATTACATAATCTTGGCAGAAGTTGAAGTGTTATGAGTATGAAATCTATATATATAGTCTGGTTTTCAAAGTATGCTTGCTGTCTGCTGTAAGAGCTGAGAGTTCTGAAATCTTTTATATACACTATGTACCTTTTACAAATTGGCAGAAAGGATTGTAAAGGAAGCTGCCAGAATTTAAGACTGAGGAAACGTCACTTTGTACTGTCATCAACAGACAGTTTTGAAGAAACTGAGAGTGGTTAATTCAGGATACAGGAGTACACAAAATTGAGACAGGTTTCAAAAGTTATCTTACATCATTCAGACTCTTGTTGGTTTATTTCTTTAGTCTGCAGTAACTTCACTGTGATCACAGGTGGACTCAGGTAGAAGTGTGCCTTCTGTGACCACTGCTCAAGCTTGAAAGGAAACATGAGCACAAACAGAGCCTTGAATGTCTTAGTGAAGCCATGGGTTAAAAATGACCCTACAAGGATTAAACACAACTCTATGGATTACATGTAATTTGAAGCATTTCTGACCATGGTGTATATCAGCTGCCTTTGATGGGGGAAAGGCTGACCAAAAGCAATTGGTAAAAGAAGTAAATCTGTGACTAAATAATGAAATTATGGCATTTGAGATCATAGTAGGCAAGATCCTCATCATATTTTCAGTTTGAAAGGTAGTTTTTTACATGTGCAGGTGAAATGGTTGATGATAGATTTAGAATTGAAAGCAGTCACAATTCCCTCTTCCTTGGAAGATAGAAAAAGGTGTTGTGGGTTTAGCCCATCAGACAATCTGAAGGGAGCAATCCAACAGTGAAAATGGGTTTCTCTGATACAAAAAGAACAGCAGTAAATTGTGGGAAAGGCACAGAAGGAACTTTGAGTTAGAAACACTGGGAGAAATAGGAAAGATTGAGAGGACGTGCACAGATATTGTAGGAGAGAAAGTAAATTCTCTCTTTTTAAATTCCAAGATCACCCCATTCCAAGTCCATTTTCAGAGTCCATTTCCCACCTGAAGTGATGTTTGACCTGCATCCCATCCAGTTGCCTTTGAATGATCAGGTATATAGAGCTGTGTTTGCTGAGCTGACTTAGACAAGAAGTTGAATTCAAACCTGTGGGCTCATTCCATGTAATTTCATGTACCACTTTCTCTTCATGACACAAGGAAAAAAAATTCTCAAAAAAGTGAAAGGAAGTTGCTTACAATCAAGTAGCATTTCATGCAATTAGCATAAGGAAATCCTTATTGCAAGGTATTGTTCCTACTTAAGATTGAAGCCAAATTTTAAGAGAGCCTTCTTAGACAAGTAAAATAGAACTAGAGCTACAGAAATGAAAAAAAAAAACCCCAAAAACTTAAAGGACAGTTGTGTACTCTTACTTGTCAGGACACCAAGATATTTACCACCCTAGGAGCAGACTGTTGGACCAGAGTAGTAGATTTTTGTGTTCTGGGTTCAACATCTCCATTGTCCATGGAATGAAAGGGGTTTGGTTTTTTTTGACTCATGCTGTGGATCAAGGGCTGGGGCTCTGTAAGCACAGATCTCCTGTTTTGATGCTGCCCTGTTTCCCCTGGAGTGAGCCAAACTGGGGAGCAAGAGAATGTGTGGGCATGGCGGGGATGTGAGACCATCCTTCACTATTGAATTACACACAAGAAAACCTCCAAAGTTAACCCATCACTGATGTCTTCATGGCTTCCTCTAAAGCATGGTGAAGTAGGCAAGACCCTCAAATAATTGACTGATTGGTTTGCTTTAATTAGGTGGGCCAAAAAACAGTTCATGTGCTCATATTCTAACTGCACTAATTTTTTTTGGAAAAGCAAATGAATGCCCTCTTTCCTTCAGAGGTGACAGTGTGTACATGTGGAGATGGCTGAATCACCTTGTCCACAGACAGCATGTTTCAGTGTCAGCTAATGTATTCACATGTGAGCTTTTCAGGATTTGCTTTTTAAGAAATGGTATTTTGGGGAGACAAAACCCTATAGCTTCAACTTGTATTCAAGGAAGAAATATTTTTGTTTGCTCCAAGCAATATGAGTTTCAAATGCTTTAAAAAAGCATTTTGATCATCACTTATGATATTAGATTAGGCAGGAAATTGATCTATGTTATTCAAGTAAACATATAAAATGTGTCTAAAAAAAAAAGTCTGATTGAATAATTATGAAGTTTTAAGATGAAATTACCTACTTGAACTTGTTTATTTCTTCTAAATGGAGTTTCAAAGTGTGTCTGGGGAAAAAAATGTCTTTTCTATAATTTTTTTGTCCTAGAATTGTATGAGTGTTGAAAAAATTATTTAAAGACACCTACATATCTTAAAGTTTTGGGATTTTTTCTGTGACTTCATTCTCAGAAACACTTGGTTTCTGTGGAATAAGAAGCATAAAATCACACAGGAATAATGTTTTGGGTTCTGCTCATTAAATTTCTGTAATGTTCATGAATAAGGAGAAATGCTTCGAATTTCTAGCGCCTCATTTCTCAGTATATTTTTTCCAGGGTAGCTTTTACTAAGAAAGCAATGTAATAAATAGTTAAATAATAGTATTAATACTAATTTCTTGATATAAACAGAAATAAAATAGCATTAGAAAATAATACTAACTGAAGTAGATGGCAGTAAAAAATATCAATTTTTTTTAGTATCTTAAAGAAGAACAGGTTTAGTAATACACAGGGCCTAAATAGGGAAGGATAAGCCATAGGTGTGGTGCTGGTTTCAAAATTGAAAATTACTATGCTCTTGCTAGTTCATATTTAGAATCTTTATATTGATTTAACTTGAGATGATAAAGTATTTAGAAAACTGCTCAACTTAAAAGGCTATCAGTTTATGTCTGCTTATTTGGAGAATTATGTGTTAATCCTTGCAAAATTCTGACTGGAGTTTTAAAATACTTGAAGAATAATTCATTGATTCCATCCAGCTGTTCAATGCTCTATTTGATGGAAATACCCAGTTCAGCTTAATCCATGTGAAGCAGTAGAGTATTAAAAGGAGAGCAAAGCTAGAAGAGCTAATTATAGAAAGTAGAAGCCAGGCTTCAGTCAGATTAACAATAAGTTTTAACTGAAAAATTTTAATAATTTTTCTTTTAACTTCGTTAGTTTAATTCCATAAGAAAAAAAGACTGTTTTCTTAAGTAGTTTCCCGTTTTAAAATTTAGGCTGCATTTCCTGCAAACAGAAAATGCAATTTTTTTGAGTTGAAAAACTGTAGCGATCTGCAGAGGGAAGCTAATACTCAGAAGTTTTTTCAAAAGCAAATGAGCTATGCAAATTTAAAAAGAGTTCCTAAATTGAAAAAGAGAAAACAAGCAATGGATCAGAATGTTCTCTTTTTCCAAGAGTTTTATTGAAACCACAGTGATGATAATTTGCTCCTGCCCACTATATTTGAATATTTGTTATAGAAGTATAATGGACTAAAAATACATTGTCAAAGGTATCATTTTATATTCTTAAAAAAAAAAAAAAAAAAAGAAAGAAAACATACCCACTTTCTGTCTTTCAAGAGTCTATACCTTGTAAATTGAACAAAACAAGCTTCAGTTTAATAGAAGCCTCTGTTTTGCAGCCAAAAGCAGATGTGGTTCACTGTTTAAACTTCATGTATGCACCAGTACCATGTTCAGGCCCACTTGGTTTTAAGACTGCTGGAGTTACTGATGTGTTCTGTACAATATAACAATTGTTTTCAACTTAAATTAATTGGTTAATAATTATTTGGTTTGGCTTAAGTTAATTAATTAGGCTTCATTCATGTTGGAAAGCTGTTACCAACTAAACAGACTAAGCTTAACATTACCCAGACATTTTTTCCTACTGTTAGTTTTGAAAGTCCATATGTCTTCCTGGTATCCTGTTCCTGACTCTAATGCCATAGGAGAGGGTGCTGATGAGGGAGGCTGGTGTTCCTCTTGTCCTCAGTCCTGGGAGCATGTTTAAGCCAGGATGTTTCAGTATTGCAAAGACTTGGCAAGATAGATTTTAAACTTGGCCACTACTCTGGGTAAAAGGAAGGACAGGGACAAACCTAAAATCTTTTTGCTTGACCAGAAATGCTTGGTGACCCCAGAGCTGCCTGAGCTGAGCAGACAATGAATGGACAGGTTGAGGAAAGGCCACTGAGGCTGTGTCCATAGGTACTTCATCTGATGCAGTACACAGACATTTTCCCAGCACAAACTGAAGTAGCCACAGGCAATCGAAGCAGATGCAAATCTAATTCAGTCACCTTCAGCTCCCTATCCCCTGGCTGAAAGAAGGAGCAATTGTGGAAAAGCTGTTAGAAATTGGTACCTTCCAGTCCAAAAATACAGGTAGAAACTAAGTATTATCTGTCATTCTTCGTGCTCTGAGGCATAAAGAAGTTGCCTGCTGAGGGAAAAATAATGTTTCCCTTTGAATTTCTACCAAACAACGAGGTGCTGTGTGGTGATATTTTTTGTTCTCCTTTGAGTCATTTAGCTTTGCACATAAAGACTGTGGTGTAGCTTCAATCTGCAATTATAGGTGTGTCATTTGAATAGAGAGGAGAATTTATTACTGAAGTGCAGTGATGAGTTACGGCAAAAGAGAACTGAAATCATTGCTTTAATGTTCATAGTGAGAACAGGGACCATGTGACAAAAGCAGAAAATGTAATTATCTGTTGGTTTCTCTCAGTTAATCTTTTGTAACTTGATTTTTTTTTTTTGGTCTGGACAAATCCTTTCACTATGTGCAGATACCTTGCACACTGGGAGCTGAGTGCAGCTTGAAAAAGGCTGGGGATTTTAATGCCTGCTGATTTTTGTGGGAGCAATTGGATCCTCAGCTTCCTGTGTGTCTTACTGTAACTAATACTGCATTACAGCAGGCAATTGACACTTAAAAAGGATAAAGGATCCTGATCTCGTTAACAGTCTTTTCATAATCAGAGGTGTAGTTTTACAAAGTCTCCAAAGGTATGACAGTTTGAGAGAAAAGGTGACTACCATCTGATTTTAGTGGAACTAAAATAAATGTCTGTGATACAGATTGTCCTGAATGATTCTGCTGAGAATCAATGTGTTCAGAAATCAGTAGGAACAAAATGAGTGGAAGAAGTGCAATGTTTGAGTTGAGTTTGAGTGCAATGTTGCTTTGCCATGTGGCAACATCTTTGCCTTGGAAGGCCCTGATCCACTGAATAGGTCCAAGGTCTTTTTCCATACGGATGCCTAATGGAGAGGAAGCACCTTCCTGGTGACCAGACTGTTGTTTGTACGGCAAATTATGCTGATTAGCATGTTGTCAACACAAACTGTGAATGAGATATTCCTGAGAGTAAAGGCAAGGAAAAAATGCGTAGTTTTGCCTGTGTCAGCCTTTGGATGTGTTTCCAGTGAGGGCCTACGTACCCTGCCTTTGCAGTGGGCAGAGAATATCTGCCGTGTAAGTGTGTGCTCCTTGCTGTCCTGGCTCTCTCTGGACAAGTTCAGAGTTAATGAAAATTCGTCTTCACAGAATTTACAGAATCACTAGGTTGGAAGAGACCTTAAAGATCATCAAGTCCATCCCATACCCTAACACCTCAAGCAAACCATGGCACCAAGTGCCATATCCAGTCTTTTTTTAAACACATCTAGGGATGGTGACTCCACCACTTCCCCAGGGAAGCCATTCCAGTACTTAATCACTCTTTCAGTGAAAAACTTTTTCCTAATATCCAACCTGTATTTCCCTTGTTGCAGCTTGAGACTGAAACATACACCAAATATATATCTGATCCTACTCACAGTTCAGCTTTTTAACCAAGGAATATGTAATGAAAATATTTAAATGTATAGTAGTTTATAGGGATAATGTGCTGCATTATCCCAATAACTAATTAATGTTGAACTGCAGTGGGAATATCTAAGGAAGCTGTGAGA
Source organism: Haemorhous mexicanus (assembly GCF_027477595.1). NCBI lineage: Eukaryota > Metazoa > Chordata > Aves > Passeriformes > Fringillidae > Haemorhous > Haemorhous mexicanus. The sequence goes on from NC_082342.1 coordinate 107,821,078, forward strand.
CCCAAAAGGCAATACTCTTTAAGAAATGCATTGAAGCATATGGCATGTTTTTTTATCCTAGCAACTGGATTTTGGCACCCAGTATTCCCAGAGATCCTCTTGAGGAATATTCACACCAACTTGTTTTATGATTGCAACCAATTAACTGTACTGGAATGCTGATCACCGTAGGCATTGCTGCATAGACTGTCTGAACCCCTCTCATGGGGAGGCAGAGGTGCACCTGCTCCACTGGGCTATTTCGTGCATCTCAGCTTAGGCTTCTGCTCCATGCCACATCCTGGACTTGCCCGACTCCTCTCCTTTCCCCATCATCTTTCAAGGCAGCTGGGAACGTGTTTTTTAATGAGGAGCCACATCTGTGAAATGTCATACCTTGTCTTAGGTGGTAGGAACACTCCTTTTCTGTGTGTTTTGGCATCTCTCTGCAATGCAACTGTTGAAAATCGGAGAAAAAAATTAATTCACTATAGATAGAAGTTTCTCTGAAATTGTTAAGAACTCCATACATTTAATGGGATTAGAGAAGATTATTAGGAAGAATAGGTGAATGAATACAAGTCTAAACAGATATGAAAAACTCCATTTTCATCTGCAGAGAATAATTTATAATGTTTCATCACTTTGCAGAAATAGCTGAGTGCTCTGTAATTTTTTAAGCAATTTTTCAATAATTGTCAGTGCAGTTCCAAGATGGAAGTAGAAATAACATGCCAACACTGAATTTAAAAACACAAATTAACAGAAATATTGCTTTCAATTTTATTATGTAAATTATAATAAATTTATTATAATTTTTGCCCTTTAAAAATGCCGGCTCAAAGCAATTTTCATGTGTCCAAAAGCCATTAAAGAAGCCCAAATTTCAATAAAGTTATCTTTTTCACTTTTTTGTACTTCAGGTAAAGCACAAACCATTCTTAACCTCATTTTATGTATTTCTTGATGTCCTCTCTTCAGTAATGATTCTTCATCATGAAAAAGTAGAAGGATGGTGTATGTTACTATACTTGAAGGTAGTATTTTTTCTGGAAGAAGGTCATGTTGGTATTATAAATTTTGTTACATTTTCCATTTGATTCTGATTTGCTTATTCACACTGAAACACGATTGCTCAATAAAATAAGCAATTTTTACATAAACCTAAACTATCAACTGTTTTGAAATACTTTAAAGAGGAGAAGAGTGTACTGGTCTGTAACAGGATTAAGATGTCACTATTATTGATTAAGGTTTTTTTGTTTGATTTTTTTTTTGTTTGTTTGTGTGGTTTGGTTTTTTTTCCTTTTCTTTTGTTTGGTTGGCTTTTTGGGTTTTGGTTTTTTTAATGGTTTTGTTTTTTTGTTTTTATTAGCTTTTGAAAAATTTTTCTTTTTACGTAAGATATTTGTAGTTTGCAATTTGGAATTATAGTGGTGATTTGGCAGGAGGTTATATCCGGTTTTACATCACATTTCCATAGCATTGTTGCAGATGTTTTTACTGTAAGAACTGTACTTTGGAATCTCAGAAGATTGACTGGAGCAACTGTTGTGTGCAGTTGTGTTTCAGTCATTTGAGAAGACTGGTTAGCTTTCATCTTCGGAATTTCAGAGGAATTAGGTTGGTTCCTAATTGCTTTTGGAGATGCCCACAGTTTTGGGACCAGAAGAATCTCCTAATCCCTGAATTTGCTGACAAAAGATGGATTGGAAATATGAATAGAGAAATCATTTAAAGTTCCTGGAAGGGGACTTCTTGGAAAACATTGAAACTCTCAAAAATCACTTTCTTACAAAGAATGATAGGAAAGCCTCACAGCTTTCCTGCTTCTTAGAAGAGGTTGTTCAGGGAGCAAGAGATCAGGAGATAAAACAGTACCAATTCCACAGCCTCAGCCTTTTTAGAATTTTTTTCTGTCTTGCTGCAGAGGCTGCCAACAATAACTGGTTTAAGAGTTATCCCATTGTGAAGTGGTGTTTTATTGTAATCGTCACGTCTGCAACAGTAAATCATGTTTGGCAGCTGTAGAACATGGGAAAATGCAGTCCAAAGACAATCAGCATGTTTTGTTAGTATAGAACTTCAGAGTTAATGGGAGTTACCTGTCATCATCAAGAGCCTGATTTTCATCTGTGCTGAGCAGCTGCACATTCAGTGGAAATCAGTGGGCTTTGAGACACTGTCTTTGCAAAAGATGTGGGTAGGGTGGGGGCTGGGGCTCACCACGCATTCCCTGTGTGCCTGAGCAGGGCGTCTATCACTGAGAGTGCGTGGGAGCCCCTCTTTGTCTCTGCTCAGATACAAAAGCATTGGCCTCCTGTTCTTCCCTGGTCTGGTGCTGTTAGTTCAGGGTCATCACAGATTATGTATTTCATATTGTATTGCTGCCTGAGACCTTTCCCCCTCTGCCTTGTATGCACTTGAGAAACATGATGATTTCAACTGTATATTGACATTTGAGCAGTTAGCAGTGGTGTGCTTATTGTGACATTTCTTTTTCTTTTTTCTTTTCTAGTGTAAAACTCTCTCTGGCGTCTGTGATCACATTATCTCGCTCTCTTCTGATCCGCTGGTTTCCCAGTCTGCCCATCTTGAGGTGATCCAGCTTACAAACATCAAGCCAAGTGAAGGGCTGGTAAGAAGTACGCAGTTAATCAAACCCATCATCCAGGATGAGAAAGTGATGGCTTTAAAATAAGTTGTGTATATGAAAATAAATAGGACATTTTAGCCTATTCTATTTTAAAGTTTGAAAACAGTTTGATTCCTTTTGCTAGTTTGGTTTCTCATGCAGCTGGGCCAACAGGAAGGGACTTTGTAAAGCTTACTGAAGTATGCAGAGTTTAGTGAACAGGGAGAAATGAGTAAGAAATTCTTGCCATTTATACTAGCTTCTGAAAAATGGTTCAGATTGTTCTAGGATCTTGAAGTCAGAAGGGACTTAAATTACTAAGATCAACTCAACCAAGAAGTTTGCGTGGGCTTATGCACAAAACCTGTCAGATTCTGGAAAATGTTTCATAGTATCTCGGGGATACAAAGCTATTTCATAAGTTATTCCAGGGCTTCATAGCAGTGCTGATAAGTAACTCATTGAATTTTACTGCAAGAACTCTGCATTCTTAATCAGGTGCTTGTGAAGGCTCTTAATGCAGCCATCCTCTGCTTGTTGTTCAAGAGCTGACCATTGATCTCTTGTTTACTCAAGTATCCAACACCTGCTGCATGGAAAAAAACCAACACTGATAACAATTCCAGATGTATGACTTTACAGCATTAATAATATCTGTTCCCATAATTTTTGGAGGTAGAAAAGAAGGTGTTCAGAATACAGTTAAATTTTTTTTTATCTACAGAAACAGCTTTTGCAACTTCTGCCCAAGCTTATTCTCATTCCATATTCTTGAATAGTCTTGAAGGAAAACTGCCGTACTCTTTGCAGCAGGTTTTTGAAATTGTCTGGTTGTTGTAGTTTTGGAGAATATTTCGGATTGTGGGTGGTTGGTTCTTGCTGGGTTTTGGGTTGATTTGTTTTTCTTGGCAAAGTTGATATGCCAAGTTATTTTGAGCAATTGTACACTAAATTAATTTTCCATTCTTTTGGAAAATTGCAATTAAAATATGAGAAATACCCCAAAAGCTTGGATGAGTAAATATGGCCCCATTCTTTGTTTTAGTCTGCAGTTTGTTTTCCCTTCCTCTTCTGGATTTCTTTTTTATCTCTGAATCCATTTTAAACTTGTCCTTCAGGATTTCAGCTTCTCATGGATTCTCTGCTCCCTCTCTTTCCCTCCCTTTCCACTGTAATTTTAACTCTTCCACCACGGCAGTCAACCTTTTGAAACCCTTTCTTCTTATGTAATGAGAAAAATCTTCCTCTTTCTCTTGGTCACCTTTTTATAAGTGCTGTCTATTTTTATCTGAACTTGAATTTTTTTTTCCTTTGTCTTGTGACTGTTTTTTTTTCTTTTTTTTTCCCCTTCTTTTAAGTCTTTGTGTAGGTTGGTATGAACTCCCAGGGACTGAGAAATGTTGAATGGTATTTTTGTAACTAAGAGTGTGTTTCATGGGTCTGTTCCTGCTGGGTAGCTGATGAGAGAATCTCTTTCCCTCTCTGTGCCTCTGTTTTACACCCTCTGTCTGTCTTGTCTGTTTAAACTGGAAGCTCTTCAAGGCAGGGTTTTTTCTTTTTGTGTATTTGTGAACCAATTTAGCAGGGTCTTGATGTCATTGTCATAGAAAAATAATTATATGTATTCTTTTAAAAAAGGAAAATAGCAACCATGCAGTATACCAGCTTTAGAAGGATACAATGCCATTTTGACATAGTCATGTTTTTTCCCCCTCATCCTTGCCTGCGTGCCACTATTGTGTTGCCAGGGCATTGTGCCTCTCCTGTAGATTGTGAGCTCTCCAGAGCAGGCGCCAAGGATGTGGATTTGCGCCGGGAGAGTGAAAATCATCCCCTTCCCTTCGGAGCCGCGCCAGTCTGGCCAACAGATCACCTGTGTCATGTGCTTCTTGGTGATTTATGTGCTCTTTGGGTTCTTGGGCTTCTGTTTGCTTTGTAAACTAATACCTGCCCCACTGAGTGCTGAGGGTGTCAGTTTAAGAACTGGTGGTGGAACTTGGAGTTGTGAATATTCTCTGCACGTCAGAAATGCTGGGATAAATGTGAAGCTCAATCATTTCTGGACCTTCTTCCAGGATTTGTGCAATGATGGAGGTGGAAAAATGGTTTATTGTCAACTTTCCTATAGATTTTTTACCCACATGACAGTTCCGTGCTGGCTTTACCAATCACTAAATAAAATGTCTAAAAATGGAAGGACTTCAGGCAGAAGAAAAAAGAAAAGGATGGCTGCTAACTGGGAAGATTTTTTGTCACCTATCATAAACAGAAAATCTACCATCTCAAATTCAATAGCTAAGAAGCTAAAGTAAATCTGAGAGGAAAAGCAAAGGACATGAAAAGGAAGTTAAAGGGTTGGAAAACAATGCTGTTTCCCTAAACTCATGGTAAATATATGATGGAGTCGAGAAAATGCTTGAAGCTTTTACAACCTAAAAGAAGATTGGCATGATCAGGATATTTTAATCAGCACAAATAGTTCCTTCACTGTGTTTGGTCTTTTCTTGTGGAAACGTAAGTATTTGTCAGAGGTAAATGTAAATTTTCAAACTAATACCTGAATGAAGAAGAATCAAGTAAATGTGTTACCATGTCTCATAGATAGTAAAACTAGCTAACATCTCTGACTAAATAACCTTTCAAGCAACTAAACCTGTCAAGCAGAAATTGCTGTTAGGGTGTGATGTAGAGAACCTCTTGTGTACTGGGTAAAGCAATGTTATGGGTGGGGTTTGGTATTGGTTTTGCTGTTTGGTTGTTTTTTCCTTTTTTGTTTTCCCTCTATCCTTGTCTCTTGTGACTGGCTGCATTCATGTTCTCCAGTGAGTGCTGCTGGGGGAAGATATATAGCCTGCAGTGGCTGTGCAGTAAGGGCAAAGAGTTCATGATAGGAGCTTATTTAAAAAGCCTTAAAATGGATTAATGTGGTCAACTTTGCAATCACCAACATTCTCCCATGTGTAATCCTTTCTTTTTTTTGATTTTTTTCTTCATGGACTTGCAAGTTGTTTCGTCTGTATCAGTAAGCAGAATTTAATTTTGTATGTTTTTACATTATTGATGTTCAAAGAGACCAAACCGACTAGCTTAGGTAGTATGTTTTACCATGAAACAAACTTAAAAATGTTGCTGTTTGACTGAAAACAGTGAGTATATTTAGACAAAAAGCAGAAAACCAAGTTTTTCTTGGGTAGTTTTTCTGCAACAGTCACTTCCTACTTTATTTTTATTTTTAATATGGAACAGAGTATCAGAGATCTGTAGCAAAGGTTAATCTTGCCTTTCAGTTCTTTCCTGTTCATATAATCATTTTAATCCCAGTCAGGTAAGTGACTGTTATGTGATCTCAAGGGTTCAGAAATACATAGGTAAATTCATCAGAATATGAGAGTGATTGTTCGGGGTTCTTTTTTGCCTGCTAAAGCAAAAACAAAAGAAGCTTGTCATGTAAAAAATTGCTCATAAAATACAAGTCATTGATACAGCAGGGTGTGGCAGCTGATTAAAGTGTACTGCCTACTTCCTTTCCAGGATATCCTTTCCAGGATAGTGCACTACTATTCCTGAATTTTTTAGTTTGAAATACTGGAAGAGCTGTGAAAGAGTTATGAACAGCGTTCTGAGAGTTGTTTGGGGTTGAAGAGCCACGTGCAACTTTGGAGGGCTGCATGAAAATGAGTGAAAGTAAAAATCTCAGTTACATGTGTGATAAAATGAAATTAGTATCTTCTTTCCTTTTCCATCCAGCATTGCATAAAATATTGAGAAATATGTTATATATTTATATACATAAAATATGTTATAAATATATCATATTCTGTTTTCATTCTTAAAAAAAGTATAAGTAAAAACAAAGAAAGGGCGAAAAAAAAGCACAAAAGGTCTCTTTCCTAACCATTAATCACCAAGATAAATTGTAATGATTGGTTTGAAATTATAACTGTACCCGTAACTGATCAGGGCAATCTCTCATATAATTAAGCATGAGTTACTCATTTTTTAATCTAGGCATACATTTATTCCTGATTACTAGATTGGTTATCTTATGGTTATTTTAGTTATATAAACTGAATTATCTTCCCTTTTATCTGGTGTAACTGATTCTTGTAAATTCTTAGAGACTTGTCTTTGAGTACCTAAGACTGTATCTACCAGTTTCTTCCAGTGCAAATGGAGAGAGCACACACTGATCTCCCCTGTATTCTTGATTGCTAAAAGTACTATTGATATTGTGCAGCCACAAGGAGGCAGAGAGAGGAAAACTTGTAAATGTCTGTGGAATTCTTATTTCCATTCCAGATCAAACAATTGTAAGCCAGAAATGTTCTGTTCTCTGTACCATTTCCCATATATTCACTTAAAACAAGGATTGAAGAAACATGGGTCAAAGGGGCTTATTTTTGTGTTGCAGATTGTTACCTCTCCTTATTTAAAAGCTGCTTTATATCAAGAATTATGTTGGCTCTTATAAAATTAATGTGACGTGGTACAAATATAACATTTATTAATTTTTCACATGTGGAATAAATGCAATCTAGGGTGGATATTTTTCAGCTTCCTTCTTCCCTCTCTTTTTTAATGTGTGCAAAACCCTGATCCTAGCCTTTAAAGGACATTCTGCCAAAGTTTTTTCTCCTCTTTTGCATTTTCAAAGTCTTTTAAATTTATTGGAAAGACTAGATTGGATATGAATGGTCCTCTGGAATGGTAAGACACTTGGATGAATTTACTATCCCTTGGAGCAATGCTTTGCACAAAACTAAACACCATGTAACCATAAAGTGTGAGACTTTTCCCTCAGCTTTCACCCTGATGTTTAAGGTTGAAAGCAGTAACTCACTGTGCATAAAAATAAAGATGTGGCTTTCTTCAGAAATTGCTCTGTTTGGGGACCTGAGTCAAAGTTCCTGTCACCATGGTCACTGTGATTTTAGCTCTTGCCATGTTGCAGGGTGTGTGGCCCAGTGACTTAGATGGGGGTCCTGAGAAGGATTGAGGTCCCCATTAGTGGTGGTTTGAGGGTAGGTGTGTGTACCAAAGAACAGATACCAACATATTTCAGCCTCTTGTGTGGCTCATCATGCTTCCTGTAAGATATCTGTATATGAGTCTTAAGATGTGTGTATATTATTAGTGTTTCCCTACCTCACAGGGGTGTTGTGAGGATAAATGTATGAAAAAGCCATTCTATATTTGAATTAAGCAAAAGCTGTGTGATGGAGCCAGTCAATGGACAAATTGCTGAAGGTTCATAGAAGAGCTGGAAGTTGAAGGATGATGTCAGGGGGTTTCTGACCATGTATTAATTAGTAGGTTCTGGATTATTTTACCTTCTAGCTGTGGTAGCTGAACATAACTGGGTTTGATGCTATTAACACTATGTAATTGTGCAGAACAAAATAGGAATTCACTTTTGAGCCCCTGTCTAGAGAAACTCAGGAAGTTCCTGCCTTGTTTTACTGGGGATAGTATCCACATTGTTAATTTAGGTGCAATTCCTCATATCTGCTACCAAAATGTCTACCAGTTCTGGTCCCAATGTGGGTTAGTCCAACTTGATTTGTCTTCTTTGCCTCTTTACCATCCCTGCTCACCAGTGAGTGCACTGGGCTCCTCAGCTAGGGACAGACTTCTCTGTGGCACTCTGATTAAAAAGAGAAAAAGTAGATTACGGAGAGGATGTTTACTCAGGCACTCAATGTTTACCTGCTTTCTGTAAAGTGGTTGAGGGAAAGGAAATTCCTCAGAAATTATTGAATGCTCAGTATGTGCCAATTATCTTTCCTTTTTCCTTCTCTCGGTGTCATAGTAGATGTTGTTAAAATGTTTGAATTGAGGCTTGGTGGAAAGGTGTATTTGGGACACTGTCTTGGACTACCCTTGCAGGAATTTCTGTCTGTTCACAAGCTATCCCTCCTTTTTCATATTTTTTTGAAAGAAGTGGGGTAGCTAACAAAGTTGATGTTGAATTTTCCATCATTGAGTTTTATAGCTGAAGTGTTCATTGGGATGAGTGAGGCTATTGAGAAGGACTTACAGCCACTTTGCAGGCACAATTCCGAGCACTGGTTAACTGTTTGAAAGTTGTGTTTGCAGCGTTGCCTACTGAAGACTCCAGATGTTTTTAAACTCAACATAGTAGTTTTCAAAGAAAACAGGCATATTGATCATACTAAGACAATTTGTAATTCTGGGGCTTTTGGGAAGCCGTTGCTCTATTTGTAGTTGAAGAAGTGTATTTAAAAATACTGGGGAGTATTTATGGACATAACTGTGATAGACGTTTTAGTTTTCTATTGCTAATCAGGGCCAAAATGATTTGGGCTGTTCTTGGAGTGTATAAAAAAGCACTTTCTTATGCAGAGACAAATTCCTCATGGCATGCATTAGAGTCCACATGTCTTAAAGAAAACAAAAAGAAATGAGCAATTCTTTAAGCGATATGCAAGTTTTGTTTGGATGGTGTTGGTTTGTGAAACACTTTAAAAATTCTTTCCCATAATGTCTTTTTCTTAGGGTATGTACATTAAGTCAACATATGATGGTCTTCATGTAATTACTGGAACAACAGAAAATGTAAGTATTGTTAATACTGTATGTTCAGACCTGGAAGCCTTTCTGACCTTACCTGTGGTTAATGCTTTCCCTTTGCTATAAACTACATTTTGCTTGCAAACTTGTGCTGGTTGGCTGTTAAGGACCAATGGCATGTTGGACAGCAGAGATGCTTGTGCTTGTTTACCTCAGAATTGAAAGAGTTGTTCCCAGTTAAGGACCAAGAGAACCAGTCTTGATGTCTTCTTGCAAGACATTTAAAATGCTCTAGTTGATCCAGACAGGAAGCAGCTGTCTTGGAGTTACTTTGCTCTGTGAATAAAAGACAAATGTCTATATTATATTTAGGCTGTTATGCTGAAGTTTGCTGCAGTATTAGACAAACAGCTTTTATATTTTCCATCTATCAAGCTTCATTTTTTAAGAAATGAGTGCATGGAAATGGACATCCCTTCACATTGACAAATAACCATGTATTTCTGCATGAACTTCTGAGTAATGCCTATGGAAAGGAACACTTATTACCAGTGTACTAATTGTCACTGAAGGCATTAAAGAGCAAGTAAAACATAACAGACTACTTTTCAAAAAGCCTTTGAAATACAACCTCCTTCCCTTGTACACTATATTTAGGGAACTGTCTGTCTGTTAGGAGTTGAGAAAAATTATAATTTTTGGGGGAAAAGGCTTATATCCCTGGTCTTCAATTAATGTGGAACAATTACTGAACAACACTGAACTGTTCCATAGTGGTTTAGTCAATTCCTTTGAAAGATTTTGATGGCATTTTCTTAAAATGAAGCTGTCAGAAATGTTTGTTTTATCATGCTACTGTGTCATCCTGTGGGATGTGCAAACTACCTACATGACATTTACAGCTGCTGCATCTGATCTGCAGTGAGGTTCTGTTAACATCTCAATAAAATAGGAATATTATTTTCATCCTTTCATAGGAGCTGCAATCTGATAGCCTTTTTCCTTTCTGTTTTCTGCTGTGGGCAGAATATCCATGGGTCATAACCAATAGATAATACCTCTTGTAGGATTTGTGTGAATGCGACCTGTCTTGGAATTAAAAAAAAAGTAAGGAATTTCAAGGAAAATAAAAATTCTAGAGAGACAGGCCTACAGCATATAGACAGGCCTATAGACATAATTAGTGAAATTAGCAAAACTAAACAAACCAAACAGAGCTACAGCTGAACTTAATCTAGAAAATATATGAAATAAAGAACAATTTTTACAGTTGAATCTCTCAAATAAAAGAAGGAACAATTTCTTTCCATAACTTGCTAATGGATTTAATTTCCCAGGGGCAAAGATAAAAATAAAATCCTAATGCATTCCCTCAAAACCCTTATCTTTTGTGATTCATGAACATAATTTAAAGCTATGTCAGGAAGCTTCATCATGATGACTCTTCTGCTGTTGTTACTGTCTCTTTCACTCACTGTGACACCCTGGAGGTGCTCACGGCAGACCAAGAAACTGCACTCTGTTATCAAGGGGAAAAGCTGCTGTATGTTAAAGCAATTGTGAAAAAGAGTGGTGCTTTAGAGAAGGGTGTCTCCTGCTTTTAAGAACACAGTTTTTAGCTGCTTTCTTTAACAAACATATACTCGTGCACACACACATGCACACACGTGCACACGCACACAAGCACACAGAGTTTTGATTTTGGTTGATGGGAGGAGAAAGATCTAAGCTGCATGTCCAGAATGAGATCATAAGATCACAATGGTGCACATGTGATCTGACCTGCTGGCCTTAACACGTTTACTCTTTCCAGTACAGTTTGAATCCAAATTCTCTGGCATTTCAACAAAAATTTGTGTCCTTTTAATTTCCAAGTCTTCTCTTCCAAGTGAGACAGTGACAGAATTGTCTGAATGATCTTGGAGAGAAACATGTGTCTGTATTAAACACAGTATCATGGTAGTGCTCTCCACATTAATGTAAGAGAGTAGTTTTTTTAATGACAGTTCTGCTTTTTCTGTCTGGCCTTTGAGGTGCTTGATGTCCAACTGCAAATCCCATTAGAGTTTGAATCTTGCTGTTTGGCATTAGGAGTCATCTCCTCCAACACATTAGCCCTGCAGATCAAGGCAGCTGAGCTCTGAAGATTGGACTGAGAGAAAGCAGTGTTCCTTACAGGTCACTGCCCTGTAAGGGCTTCTCTCTGGTGGCCTTGTAGCATTACAGCAAGCTTAGCTTTCCAGCTCGTTTGTCTGTCTTTTATTTGGAAGTAACCATCTAAAAGGTGTTTTGGTCCAACAAAAGATTTTAGGTTCCTTGTTGAGTAGCCCATCTAGACCATGTTGGAGAGATTCTTTCAATTCACAAACTGAATGTGTCCTTCAAATAAGACCATTTTGTCCTTTGGTTTTCCTATAAAAAAGAGCATTTTTCTGGAGCAATAGCATGCAATGCATCTCCAGCAGGAGATGTGGCTTTGAAGGGGGAGCTCTCAGTGTCAGCGCTTACTGTGGTCTGGTTTGCTTTGCATGGTGCCCTTAGATCACAGGGAAGAGAGATTTTCAGAAGAAATACTACCAAAATCTCAATGGTAGGCATGAAGCAGTTGTGCTCCAGGGCCTCTAAACTTGACTTTCAGACAGTGTGGGTATATCAGGAGAATAGGAAAAAGACATTTAGCCTAAAGGGAAAACTAAATCTATTCTAAAGCATAAATCTAAGCAGATTCTGGATAGCTTTTAGTTATTGATGTATGAGCCTTAGTGAGAGGTGCTTCCATCTCTTCAGCTCCCTGTTGAACGAAATTGCCAGCTAATGAGGATACAGTTGTGGTGTGGCACACTTTGTTCCTCCTAGTAGGACTTCATGAGTGGATTCTGTGCTTAATGATCAGCATATACATCTAAAAAAGAAAGACCTCATTGATTCTCCTCTGTTTTCCTTAAATAGCTATGATAAAAGATACTGTTTTACAAGCAATGTCTGTTTTTTACTGGAGAGGAAAAGCAATAAGGAACAGGAGTTACAGCCCCTTCATAAGATCGCAGCCTTTACATATATTTCTAAGTTGTTTTTTTTTTACCTCACCTTGTGTTTGAGGCATAATTGCAATGAGGCATTTTTTAACATAGACTTTTCCAGTTTGAAGATTCTCAGACCATGTTTTAACGTCTTGGCAAACTTGACCTGTTTTTTCAAGATCTAAGCTGCAAATGCTGAAGACACTGTAAAGCAAAGGATGTATCATAATAAAGTCCTGAAGAGTTCAAGGGTAATGACACAGAATTCACTTGCATTTGCATTTTAAAAGTCTTAGGTGTAACTACATCTGAGCTAAAAGAGCTGTATTACATAGGAGGATTATAAAGATTTTAGAGGTATGAATGAGTAAGTGTGAATAGTGAAATGGCAGACAGAAGACATAATCACCAGTGTTAAAATTTTTCCCCAGGTCACTCAGCCTTTATTGCTTAAATAGTGCCAAAATATCAAGGCTGGTGTTTTTTATATAAAGTAAAATGATATTACCAGCCCAGTTTGATTTAGGATGTCCTGTGCAATGTCTGCTAGGAATGAGTCATGAGTGACCCTTCTTTCAGCCTCTCATGTCTCTTAGATATCTTTCATTTGTACACTGTCCTTAACTTAGGCCATGAATTATGTGCAATTGAGCTAGAAAGTCATGGCTTAGCTGTGGGACATATGTTTTGAATGGGGATGTATTACCCAGGTTATTACAAAGAGTCCACATTTCAGGTGTGGAGCATTTTCTTTAGATGACCTCTTATCTCACCTGAAAATTAAATTCATTTCGTTCCTTAAAATAAAATTTATAGCAGTTTTTTTGGAAATCTGCTCCTGAGCAACATGTTTCCTTTGGGTTCCTTTTTTAGAACTGTCAGTCTCACCTTCTGCTGTGGAGTCAATTAAGTGCCTTCTGGCAGCCACAGTATTGTGAGAAAAATTAAAGTGTGACTCTGGAGAACTGAAGGAATTTGTTTTCCTTTGAACTTAGAACTATTCCCCTCAGAAAAAATTGGTCTACTGTAAAGAGAGAAGGGAATGTTCGTGTGGCTTTCACTTTAATGAAAGAGGCGGTTTTTGTTGTGGTTTTTATTTTTATTTGGTTTTTTTTGTTGAAAAAAATTCTCACTGAGAATTTTTTCAGGCAAAAGCAAAGTACAAAACTACTTTGCTTTTTTGAAACTGTGATCCTGCAGTGTGATCACTGTAGGATTCTGATGATGGTTGCCTTTCTTTCACCCTGGTAGTGTTCCAAAACCACAGTTAGCAGTAACTTACTTGCTCTTCCTAGGTTGTACCTAACCCAATCTTCTCTTCGTGTGTGCTCTTTGCAGAACAGTAATTTACCACAGCTCTCTGCAACATATTGAAATGTTGTAGAATAAAAAGACAATTTTAGGAAATTTTTTTATGAAGAATTGTCAGCTAGTCTTCATGGGTTCAAAAGTCAGCCAGGGACTGGGTTTTGAGGATTAAGATATGTCTGGCAGATTAAAGCATCCTTTTGGCAGTATGAAATTCAGGAGAAATCCTTAGGACTCATTTACCATATATATTCATGCCTTTCTTAACATGTGATTTTATTGTGTAGAATAGTGCATATCATTTTTCTCCAACAAGAACAAACTGATTTATTAAATATTTCTTTAATTCTTTATTTCACAGTAGAATGTCTATCAATCTAACCTGATTTACATAGCTTAGCAATCATACTGCTGAAAGAGAGATGATGACCAGTAAGACCTGTATTCTTGATCATCTCTTTTATTTTAAATTCAGTCACCTGCAGATCGGTGCAAGAAAATCCATGCTGGGGATGAAGTGATTCAAGTTAACCACCAAACTGTGGTATGTATAACTATGTTCTGTGTCAATTGGAGATAGAGGTGTTGGGGCACGTAGCATGTGTAGAAATTAGAAGAATTGTGTAGAAAAATGTGTTTTTGTAAATCATTATTTCTTCTAACATCTAAATTTTCCTTTTCTCTTTTAAATCCACATAGTTCTTAGTCTTTAGCTAAACCCTGATCATCTGAGCATTACAGGAGATACCAAGTTAGGCTAAATATCTCTGGCTTGGGAGATCTGTTAGGCTGTTTTCTCCTTGCCCATGCACAAGTTGGTGTAAGTGTAATGGAAATTTTGGGTTGAAGGGATGCAGGGAGTTGGAAATATTGTACCCATGTGGGTTTCACATCAAGAATGCTTCCTGGACGCTGGAAAACTTACTACTTTTCAAACACACTGGAAAATGTAGAGTGTGGTTTTTAAGAAGACAAGCATGTGAAATTCCCATGGGGTACATAGGGTGGTTGACTTAATTTAAAGAGAAATTTTAAACTTGGAACTTAAAATTAAACAAACCTTTCAGAAATGATAGTCAAGAAAACGAATACCATGCAAATTGCCCTTTGTGGGAAGAGATACTTGTTAGTGCCTGGTGATTTTATTTCTGATTAGTGAACTCTTAAAACTAATTTACCTTTTCTAAGGTAAGGCTTTCTAAAAGAAAAGATGGACTTACAATATAGAAAGGAGCTATTTTTTTCCAAAGTATGAAGTTTCTTGAGAGTAGTGAAAGAATATATGGTATTAGTGCAGCAGCCATTTGTTAAAAGTTGTGTTTTGTCATTCCACATGGGGCTCCACGTCCAGCTTTGGGCCATTGTACATCATGTCAGCTCCTCTGCACAGGTTAGGGTAATATTTCACTATACCTTCCAGTTAAGTTTGAAATCAAATAAACTGTTCGTATGTGGACCTTAAGAGATAAGAAGCTATCTTTGGAGCTATGCAATGTAATTTGATAAATCTGAGCAGGTCAGGGTGAATTGCAATACTGTTTTGGCCCTAGAGCTTCTTTATAAGCATTGTATCCTCTGATTACTTTTCATGTACAGTTGATGATGAATTTCTCTGGTTTTCTGCACTAAGGGAGCTTATGACATCAATTTAATTTGAAAAGCATTTTAGAGCATTACTGTTTTGGCTGTTAAAATATATACATGTCTGAAGAAGCACATCATTAAACATTCAGTACTAGCTAGCTATTTTTCCCAAAAATTTCTGGTGGCGCTGTAAAGTTGCCTTGTCAACTTGAAGATTTCCAGTTGGCTAGGTATTTATTCTAGTTTTCTTAGCACATCTACACTGCATTTATTTGATGGAAAGATCAGATTCTTAACCCTAACACAACTAGTAATGTTTTGACTATCCTTAAGAGAAGCTTTCTTACCTACATGGATGGAATATTTAATGTAGGATTTGGGTGTCTTGGCTTTTGCATAAGTGAAGTATTTTCAGAGGCACGGAGGAAAATAATTGTATTTCTAGGGAAAAGGACCATAGAGAGCTAAGACAAACTTAGTTTAAATGGTGAATATATATAGTAATAGACTAAACCACACATTTACTTTGCTTTTCTTTGTTGTATCAACAATATAATTGAAATAGATGTCATCATTGATATTGTATATAATGTATACAAATAATTTTCTTGTGTTCTAGTGTTAATTTTGCACAGTGAAAGTGTGAAAATCAACTAGGATTTTCTTAGAAATCTGATCTTAGTACCTCCCATGTTACCTTTGCAGAAGTACACTACATTCACTCTACAATTTTATAAAGCCCAAATATTTAATTTTTTATATAAATTCTGCAGAATTTGATAAGAATCTAAGAAAATCCTTTTGTACTCCAGCCCCTGTCATGAGGAGTTTATTGCCCAGTTCTAGAAATCTGTTTTTCTGGGTAGTGGTATTATTCCTTACACTGACTCTTGCTTAGGAGATTAATAATTCTGAAGATACTACATTTTGTTTTTACTGTTTATTGATTTTTTTGACACTTGATATACTACTCACCAGCAGCAGATACAGGACAACTTGCTCCCTGTAATTTATCATACATATCATATGTAACTCACATTACTTATATCATTAGTACTGACCATAGAAATAACTGACTAAATTGTTTAAATATCTGATTTTTTTAAAATACTTAATTCTAAGTAGGGAAATGTTATTCACATGTAGCTGTTATTGAGGTCATGTCTTGAAAGTGAAGACTCAAAATAAAAAAAAAAAAAAAAAAAATTTAATTTCTTTTAGAGTTAAAGGCCCTTTTTAAAAATCCTTCTTCAGTTTTTCCAGTGTATTTATCTGTCAAGTTGAAGTTAATGTCTGTCTTTTGTACTTTATATTTCAGAGAGTACTAATATGAGGAAGAGAAGTTCCATTCAATTGGTTTAAAAATCCAACTTGTTTTTACAAGAGTCACATTGTAATAACTGTGAAAAGGCTCCTTTTTCAGAAAGCCCATTGGCTTTCAAATAAGCAGCGTGACAAAATAGGGGAATAGTTAAGTGGTTTATACTGATTTTCATCATGCATGTCCTAATACTGGGTGTCAGATAGTTTGAAGTTTTCTGTTGACATCCTCTGCTGGTAATGATGCTTAATCTTTGTAGTATTTCATTTGGCAGTGAAATCAAAGAATTTCAAGTGATTATTTTGATTATTTGCTATTCGATATAAAACACGCAAAACAGGAATATTCCACATGATGTTTGGACTATTGGAATCTTCTAAATTAAAAAAAAAATTATTAGGCCTAAAGTCAGTGAAAAGTTAATGTTCTGAAAATTATTCATTAAATAGTGGTTTCTTGAGGTTAAATAGCTTTGTGGATCTTCTGTGTCAGTTTTGCTTTACAGAACAGATCTGTTCTTCAGTAGCTCTGTAACTAAGGGTTCTAAGTCCCTCCAATATGAGAAAATTATGGATCTGTTAGTTGAAGTCCAGAGGACATCACGAAGATGATCCCAGGGCTGGAACACCTCTCCTATGAGAAGAGGCTGAAAGAGTTGGGGTTGGTCAGCCTAGAGAAGAAAAGGCTTTGGGGAGATTGTGTAGCACCTTCCAGTAACCAAAGGGGCTGCAAGAGCACTGGAGAGGTGCTTTTTACAAGGGTCTTTATTGATAGGCCAAGGGGACTAGCTTTAAACTGAAATAGGGCAAGTTTATAGTTTTAGGTGTTAGGAAGAAATTCTTTGCTGGAAGCCTTGTAAAGGACTGGAAAAAGTTACCCAGGGAAGCTGTAGATGCCCCATCCCTGGAAATGTTCAAGGCCAGGTTAGACAGGGTTTTGTGGGGATGTCTCTGCCCATGGCCCGGGGTTTTACACTAGGTGATCTTTAAGGTCCCTATCCAACCCAAACAATTCTGTGATGTTATGACTCTTCTATTAAGATTCAAAGGATTCAGACAACATCTTCTAAACTTCCCTGCAAATTCTATCCTTTATCTTGTCTAAAAGCTTGCATGTCTAAAATATTTCCAATGTAAACAAACAAGGAAAAACACCTTCCTCATTCGGATATTTCAGAATTTGCACTGCAAATTGATTCACTGCAGTACTCCTGTTTCTGGCCATATATAATTCAAGAGCCTATTTTGGCTCAAGATAGTCCTTTCTTTAAGCAACTAAAAGTGCAGGAAACTATATTATTGCTTAAATGAATTAGTACTCTCCACAGTATTCTTTCTGGTTGGTGTTACCAGTGATAAAACAGTAGAAAAATACTCCAAGCAGAGAACAGGGATGTACAAACTCGGGATGATATAGGATTCTTGATTAACAGTCTGTTCTTGTATAATAGTTTTTTTTATTTTGGAGACATATTTGGCACATTGAATATACTTTGAATACCATTATGATATGACTTATTGATTGAATACACGTTTCATATGACGTGATAGAGTTGTGCATTCCCAAAATTTGTGTTTGTTGCCTAAAACTCATCACAAGTTATGTAAATATTGATGATGGGGAAAAAATAGGTGACTATGGTCAATTATCAATCTCTTGCATGTAGAAGCTGGTAGGTTTAGTGTATTTAACACCTATAAGTTGGAATTGGTATCTTGGCATCTTGTAGTAGATAACACTTAGCTTTTATACAGCAGATTGCTTACTGTGGAAACTCCAGGGTGCCATACCAAGTCCACATAATTGACTTACCGGAACTCTTTTTATATTTACAGTACAAAAACCTAGAGAAGATTTTTGCTGAAATTCCTCTCAAACAAGACAGATACATTTACAAGATCATACCTTGCTTTGTTGAAAGGGTATACATTTAAGGATATGATGCCTTTCTAGATAATCATCCTAAATTAAATCTTTGCTTAGGAAATTGAAAGAACAGATTTTTAAGTTTTACTGTACAATTAGTTTGGGAAGTTTGACTTCTACAGAATGTCTTAGGATTTTTTGGGAGATGGTGAATTCCAGCTCATAGAAAATTCTGAACTTGGGGTGCATTGTGAATCTCTGGAGTGTATGCACCCAAAATGGAGTTTGCAGTAGATGGCTTCTTATTCTGGCGGGACAACCAAACAAAACACCTCTAAGTAGAAAAATTATGTTGCAAATATTTGTTTGGTTTTTCTGCACTATTTCAGATCCAGCTAGGCTTTTGTGAACACAGGTATTTCATTTATGGCCTTGTTAACTTGGCTTTTAATGAGGCAGTATTTCTAAAGAGGCTTAGTGGGGACATGGGCTGGAACAGTGATGCCTTGAGAAGCCACCTGGAGCAGAGGCTAGGCAGTGTTAAAGGAATAAAGTAGGTATTTATTAAAAGGCCTTTAAAGGATACACCTTGGGCAGTACAAGAGCCTGGCTGAGGCTGCATCCAGGATGGATGATGGGTCAGGAGTTTTCACACTTTTGTAAGTTTTGGTCCATTTTACATGTTGGGTTTAATTGTCCAGTTACAGCTTCAGGTTATGAAGTCCCATCCTCCCAGACTGCTCTCCTCAATTCTCTGTTGTTTGTACTTTTTGGGCCTGAAGCTGCAATGGTGTCCTTGGCTCTTGGCTGGAAATGCATTGTTTTGTCCAACTAAACTGTGAAGAGAACCTGCTAACACTTTCTATGAAATTCAGAGTTAAACACTAATGCAGTACAGAATCTGGAAAATATGAAAGCTAAAACTCAAGGCATCAATAATACAAGGGTGGGGACAGCCAGGTCAGTCCAAGCTTTTAACATAAGGTGTTTGACACCTTATACAACTTCCATTCACAACATCTGTATTTAAAACAGCACTTTTATTTTCTTGTGACGCTTGACTTGAACAGAAAAAAAAAATACAGCAAGTTCATAAAAGTTGAGGGAAATAAGCTTTTTGTTCAGTTTCCTTCTGTTGCTGTCATGCATGTAGTTTTATGGAGGAGGAGATAAAGGAACAGCTCCCAGATCATGCTTTTATTCCTTTCTGAATCCTTGGACTTTCTCTGATTATAGAAGTTTGGTAAATGTTAATATAATATTTAGTTTTAAAGGTGGGATTTACATTTATAACCTTTATAGGGCTATCCAGAAATGTTCATGGAAATCTTTATGGAAGTAACCTAGTTCTGTAGGGCTCTGTCCTAAACATTTTGTAGTTTGCTAGGATCAGGGGTCCGTATTTTTTTGGCAATTCTAGTCTGTCCTTCAACCATCCTCTGAAAATTCCAGTATAATTCTCTGTCCTGTTTTTACAATCACCATAAGTATTGTGTAGTATTGAGAAAGGAACTAAATTGTCATGATCCCTTCAAAAGAAAAGGTATTTTTGCCCATTTCCCTATATCATGGAATTTTTCTTGAGACTATATGGTGTTACTTATGTTATCTTTTTTACATAGATGTGCAGTTATCCACAAATATATTATTTTATATTGCATATGTCAGGGAAGTGTGGTCTTGCAGAAATGAAATGTGTGAGAGAGCATGATCTTTCATTTCCCCATGGGAACAAATGCTGGATGCTCTTGTCCATGCAATCTCTTTCCAGTTGATCCCTGTGGGATCACACACCATTTTGATGAGCACAGGCTTATTCTTATGTAAATAGGGTCTTGTGCCAGTGTGGGCATCCAGTTACACTTCTGTCTCTGGCAGGACAGAACAGCCAACAAACAAGTAGTTGTTACATCTGTGTTAGACCACTATAAGCTTTGGCCAGCCCGTGCTGCTTCATGTTTCTGCCAAATTTAAAATAATGCTGATGCCATTCAGCAGCTACCTTCCTCCTACATGATAACAGATCTAAACTATGCCAGTTTTCCTACTTTCATTTAAAGTCAACTCAGTTGTCTTAGATGAAAGCATTAAACCTGGTTGACTGTGCCTAGGAATGGAAAGGGAACACTGTCAGTGTCATTAGTAAATCACAAATAGTTATGGAAACTGTTCCTTACTGCCTCTGGCTTTGTGAGTGGCACATTTGGTCCTGTAGCCTGGGCACTGGCATCTCACATCCAGTGCCCTCTTGGTTCTGTGCGCCGGAGCACCTGGTCCCGACCCTCTGCTGCAGTTTGGTGCTCTAGAAAGTGCTGGGCATGGTAGCCTCATCTGGGGGATTGGTGTGAAACTGATGGAGCTGTGAACAGTCAAGCACTGAAAGGCTGACGTTGCTGTTCAAGTCCTTTCAGGAAGTTCTTTGAAGAAGTTGGTGCTACAAGAGATACTTACTATTTCATATGACTGGGACATGGCTTCAGTACCCATACACTGTATTTCTAGAGGTCTTCCCTGCCATCTGATTGTGGTCTTGCTCACCAAATTCCATTTGCTATGACCAACAGGTCACCCAAAACCCGATTTCTTTTATTCTGTCCTGGCTGTACCCCAGAATGAACAACTGTACTGCTATTGAGCCCTGGTACTTTACTTGTGTGATTTTATGAACATACAGGGACAACACTGAGCTGACAAAATTCATATTGAGTTCTTAAATTATTTTTCTTTCGGGGAAAAAGTTTCTTTTGTTATTGAGGACATAAACTGCTCTGTACAGCTGCTGTTTGGGAATACACACCTGGGCTGACTTTTAGGCACCAAAGTATCTTTTAAAAGCAGTGCAATTGTAATAAGAAATCCTCTGCAGACACCAATTGACTTTTTTTGTGAGTGTCACTGGCGGCCCTTTATAGTGTCACCACTGGCAATAGCCACATTTCTGAGTCCATATCCAAGTCTAGTATTTTTATACAAGCTATACTTAGGACTATACTCCTGAGGATGTGTTTGCTGAAAACTGCTACAGTATTCTGTGGAGTATTTTTGTGACCTAATTGATATATTCATCTTTCTGCACAGAACACACTGGAAGATTATGTATTTTAATGGTTTTATTGTAGATGTTTTTTCTATTTTTTATTTTAATGGTTTTGGTTTTTTCCCTTACATGATAGCATTTCCATAGGAAAAAAAACCATTTTAAGTGGTGCTGTAAATGCTATTAATATTTTCAACATAAATATTGAAAGACAATATGCTGCCAAAATGTTTTGCATATATTCCTGATAAAAATTATTTTCATATTCTCAGTAGTTGCTGCTGGCTATAAATCTTGGTATAATTTGTATTTGCAGGCAGTTTAAATTAAAATTTTAACAGTTTATTCTCTATAGTGAGAATACTGTAAATTCTGCAGTTAAAATTGTTATTTCAGAATATATACTTAGAGTATTTTTTTTTTGCCAGGTAGCAGATATTAAGTAGAATTTGAGTTTTTTATTGTTAACATTTTTGATGCCTGTAGAACAGAATACAGATTATATACCTCTTTTTGTCTCATAAGAAGAGGTTAAAAAGGCTTACTGTTAGTGTATGTTCAGGTGTGTCTATTTGGAAAGGAAGGCAGGTATTATTCTGCTGCTAATAATTTCCTTTTAACTGAGGTTGCTGAAAATTGAAGTACACTGTAGAAAAGATGATGAAAGCTTAAGGAGAGATGTCTTCAATGTTATGCACATTAACACAACTGACATTACAGTTGTGCACAGCCTGGACCATATATGAGTTAGGATGGAATAATTTTGAATACTTCTGTGCTTTGTGCTGGTAGCAGCTGTGTACATGACACAGCTGATCTTCAGGTGCCAGCTTGATGTTCTGTTGCATAATCTGTTGTCTTATTCTGATGAAATTAGGAGCTAACTGTGAGGAAGTGTAAGACAGTGATAGTTGTTTTAAAAATAGATCAAAACAGTAAGAAAAGCAAATCCATGCTCCCATGGGAGGAAAAAATAAAGCAAGGGAAATTCTATGATTTGAGTAGATGTACTGTGAGCACGTAAATTTTTAATTAAAAAAAAAAATCAGTGCTGGATTCAAACAACTCAGTGGCTTGAACAGAGTACATAGTCTGTGGTTGATTATTTTAATGGAAGTAAAATAAAAAAATAAAAAGAAAAGGTCTATCATGACTAAATAATTCCTGTGTTTTTAGGACAAATTCTTTTAACTCCATATCTCTGCCCTCCCTTTAGCTAAGTGATGCTGCATTAGTTTGCAGCTCACTTACAGGCTTATTTTCAATTTGGATTTTTTTTTTCAGTTTGCTTGGTCATTAGTGACCTTAAGTTTTTTTACAATTTCTATGTAATGTCCTAATTTATTTTCAGTATATGAATTCAGTCTCAAGAAACATCTGCTTCAAGGGTAACAGCACTTTAGTTGGGGCTCTCAGGTAGTTTATGCACTGAAAATCTGGGGGAGGTCAAAGACTCTTGGAATTATTGACTCACTGGAATCATTCTAAAATATTAAATTTTGATAAAGTAAATCTAATCTGAAAGAAATATGCATATGTGTATGCATGTATGTTTTCATGTGTTTATTGTTGTAATTCCAGGACAAGCATTTGGGGATGAGATTGTGCAATGCACACACACATAAGTCAAATTCCCATGGTGAGATGAAGCACTGGGCCACAAAAATGAGTTCCTGTAAGGCAAATGTGGCTGGGGGTTAATACTGCAGGGTCACTCCTGAAGAGCACATTCCTTATGCCACATGAAATGTGGAGAACTTGTCTCTTCCTCTCCCCTGAGGAAGGGGGAAGCCATCCACGTCCATACTGCAGCTTAATCTGTGAGACAGCAGGGTGTAACCCAGACTGCCTACATCCTGCCTGAGCTCCAGCTTCTGCCACCAGCTCTTTGTGCCTGTTTAGATATTTATCAGCACTTGGATTTTCTTAGCACTCTCCCAAGGCTTCCCAAGGATGCTGAAATGCCTCTTCTTAGGCTGGGGAGGTACTGTCCTTTGGCAGAAGCCCTGCTGAAATGAGTAGGCACCTGGGCTCTCCATATATTCCCTGGAAGCTCTTGGAAATGAGGCCAAGCAAGGAGTCTGGTGGCAGCACTTTTGTTCATAAGAGTTTAACTTCTGTGTCCTTGCTGAAGAAAGGGGTAGGGCCTGCTCATCACAACAGGGCTCCCAGAGCCCATTCTCTGCAGTGTGTGTTATTTTGTATTGCATTTATATTACACAAAAAAGTGGTCTCTGGGAATTGGGACCAGAATCTTCATGTCCCATATTCCAGTGCAAGGAGCTAATGGTTTCTTGCCTGTTGTATGACTGGGGCTAGTGTTTGCATAGTCCCATCAGCACAGTACTTTGCCCCCATGGAAGTAATGCACATCTTGGTGCTTGAAACACCTCTGTAGTGTTTGAAAGACTGAGTTTAGTCCTTCTGAGGATAAATAGTGCTGAGATCCATGTTCTGAAACTAGATGGAGGGTTGAGTAAAAACCTTCCAAATTGCCAGTAGCTGTCTTTTCTGGTTATCTGTGCTCCTGGTTGAAGAGACATATGCCTTATAATTGCCACACAGCAGACAGCCAGTCACTGCAGGTACCCAAGAGAAGGAAAATGCTTCAAATTTCAGAGGTGCACTAAATCTGAGCTGGAACCAACCCCATTTTTTAGAGCCATACCCTAAAATGGGGAAATGAGACCCTTCTTCCTCAGAAATTGTACCTAGTAACTGACTTTTATGTGAAATATATCATCAAACCCATAAAGTTGGAGTCTTTGCTCTTCCAACAAATATGCTCATTTATTTGTTCTAGGATGTTGTACTAGCAATGACTCAAAAGCAAAACAATGGGGTAGCTCTGAGCTGAAGGTTGTTTGTATCAGTACAAAATGAAAGGTAAGCATTGCTATTAAACAGTGTCCAAGCTTCAGTACAAAACTGATTCTCTGTTTCTGGATAAATCAAATTTTAGTTCTCCCATGAATAATACAGATGGTTACCTCCTATACTGAGGTGCTCTGTAGTCATGTAATATTTTCAAGTTTGTTGAATTATGGTGGTACTTTGCTGTACTTGAGGAAGTTAAGCTCTGGGTCAGATACTTTTTCTGACAAGGAAATGTGTTTAGGGCAGCTTAATGAGAGGTAGCGATTTCTGCACTCACCTCTCAGTTTGGGTCCTAACTTAGTTTATTCTTGGGAAAGTCTCTTAATTGTGATCTTTATTGCACATAGCCAAAAATGAATTTAAAAATCACTTATTTCATGGTTTGGTGGTAGTAAGCAAAAGTTTTAGTGAAATATCAGGAATTATTCAAGTAAGAGATGTGATTTTTTTCAATGTACTTTACATACAAACTTTATTGTGACTTTGGGCAATGATACAGTGCAGTATGATCAGTGACATTTTAATGATGCACAGAACTGACTTTTAACATGGAATTAGAATTGCATTGATTTAAATAATGTAGCCAAGATACTCTTTAATTAGAATTGCAGCCTATGCAATCACAATATTATTAACCTCTCCTCTTAAGGAGAAAGCCATTATGCAAGTGGGATGCTATTAACATGCTTGCTTAAGAACCTGGATAAATCCCTGAAAAGACATCTACTGCTCTTCTGACACTGCTTCCCCTACTGCATACAGATACAGCTTTCATCTCTGTGGTGGTCCATGCTGTAAACATCCTTTTGTGGTTTCCTCACCAGTTACATTTTCTGGAGACAGAAGACCTATGGCTTTCCATTAATTTTTCACCTTTTCAGGCATCTGCAGCAAAGGGAAGGAAAGATACTTGATACTAACATTTGTTTCATGGGGCTAGCAGCTGACTGAGCTTGTTCCTGGTCAGTGTTCATGGAAATTAGTCTGCTAATTTAACAGCATGATGCTGTTGAATTTCTTGTCAGATTCTGAGTTGCTTAACAACATGCTATGTTTGATATTTGATATTTGAAGTGCAGTGTTGGGGATTTTTTTCTTATGCACTATTTTTTTTTTCATTAAATGCAAGATAGTGTTTGATACGGAAGTCTTAAAAAAAAACTATTTCTTGAGGTGAATGCATTTTTGCTTCTAGAAATTTTTCAGGTTGTTTTAGCTGAGAAGGTGAAGCCTGAAATGTTGATAAGTCAAAGTACTCTAGGTGCATGCAATTAATTACAGGCAACATTGAAAGAAAAAGAATTTTGGTTATCTTCCCAGTCCACCAACTTTTTAATATTAGACACTAAAATGGATTTTGCATATTCCCATAGCTGGAAAATAGGAAATGGCTTAGCAGGTTATATTTAGCAGCAAGGTATTATTTTTCCTTCAAAAGTGTAAAGATATTGCTACTTTTACCTTTTCAAAATCTGCATCTCAGGAAATAAGTAATGGAAAAAAAAATAACGGATGCAGAAAGCTTTCAGTATCTTTCATGGGACTCTGGTCACCCTTAGAATAGAAATATGCCTGTAAAAATAAGAAGTCTGTTCTGTTTACCTTTTGGCTGTTATTCCACCTCTCAATGATGTAGTTTCACTGTGTATTGGGTTTGCACACTGCTTTTAAATGATGTAGCTGTTCTCTGGGGTACAAGTCATAGATTTTTCAGACTGTGGGTTATTTCATAGCATCCTAAAAATAGTTAGTGTAGGGCCATCCAATTGTATTTGAACTGCCTGCCTGTTAATACTTTACAGATCTCCTTTCTGGATCATAACATACAGCAGTACTTATGAATGAGCACAGGAATATGGGAATACTCTCGTGAGTGCAGCTGAGTGAAAAAAAAGGCAAGAAGATTGACAATCTTCTAAGCTTGTCATAAGGGTTTAATGTGGGGGAAAAAACCTATTTAAGAGCAATTTTTAATTCTTTAAAAGTAAATTCTTGACAATTTAGAGTAGGAATTCAAAATAAAAGTTTAATTTCAGGCTCTTGTAATAGTGTCATCCAGATGCACTTGAAAGCCAAAGAAGCTCAGAAGCATGTTTTTTTCCAGGTGGTGGATGGGAACCTCTAACAGCACCCTTTGCTGAAGCTTCCTGTGATTTGTGTTAGTGGGTGCTTGGCAAGGAGATGAGGAGGATGTGTCAGGGCTGTGCAGGGCTCCTTCCCATGTGCCAGTCTTGCCCTGCTGAAGCAACCTGGGTGTCCTGAGTGACTCTGGAGCACTCTGGTGAGGCTTCCCAGCCTGGCCACAGTCCCTGGGCATGAGGTGGTGAAATGAATGAGAAATGTGTAGGTGGCCTGATGCTGGTGCTGTAGGCACCCTGTGTGCAGGCTGTGTCTCTGTGCAGGGTTCCTCTGCTTTGGGAGCATGGTGCCTCCGCCCGTGCATCCCCAGCAGCACTGTGGATCTGGCCTTGGGCCACTGGTCCTTAGGTGTTGGTCACCCCTTCTGTCCCTCCCTTCCCTGGCAGAGCTGCTGTAATGTTGGCAAAACCATCTCACCAAGACCTCTCAGGGCACCAGTGGCTGCCCTGGTCCCTCCCTGTACGTGGCTGTGAGCTGCACAGGGATTCAGGCATGGGCAGCAAAAGCCAGCCCTGGGCTTAGGCTGCCATCAGAGACACCTCGCCTGGCTGCTGCTTATGGGTGGCACTAGTTTAACAATGAATATTTATTTTAAAGCAAGCAACAGTAACTTCCTTGGCCCATAAAAATGGCCACCTGGTCAGCACAGTGCACTGTGCTCAAAATTAATTGCTCAGGTTATTTTACTGTAAGTAAAGTTGTCTGCTAATATACTCCTCTTACATATATATTGAATTTTCAAACCAGTGTTGAAACTTACTTGTTACTTTCCTTTTTTGCAGTATGTGGGCAAGGGTATGATAGGAAAGGATATGATAGGAACTTGGAAAATTCTGCCCAAAAATTTGATGATTAGAAGTTGCAAAATTTTAACTATGGTAATGAGAAAGGAGATGTTAGAATAAAACCAAATTGTAGTTAAAGAGTAGGTTACATGTCACTGAAGTGGATTTCTGAAAAAGAGTTTTCAGTTCCAGATTTAGTCCCTGCTTTTTCCGCTTTGCAGCCTGACCTCCTCAAAAAAAAAATTGTTTTGTCTGTGTCAGAATGAATTTTGCGAGGATCTGAACTATGTTGGAACTGAAAACCAGGCCTCCTATGTGGACATTGATTTCCTTCAATTGATTGTTGCCTGCCTTTTATGTGACTTGTTCCTCTTAGGCCAGTTTAAATCTTTTTGTTCAGATTATGAGAAGCCATGAGGGCCTGTCTGGACAGCCAGAAAACTTTTGTCAGGGAACTAGATAACAGAAGAGGATGAACTTCATTTGAAATTTATAGTAAACTCAGAATTTTACTGTGAAAAATTAAGTTAAATTGTTTTTATTCATGAGCTTCTAAATTAAATACATCAGATTTAGTGCTTTGAAGCTATTTTTTTCTTTAATCCCCCAAACTCTTATAAAGAGACTAGATAATTCCCATTTATTGCAATGTAATGCATATTTCAAATACAGGAGGCAGTTTATCTCTGCAAAGTATGAATGTACATTTAAAATATTTTTTTAAATGCTAGCATAGCCAAAAAGCCCCAATTTTATTTATATTCCTCTGGCTATTTCAGTGAGAAACAGATGGCTTTAAAGTACAGTTTCCACATGCAGTGTCCTACCAACTTAATTGGGAAGAACTTCACATCCTGACTCCACAACTGAGGTCAGGTGATGTTCTCCTCAAGGCTCCCTGTGCTGCTTTGTTCAGCAGAAGGATTCTGCTCCACTAATCCCTCTTCAGTTGTTGCATTAGGGAATTACAGTGTGCAGTACCTTAGGTACAGAGATAGCTTACATGAACTGCAGGACAATGATTCCTTCTTTTGGATAGCAAATGAAACCTCACATATGCCCACAGTGACTTTATGTAACTGTGGGGAATATATTGCTTCTAAGCAGTGGTGGGAATCTCTAAAATAAGAAAACAGTATTGTAAATAGGAAGGTATTTTTTATAAGATTGCAATGGCCTTACAGACTAAGCTTGGGCTTGAAGATATTTTGTTTAAATGTTGTTGAAACACAATGGAAACTTCGGTGGGATGTGGTAATTGAGATGGAATTTTTTAATTTAATGTTTCATTTTGTTCAAAGTATAATGGCCATATGCCTAGTACATGGGAGTAAAAATAAGGATTTCAGCGTGCTTAGAAGTTTTCTGTGAAAGCTGAAAAATATTCTATAAAGATGCATGTTATCAATACCCTTTTTCTTTGTATACAATAATCTTACTGTAGAAGTGCATCCTGGATATATTGGGCTTTGCTGTGGTGGAAACAGGACAGGTAGGTTCACAGGAGCTGAAGAAAGGGTGGTGGGTCTGTGATTCAGGGTTGTTGGTAAAATCAGTGTTGGCTCATGTGTCTTGTTTGGGAGAGGCAGTTCCTGAAAGAAGTGATACTAACCAAAGTGAGGTGTTACATGGTGCAACAGGCAATAAGGTACAAAACAAGTAGCAACAACCTACATGGATTATCTTGCTTAAGCACAGGTAACATATGTTTGTGTCATGTTGCACTATACCAGTGATAAGGAACATCTGTGCTCTTTGTTCACACTGCTAATTCAATTTTTCAAATGTATTATTCAAATGGAAAATAACCTTATCACTTCAAAGTTCTAGATCTTTGTTTTTCCTCTTCTAGGCTAGATAATTTTCTTCTTGACAGTGTTCTTGTACAAATTGTGAAAGAAGGAAAACAGCCATAATTGTGATAATTTACAAATTAAGGAAATTTACGTGTTTGTTTAGCAGGGCAGGGGTGGGGGACAGAGCAAAAAGAGGTAGAAAAGCTGTCAAATTTACAGAAATAATTACTTTCTGAGTCTATAGGCCAAGTTTTTGAAGGGATGTATGATTCCATGTATTGTCAGTCTACGTGCCAAACTTGAAAAAGCATACTTTTGCTATCCTAAAGCATTTTGCAGTAGGTACCTTGTAATCAGGCCATATTCAGACTTAAAACCATTGTCATATATTAAAATGTTTTAGTATTTAAAGTACTTTTTCCAAAAATGCAAAATAAATTATTTGGACTCCTTGCATTTATAAATAGAAACTTGTTGCTTTCCATTTTAATCAAGGTTTTAATTTTAAAATATTTCAAAATGCTGTCATTAAATTAGGAAAATTTTAGTTTGGGCTAATACGTAGTGACTGGACTACATTTCTGTCATTGATACACTGAATTTGTTTCTGAAATCATCATGAAAGAAGCACTATTTTAGAAAAGGCCTTGTGATTCTGACTTCATTTTTGTAGCAGTAGAAAGAGTAGGTTTTCCTGAGCTGGTTTGTGCCTGCATAAGATGCTAGGAGTAGCAGTGTGTGACTACATGTGGTTGGTGAACTTTGAATAGTAACCACAAAGTAGAAAATGCTCAGTTTTGAAATGAACTGTCAATGCAAAAGCCAGGGCTTTTTCACTTTCTAGTCTCTAAAGTCTGTGAACCAGAGCTAAGTTTGAAAACAGCTTGAGATTTAATTGTGCATTTGCAGTGAAATAATAGTTATTGATTCTAAAATCTGAAATGATGCATATACATCTTAAAGCATTATAGAATTATTTTATGTGATTTTTATGCAGTAATTAAGTTTCGACATTTCTAGTGTTAATCTCCTTTATGATATATATACACTCCTTTATGTTATTTACTAATCTTATTTAAAAAGGGAACATTACATATTGAATAATGTACCTCAATTTTATTGTAATGATTTTACTGGTTACCAGGTGGGGTGGCAGTTGAAAAATTTGGTGAATGCACTACGAGAGGATCCGAGTGGTGTTATCTTAACTTTGAAAAAGCGACCTCAGAGCATGCTTACCTCAGCACCAGCTTTACTGAAAAATATGAGATGGAAGCCCCTTGCTCTGCAGGTAATGAAGCTTAATCATAAGTCATACACCATCATTTTAACTACAGATTATCTCAATGATGCTTTATTGTGCTTCATCCTCAGCAGCATATAGATTTACTCTTGTATACCTTGAAAAATTGTTTCTGAAATTATTTCTCTGCAATTTGTTCTCATAAGCTTAATTGAAATTAATCCTGTTAGAACTTTTCAAAGTTAAAAAGTAACCATCCCAGTGTTCTATAATGCAGAAAAGTAGCCTCAGATAATTTTTACTAGCTAAGGAGAGACAAGCACTACTTCACAAATGATAAATTTTAGTTTGATTTTTGTGAAGATCTCAGTACAATATTACCTCAAAAAAGAGGGGATAAAAATGTTTGAGTTCTCACTGATGGAGTTATAGGAAAATTTATGAAGTGACTGTATTCAAAAAACCACTTGACAATCAAAATTTGCTCATGAAAAGAAAGCTGTACTTGTGTCCAAGTTGTCTTTGAGACCGAAGGCTTGCACATAAGGAGGCGTAGCACAGGATGGACACGGAATTTTAGTAAACCTGCAACCTGCTGGAAGCCATGGAATGGTTTCATTAAAGCTTTCATGTTTAACTCTAGGATAAAATGTCACTGTGATGGATTACTCTAGGAAATAAAAGTTCTGTTCAGACTGATTGAAGCATGTAACTAACTGATGGAACCAACAAATAATCATTTTTTCCATTCAGTTCAAACAGAATACACTTTAGAAATTTATTTTGTTTGCATAAAGAGTGCATTCTTTGGGACATTTTTATTACCACACTAAAAATTCTAATCAAACATTAAGTGCTTATGAAAGAGAAAAGACCTCTGCAAAATTTGGATAAAAGGAAAATGGGATATGGAAATGCCACTGCCATTATCTGTGGTCTTATGCCATTTGAAATATTAGGGGATACATTAAAAACTAATGCCATGAAGAACTTCTTTCATATGTGTGTGTGTATATATGTGTGTGTGTGTGTGTGTGTATAAATATTTATATAATGGTGAAATGCATTAGAGTCTTTGAAACTAAGATTTTAAATGATTAAGGTGTTTTGGCCTTTCAGATATAAACAGCTGAATGCACATGTGACAAAAACTTTCAACCAAAAATTAGTATATGGAGATAAAATTGCAAATCTGGATGCATGAAATTGAGTGTATGAATGTCTATACTTGACAGCTTTTCCGTAGCTTTAGCGAGAATATAAATACAAATTTAAAATACACTTCTTTGCTTTAAATGGGGTCAGATGCTTTCAATCTAAATCCCAGGCTTGGGTGAGTTTGGTATTTCTTCAGGTGAATTGGGCCAGGCTCCTAAATACTCCATTTTGCTTCACTTTATCATTTATTACTAGAATATTTACGCTGCATACCCCACATCCAAAGTTTCTGACAGGTACTTGGGTCTTACTCAACTGATCTAACTTTAGATCTGCTATGTAACTATCTACATGTCATTCAGGTTTCTCATTTAAACTCCCTTTGGCCAGCAGACATGCATTAGTAATCTTGGCCTGGTTTTGACTGATCTTCCTTTAAGATATGGTGAATTTGCCCCTGCACATGCCTCTTTCTCTGCATTTGATGATAAAGGGAATCTGGACAGCTAGTTTGAATGTAGATTATCTTTACTGGATGACATTGACCCTAGATAGTGATTTTCTGTAATCTTACAGATTTGGGAAATGGGGGGCAATGGGAGTATTGGGGTGGGAGGGTCAGTTCTTACTGGTAGCATGAAAAATATGAATATTTTCAAGGCTAATATGAGCACAAATAGAGATACTGTGAAACATTGCAGATACAGTTCTGGTATCATGATGATATTATTCTGATTTTATCAAACATGACACCAGGAAAAGGCCAAAACCTCATTCAGCACTTATGTGTGCACTGGGCATATGTGTGTCTGTTTTCATTTATAATTTTAGTGTGAGAAACAACAGTTTTCTTAAGTAGGCGGAGTGTGGACAAAGCTCCAGGGTGAAATGCAAACTTCAGAAGATGCATAATGTGGAAATTTCTGTTGTTGATTTATGCAGATCAGAATTGAACAGATGTTAAAGTCAGCTGATATTGAAGTTTAAGTGTAGCCTAAGTGTGAAATCAGTACTGTATATTTTATCAATAACAAGCATCAAAATAAGTCCGATTGCAGTGTAATTTTATAGCTGTTCAAATATGAAGAAATTATATTTATTTAACTGTCTGAAAAAAAAAACTTCAGAAAACCTCTAAGTGTAACAATTGCAATTTGATGCTATGGCTGTTCTGAAATTTCTTATGTTCCTGATTCCCATAAAGGGGCTATTCTTTAATAAAGCTTGGGATGTAGTGTGGGAGGAGAGGAAGGAAAGTGATAGCAAATACCAGAAAAACATAAAGGAAAGCATTGCTTAACATCAACTTTGTAAGCAGGGGAGGTTATGCTATCTTGTTTTCCCATATCAGGATGTCTTGAAATGTTTGAGAATGTTACAAATGTGCTGTCATCCCAGAGTTAAGTTAATTGAACTATATGTATTATTCAGCAGACACAAGCTATAAGGAAATTGTGACTCAGTAATAATTCTGTTGAAGTGTAAAATATTCAAAAGATTATAGAATGAGATATAGATTAGAGAGTGAAATTCTGACAAAATGGGAAATAGGATCAGCAAAAAAACTGCTGTGGTCTTTTTGTTTCTGCAAATAGAGTGAACACAGTAAAAATGTGGTGTCACAGCCTAATCATATTATGATGAATGAGGTGGGAAGGTGGAAGTGTGCCCTAATATAAGGAGGATGACACAAAATCAGACTTATGTTTTTTGTATTTATCCCACCAATCAATATGTTTAACAGCTGATGCTGTAGATATAGAAAGTAAATATTTCAGTGTATTAAATTAGAAGACTTATTTATATTAAAATTTATATTGTGATGTTTAAATTGGGAACCTCTGAACCTTAATTTTAGCTTAAAGTGAATAATGTGGAGGCATTATTGGTAAATGACTTTCAGCTTGTTCAGTCTGCAATTGGGTTTAAGAATGTGAAGTTTGCCATTTGCAGCTGCATGACAAACTAGACTTAATGGAGAGATAATAAATATGCCTATGAGCTGGGAAAGTGCTCAGTGGGTGTCCCAGCTCAGGCAGCATGCAGGTACCACCAGTGCATGGAGCTGGTTTTTGTGTGGGTGAGAGTGTCCTAGGAGTTAAATGATAAACTGATAATGAAGTGTTTAAGAGCTTTCTGCCCACTGTTAGTGATCTAGGTTAGCCAAATGCCAGCCAAACATTCACAGTCTTCAAATGTGGAAAATGCCTTTAGATCATTCAGATGTTAACTGTTTTTTAATTGGCATAAATGCTTCTTAGAATTTTCAGCTGTTTACTTTGAACAGCTCTGCCTTCGCATTGCAGTCTTGCCATGAACTAGGAGTTAAATGCAGGCTACATAATTATTGATTAATTCTTAATTATTTGTGAGTTTTTTTTTCCTTTTTAGCAGAAACACGTATATTTATTATTTTCATAAATATTCTTATCCTTAGAATAAATATGAAAGGTTAGGGGAGAGAAGGAAAGAAGAAGAATTATGCAGCTGGTGTGTAGCCATCCTGAACTGCAATGGTTTGATGTACAGTAAAATAATACAATTAGCCTTTGGCTATGCCATGCACCATTACGTAATGAGTTTGTATTTACAAGCGCACTAATTCCAGCTCTAAGGTCAATCAGTACAGAAATAAAACACTCCTTTTTTTCCCCCTTGTGTCCTGATTAAAGAAAGTGCTGTTTGGTTGATTGGGGATTTTTTTTTTGTTTGTGTTTTCAGTGAGTTGATTGTCTGTTTTAATATCCATCAGTATCCAACCTCTTACTGATAATCAAGGTTCTCCCATGATGCATGATGTCCAAATTTGTTAAGTCAAGGGATTTTTCAGCCTGTGTTTTTTGTTACTGCTTTTTCAACAGTTGAGTTAGACAGCTGTGGCCTTGGGGAATTTAGTGGTTGCCTTTCGCAAAATTGCAAGTATTTATTAATATGATATTGTACCATAAATATTAAGGTGTTATGCCTGCAAGACACACATTACTGAATTTGCCTTTCAGTTACTTTTTTTGATAGGCTGATCCATTGTGTGAGAACCTAGAATGATTTTGCAGTTTGCAATATTTGTATTTCTGACTGCTACTAAATGTGGTGAACAGACCAATTAACTTTAACCCTTATTTTTTTTTGTTTTCCTTGTTTGACATAGAGGTGATTTTATCTTTGAACTCTCCAAATTTTTGTCTGGTTCAAAACCTAACTGAAATAAATTTTCTCTACTCTAGATTGTCTGTTTTATTTCTCCTTTCCACTTTTTGTTGTTCTGGGGAGGTTTCAAAGGAAGGCTCCTTCAAGTGCTGTTGGAATAAAGGTAGAAAGTTCCATAGAGAAGATTCTCAGAGCATATGAAATTTTGTGTAAGTTGCTGGCAGCACACTAGCAAGAACCTAGCTGCAAAGTCCTCCTTTGTCTTCTGGAAAATGCTTTGTTAATTGCTCAAAAGAAAATGGACTTCATTACAGTGTGGAAGACTCTTCATCCACTTCTTTTTCAATACAGAAAAAGAGTGCTAGAGCAACCTGTGCCATGCTTCGGTTAATTTGGAATGCACCTGCTGGTGTCAGTGAGAAGGCTCTTCCTCATGGCACTGAGGATGGGACACGTCCAGCTGCCAGCCACATCTGCTGTGTTGACTTGGAAAAAAACCTTCTGACCCCTCCTTCACCAAGCCTTTTTAAATGTCACCTTTTGTATATCTTTATAGTTTGCTGTACTGTTTTGTATTTGATTAAATCGTACTGTTTTAAAAGCACCAGCAGCTCAGTATCTGTAGTTTTTCTAACAGTTTGTTTTGGATTAGATGTGCATCATATTTCCACTGTTATATATTGAGCTGTTCATTCTCCTAAGAAGCAAAGGCAACAATAAGAAGCCCTTTGAAAGAAAATGCTGCTTTTATTATTTTTATTCAGTACATTTTCTTATTTGATTATATTGCCTCCTTCATTCATCTAGACACAATGCTATATACTGTTTTCATCATTTATGACTAGAACTAATGATCCTATCCTTTTTAATTATTAAATTTGAATAAAACACTCACTTGTTTGCTTTTAAATTACTTACTTGTCTTTTAACTGCATGGGAACTGAGCATTCTTTGTAGCTGTTAAAATGAACTCTGAATTAGTTACATTATCTCATTATTTCATGTCATGATTGTTATTATAAAATGTTTATTTTATTGGAAACATTTTGTTCAATGTATTGTTGTAATTTTGATCCAACATGAAAAATATATTGGTAGTAAAATCTGCTTATTGATGCAAATACTGTATAAAGATAATGACATTTAAAATTTTGTATTAGCTTTGCTTATATTTTGAAAAATTGTATGTCTTTTTTGGAGCAATGTTTCTCAGACTTTTATTGCAGCTTCCAAGGGTGTTAAGGAAAGGTTCAAAGAGTTTTAAAAAATATTTAAAAGAATTTTGGATAATATATATTAAATATTTATTACATTCATTGTTTAGATAGTAAAATCAAAAAGAATGTGCTGACTCACTGGGACACCCTCTCAGTTTCTTCAGGACTGGGGGTGCAAAAAGCAGCAATGGGTCCTGTTAGCAAGAGAGAGGTGGGGACCACAGGGCAGAGCCAAGCAGGGACAGAACAGCTACTGAAGGGAGGGGACTTGTGTGCTGTCAGTCAGTGCTAACAGGGATTTCCTTTTTCCTGGCTGCTGTGAGTAAAGACAGTTGCTTTCCTGTTCTGCAGCCAAGCAACAGTTTAGGGAAGGCTCTGGAAAGACAAATGAACCTGAGGGAGGGTGGTGCATTCAAAATGTTTGAGAAATAGTACTCCAAAATATATTGAATTATAGATTTTGTGTCTGTCATTGTGGATTAAGATTGATGCAGGGTCATTTGTGGGATATTTTCAGGTTGTTCCAGTTTTAATATGTAACTTCCAAACTTCCTCTGTCAGGCTTTTCCCATGGGCTAAGTATTCAACTCTTTAGAACTGAAAATGTTTTAGTTTTACCGCTGTTTCAGCAATCCCACTTGCCCTGGCCAGCCTGCCAGAAGGAACTGCAGCAGGAGAATCTCTACTCCTTGGAAGAGAATTAAATCAGTCATACCACTGATCTCCAAGGCATCCAGTTAAGAAATACTTGACTGGAGTTGCATGTGGCTTTGTGTCCAAGGTGCCTGCATGTGGCCCTCTGAGTGACTGCCCTTGAAGCAGAGAGCTACATGAGCTGGTTGCTTGCATGTGACCAGATTGTCTTGAACAGTTAAGGTCTCTAAATTTCAATGCAAAATGCTTTGTAGATGTACCATACATCTAGGCCATGTTCTGAAGGCTTTCTTTTCAACCAGAGGGGTCTGAAGACTTTTTCATTCTGTACATAAAAATGAAAGCTGACCTTCTACAGCACAAGGTGGTAGTTACAGCAAGGCTCTCAGCGTGTTGAGCTACTACCAGGAGAGACCATTTAAATGTTTTTACTATGTAAAAATTCTTACTAACCTACTGATTTACTGAAGTATCACGATAAATATTGGGTTTTTATTTAAAAAAAGGGTCACCTATTTTTAAATTGGGATTTCCCTTTTATTCTAGTTGGACAAGTTTTCTGTTTCTTTGGAAATAAGCAGATAGTTGAGTTTGGCAATGCAAAAGATATATTGAAAATAAATGAGACATCCTGGTATGTTTTGGGACAATCCTACAGGATTGTACCTCCACATGGATTGGATGGGATTACGATTTCTGTCCCCTTGGGAGCTCCAGGTGCCCTGGAACGGTGAATTCACTTTGCCATCCTGTGAGGTACCACAGTCATTCAGAGTGTCCACAGCTACTGTGTCTTCACCTCTGACAGTGTCTGACAGGGAGCCACTGGCCTTCAGAAAGTTGGATAGCTTGTGGCTTTCTGTGTTAGACTGAATACCATTTCTTCCTACTGTACTCACTGTTTCAACCACCTTCCTGTGCTGAAAGAAAAATCAAAATGCGCATTTGTCAAAGATGTCCAAACCCAAACTGATTTCCAGGATCAACCAGCAAATTGCCTGGAGGACAGACTGACTTGTATGTCAGAGCTGTGTGTTATACCAAACAGATTCTTCAGACTTCAGCTTTTTTTTTTTCTTTTTCCAGAAGTTAGAACAATATCATTAGAATTTATATAGTTGCAGCCAGGTATTCTAGGCTGTAACACAAGGGAAATTCTTTCCCTGTGTCCTCTAGCTCTCCAGCAGCTTGTCAGGATCACCAGAGGCACATCAAACTCTTATAAGTCCAGAACACTTTCATGCTTGAACATTATTTTCCCTATGTAAGATAAACCATAAGCTCATGTTGACTGCCACAGTTCCGGTCTCCAAGTCCCCCTCTCCTCTCACCTCCCTTTTCATGGAGGTAAAATAAAGGCTTGGCTTCTTCCTCTAAAAGGAGAAGAGCAACCCCATCTACACAGTTTGTCTTCCTCTCAGTGCTTCTGCTGGTATGAGCCATGAGCAAACAGCTTGGGCTTAACAAGTGTAAACAGGATCTAGGTCACAAAATCCCCTTGGCTTACAATGAAAAATAATTCAACAGGCCACTCAGCAAGCCACGAAGTGTTCTTGTTATAGAAGTGCAGGGTATCAGAAAGGGAGCAAACACTGTTGTATTAGTGGTTCAAAATGAGTGGTTCAAAAACACCTATGGCTACAATGTCACAGATGAAAATGTAAAGGAAAAGATTTTTGTTTCTCTGAAAGAGAGGGGGGGGATGTTTAGGATGTTTTTTATTGTTTTAGGTTGTTTTGGGGTTTTTGGCCTGTTCTTGCCACCAATTTTATTCTTATTTTTGTAGATTTGTCTTGTTTTTAGTGGTTGTAAAGTCTTCTACCTGTCTGGTTTTTGTGTGTGTCTTTCTCCCTTTCTTCCTGTAAATACTGGCAGTCTTTCTTTGGCCTGGCTGTAGGATACTCACATTAACTCTAATGAGCAACAGAAGAGTTAAGCAGTATCACTGTTTATAGGAGACAGATTTGGAACATTCAAACCCAGAAAACTTGTGTCAGTTTATAGCTGCTGCTCTAAAGGTGGACTTGCAAACTTTTAACAAGCAAATTTTAAGCATGTATTTTATTATGTTAGGGCTACATATCACCTAACACAGCTCTGTTCCAAAACGAGGCAGTAACTGGCTAAAGGATGAGGTTTCCTAAGTGATATTTATTGTTCCTAAATACAGATTGTAAAAAAATGACAGAGTGGTGGGGCCTTGGCTTGATAGGCATAGATTTGTATCTCTTATCACCAGGTGATGAAAGGCCAACATTCTGGCAATGATCCTGCTTTAAACTTTTTGGGTTTTCTGCTACAGGGTCAAGATTAATATCTAGAATATGAGGACTTATTATTCTGCACAGGAATACCCTTTTGGTCTGTTATAAAGTATTGGGAACAGTGCTGGGAGAAGGATCTTTCTGTGCACCCATTCAGTCCACATTTAGAGCTTCTCTGCCATCAATACAATGTGAAATGTTTGTGTCTTTAAGTACTTACTGAGGTTTGAAATTTTAGGTATAGTGAACTCTCTTCAATCCCAGCACTTCCTTCTTCAAGGAGTAAACTTCCAAAAAGATGGAGGAGAAAAAACTCTTTCAAAGCAGAACTCAGTATATTTTAATATTGGATTCTTTTTCGGGTGGATGAAGATACTCTTGTACTTGCTGTTCTGCTCTTTCTTTTTCTTCTGCCTGAGTTTAGCTATCACACAAACCAAGCCACACAAAGCTTTTGTTTCTAGACAGATGTGTTATTAAGTAGGCTAAAACAATCAAAGTTTTCTTCTCATTTGATTTTTCTGCATCTATGTAGAGACTTAGAAAATCTTGTGAAAAAACATGATTAAGAGGAAGGATCCTATCTGGACTGGAATAATAGCTAGAATGCATGATTATTTTGCAAGGAGGGTACAGTTCATTTACCTGTGAGTAAATGTTATTTTGTGAGGAGTGTACCCAGGGGAATGAAGAATAATAATAAAAATCTCCAGTTGATTGTCTCATAGCATGTGTGCTCTGAGGATGCAGTACCTGATTTAACAGCATCTTCAGGCATAAGCTGAAGCTTTTACAGTTAATTCTTAAGCTGTAGAGCAGATGGAAGGACTTGACATTCAATTTAATGCCTACTTATGCACCTTTTACTGTAAACACTAGACTTTTTCTTTACAATGTTAGTTTATTTAAGGAATTAACTGTATTCTGTTTGTTATTTACTCATGAAGGCTTCACCAGTAGCTCATGTGATCACTGATTTTATGGGCATTGGCAATAAACTTGCTGTGCTAAAGGGAAAAAGATGCAATCAGAGGAGTCAATTTTATAAGTACAATACATGTCCATTTGTAGATCTGTCCTCTTAACGTGAGTGGGTTTTTAGTCAGTTTAAAAGCACGCAGAATGTTAGAACTGCTAACTATTTATTTAGCTTTCTGAACTATATTCTGGTTTTGGCTTTTACAAATAAAAATGTGTAATATATAAGGATAATCCTGATTAGTTCTCTCTCTCTTTTGAACCAGCCTCTTATTCCCAGAAGCCCTACAAGCAGTGTTGCTACTCCATCCAGCACTATCAGCACACCTACAAAAAGAGACAGCTCTGCCCTTCAGGATCTCTACATACCTCCTCCTCCAACAGAACCTTATGTTCCAAGGTAAAAAAGACCATTTCGCAGTACAATTTGATGAAAAAAATGTTTGTGAAGAAACTGACCATCCTGGTTATACCTATTTATTAGTCTTCCCTGTAGATAATGCTGTATTAATACTGTGTTTTTCAGGTAAACTGGTTATTAAGGGTAGATGCATTGAATCAGACTCAGAATATTCTGAATCAGTGTCTTGTCTGCAAAATGGACAGTAACCTTCAGAAAAGAAGGTCCAGTACCCTGTTTTCTCATATATGGGGTAATCAATTGGCTGCAACAGTCTCATTCTCATTCAGAAGAGCAAGTTACTGGAACCCTGAATCTGTAACTAGGAAAGAAGCTCATATTTGTCCCCTCACCCAGTAATCATAATGCAGCAAGGGAGTCTGAGTTAAATGCAAGAAACTTTTCTACTCCAACAACAGCACTGTGAAGTCCTGCCAGAGCATTTTCTTTCTCCGATATTTGAGAAATTTCAGGTTTGTGTTTTAGTGTGGCCACTCAGCCAGCCTGTGCAGTGACCAGGCTGTTCCCTGTCAGTACAGCTGATACTCTGACCTGCCACCTGGAACAGGCATTTTCATCTCTCCCAGGTCTCTGGACTTGCTGAGCCAGAAGAGCAGCAGATCCTCCTTTGCAGATTCGTTAGCCTACCTTTACACAACCACAAATGATTCAGTGTAATTCCATAATGTACACAGATGTGTACTCCTGAAACTCTCAGAGAATTATGGCCTACTAATAGCACAAAAAGTGGCATCCCAGAGGTCTAGGATTGTATTTAAGAGGAATCAGAATTCCTAAAGCTTCCATAATCTTAGACACAGGTTATCATTAGTCCAGTTAATGTATTTTTAAATTAATTCTTGCTTTTCTTTTAGTTACCTTTCTTGGAAAGGTTATAAGGGCAGCATGTTCTTTCTTGCACCTGAGTTTCTTGTAGCTGAGTTTTTCTTAGGTTTTCTTACCAGTAACTCCTCTAGCCAGTTAATAAGATGTATGACCTGATACT
The DNA here is from genome assembly GCF_027477595.1 of Haemorhous mexicanus. Lineage (NCBI taxonomy): Eukaryota > Metazoa > Chordata > Aves > Passeriformes > Fringillidae > Haemorhous > Haemorhous mexicanus. The sequence continues at coordinate 107,862,023 of NC_082342.1, forward strand.
GACAGGACTTTGCAGGGGCTTGTCCAAGAGTGAGGTATCTGGCAAGTTAAATTGCCTACTGGGGAGGAGAAGTTGAGATTCTATGATAAATTCTTACTCTTCAGAGATATGAAAAACCTTGCAGGACACAAGTGTGATTTTGACTTCATGAGGATGTCAGAAGCCTTTTGTGAAGCCTTAAGCTGTGTCCCATGTTCTTTTCCTTATCCTTGCCTCATCTGTGCCTGGCTTGGTTTTTATTTCTCAGAGAAAAAATAATTATTTCAAATGGGACATGTATAACCAGTTGAACTAACACATACACTAGTTTACTATAACTTTTTTTTTAATTAAATGAGAACATTCTTAGTCATGACACTTGAATTGTGCACAGTAATCGAATACATATTTTGCCTCCCTGATAACAATTCTTTGTTATGCTTGCATAAATATTTTAAGGACATGGTTTTCAGAAAGTTTACAAAAAAGAACCAAGTATTTAACTCTAATCCATTAACATAAAAAAAGCTGGAGGGAAGAAAAACCCAAACAAAGAGTAGTTTTAGGTGTGTTTCTCTTTGAATGCAGCAGTCATGTGGTAAAAACCTAGTGCTCCTGAAACTGATTATGTTTACCATCACAATATTTTTATTTGATAAGAAGTGCATCCTCATTTTTAAATTATTTTTGCTAAACATTCACTACTCTTTGGTTTTTGAGTTCTGCTGTAGATAATTGAGAACTTCCAAACGAATTTTGATTATTTTTAATAGCATCTCTTAAATCATGATGATAATGCAGTAGTTTGGACCAATTCAGATTAAATCTTATAATACATATTAGTACAAGCTGTAATCTTGTAGAGAGATTAGGCTTGGTACATTTGAATTTTTTCATCAACTTAATCCAAATGGTCTATTCTTGATTTCACCTGTCACATAGGGTGCAGTGTTTCTGAATAATTTGTTCGGGCATTTCATCTTTTTTTTTTTTTCCATGATTAACTATATTAAATCATGTGTGTATTTTGGATGTTATCAAACTGCTCAACATCTGTTTCTCAGCTTGTTGTTGCTACTCCAAAGGAAGAAAAGCAAACAATAAGCCTCCTTTTGTTACTGGACTATTTTGATATTTTGATGTAAATTGTAAAACCCAAAGGCTTGGTGATGATACCCCCAAAGGCTTGGTGATGATACCCACAGACAGTACAGCTGCTGACATATCCTCACATGGATGGCATGACAAAGAGGGACCAGCACCTGCCATGTGCTGGTTGCTTAGGAGTGCTGGTTGTGTGTTAGTGCCTGCTCATATTTATCAAGTACCTTTGGGGATGAGAACTGGAGCCCTCCTGTCTAGAGGGCTGTGGCAAAGGGTCTTTACCTCCTGGCTCTGTATGAACTCCATGCTTGCAGTAAAGATCCCTCTAGGTCAGGCTGCACTGCCTTCCTTGGGCCAGCCCCTGATGGTGGTTGCAGCATCAATTAGCATCTGGCTGGTTTATGTCAGTTTCCATCCTGTTCCCTGCTGGGGTCCCCAGCTCTGTCAGCACAGAAAGGCTCTTTGTGACTGGAGGAGAGCCCACAGCCCTGTTGGGGCTGCACCAGCCTCCCTCACTAAGCCAACACCCTGCCTGCTCTGGGAAAGCAGGTTGGCCAAGTGAGTCTAGTGATCAGTGGGGGTTTGTGATGCTGCACTGTCCCACCTAAACAGGATGGCCTTTTCTTATCCTTCATGGCTGCCTGGGTGCCATGAGGAGGCTTTGCTTGGTCCTCAGATGGAGTCTCAAGGTGCCAGGGGAAGTAGAGGTCAGCATGCTGGCCAGCTTGGAACTCACATGGAAGTTCACAGGAGCTGAAGGACTCCCAACAAGAGCATATGGCCCAGCTTGTCTTTTGATTACCTCTTAAATACCTACTTCTCTCTTGACTACCTGCATTTGCATTTTGCTGCCCAGAAATGACTGTCTGATCAGGTCTTTTGCAGCCATCTCCAGGCAGTTCTAGCAGCACATTTACTAGATGAGTCCTGGTTCATCTAGCACAAGAAAGGACTCCTAACCCAGCACTGCTTGCTCTGCTTGCTCTCTTGTTTGATGCCTTTGACTAGTTTCCATTTTCAAAGGGGTGAGGCAGGGGTGAAGGAAAGCAAAAGGATCATGGGGATCTGACACAAAGTGCAAAGTGAGCACTGTCCTGGGGTAGCTGCTGAGAGGCAGATGCTGCACACTGTGTGTGAAACTGCATGGATGTACCTATACAACTTCTAGACCTGAAATGATTGTGCAAAACTATGTCAGGTGTCTGTACATCTTCTGTGCCTGGTTCTTCCTGATCTGGGATAAAGTGTAAGGAACCAGACTTACCATGATGCTTGCCATGTAGACATTTCTTAAAAGTATACAATGTAAAGCTAAAAATGTAAGGCCAGCATTACTCCTCTGCCCTAAATCATGAAGTGCTAGGTAGATTCCAGAAAAAAAACAAGAAAAATGAAAAGAGTGACTGCACATAATTTTTTATTCTATAATACTTTTCAAGAGAAATCAGTGAGATGGATAAATCAGTAGAGAACTGAACAAACAGAAATGGTGTGAGGTAGCTGACTTATAAATGCATACATATGCATATATACTGTGTGCTCCTGATGTGGGGTGGATTTCATCTGTTTCAGCATATAAAATATTGACACAGGCCCATGTTTATTGCAATATTCACAGTATAAAAAAATCAGTGTCTTATCTCAATATATTAAAAACTTTTCTTTTTAACTGAAGGGATGAAAAGGGAAATCTCCCCTGTGACGATGTTGGCAGACATATAGTGGGCAAACCAGTTCACACAGGATCTGAATCTCCAAACTCATTTCTGGACCAAGAATATCGGAAACGCTTCAACGTGGTTGAGGAAGATGCAGTTTTGTATTGCTATGAGTATGAGAAGGGAAGAACAAGTGGTCCTGGAAGGAGAGAGAGCACACCGACATATGGTACAGCACTGATCTCATAAAGATAATCACTGTTTGTTGATTTTAGGATTTTCATGCATCTGCTTTTGTTTTTAACCATGAAAATATTTCTGGTGGCCATTGATTTTGCTGAGAATTAAATATTATTTTAGACTAATTTCAGCCAAAGGGTTTATTCTGTTACAAGAAAGACAAATATTTACTATGATAGGTAAGTCCAGTTTAAAATTGATGGGATTTCTTTATATATATTTTTGCTATCAGCTTAGTTTTCCAGACTATGTTTCAGTATCATTTTATTGAAAAAAACATATACCAGAAGCTCATAATTTTTTACTAAAAATTCAGAATGGAATTACTCTCATTATAAGAGCAAGACTTGAATAAGCTTTGGAATTCAGCTTTGGAAAAATTTTCTCAGGTATAATAACAATCAAACCCCTTCAGATTTACCAAGAGACGACTTGCTGCTTTCATGCTGCACTGCTCTCTAAAACTCTTTAATTTTTCTTTAGCCCCAGAATTGAAGTACAACTGATGACAGTGGTCTTTTTTTGGTAATACTGTATTAACCTCCTGTAACTTCCTGTATTGCAAGTGGTGGCTTTTTACATAGAGCAGTTCCTCATTATTTGAGATTGTTGTCCAAAAAGGAATTTTGCATGTAAACACACATATGTATTTGTGCTACATCCACGTCTTGGATTTTGGCTTATTTAGGATGAGAATTCAGGAACAATTTCTGGTGAGAGTTCTGATGCTCAAACCCTTGTATCCATCTTATTTTACCCTTAAAACTGTTGGAACTCTACCTAGTGTGGTAACTTGTTTAGCTTTGGACTGGGAGAACTGGTTTTCTGTTGCCAAGTATAAAATTGTACAGACATAGAGTTGTTAGGCTGTGGAAGAAAATGAAGACAAAATCTCATGTTTAAAAAAGGTATTTTGACTGCTATAGTATTAGCTGAGCATACACTTGAGTATTTTTTCAACCTACCTGCTCTGTTACTTCAGCTTTAAAATGAGCACAAGCTGTATGTTGGTTATTGTAACAATCCAGTCATCATATCCCTTTGTGAAGAAAATAGATGTAAATTATGAGGAAGCATAGATTTAGTACATCATGCAGCCAAGCCCCAGAATCACCAAGGAACTTTCATATAAATTGAACTTGAGCTGTGTAAAGTATCCTCAGGACCTGGAGCAATGCACTTGCACAACATGAAAGGTTGCATTTTCACAAAATGCACTCTTTCTACACAAGTACACCATCCTGCTGAAAAATCTTCAGTATCCTTTTGATTTCAAAGTGTTTTCAAGTGTTTTCTAACCATGCCCATTCTGTACAAAATAACTGCTAAGTTTTGAAAATGGATATATCAATTTTATTACTCCAGTATTTCAAATATTACAATTGGTGGCTGCAGTCAGTTCCATTAACAGAGATGTACTCACTGTTCCAGACATTAAATTTTAATACTGGTGATTGAGAGGAAAGAACACATTTCTTCTTCAAGGACTGCTGAATCTATTATTTTGTTATAGGATAGTTTTTTTAGCATTTTTTTTTTCTGTTAGCAGAACGGGTCATAAAGACATGGATCAAAGGCTCCACTGAAAATCAGTCATTATTTAACACATTTGTTTTACAGTCTTTCACTTTTGATCTCACTTCTTTTTAATGAATTCAAGTCCATTTTTAATGAATTGTCAAGTCCATTTTTATTTAAGTATATTTTCTAAAAATATTACCATTTCAGCATTAAATTCTAAAGTTTCCCACATGGCATTTGTTAACATAAGGTTTGTGGGTAGGCATGGCCTTAGGGTTTCACAGAAATCTGGAAAATGACAATAACACTCTTCTGGCTTATGCTCACCCATTAAAGAAGGTCAGAGAGAGTTCCCAGGCCTAGAGAAATAATTATTTTCAACATGTACTTACCGTTAATTTTGTGATGTGTCAACTTTTTTACAAAAATTTTCTCAGTTCTCCTTCATGAGAGGTTAATAAGGCCCTCTGTAATTTCTTTACTGGAAATTTTTGGCATTTTTTGACAATGTTAACAAAGATATTTCTCTTTCTTACTCTTACTGGCTTTGAGGTCTTCCATAGTTGCTGCTAATTGTCCTTGGAAAGCTTCTGTTCACATGCAAGATGAAAATTTTCCTAAGTGTCCTCTCGATGGAAAAGAGATTAGGGAATCCATAGGGGTGTAAAAAGAAGGTTGTTAGGATAGGAAACAAGCAAATGAAACTTGAGTTTAAGGAAAGAAACAAATTTGATCATTGCAGTTTTAATGCCTGATACACAAGCAGGTACTTTGAACAGCTGAAGGTTTTGCAGAAAATTTGTTGTTACTTTTGATAACAATCAGATTTTAACAATCAATTTTGTGGCTTTTCTATTTTATTAAGTGTGCAACTCCTGTTAATAAGATACTGTGTGTTTAGACTCACAAAGAAAAGAAGATTTTATTTCTAGAAAAAGAAACTGTTGAGAGCTGTTTCTGATCAAGTAAACATGAGCCGAATACATCTCCACTCAGGAAATGACTGTGTGCACTAAATCTCACCAGCTTCAATCAGACTTAAATATATGTCCCTAAATAGTGAAATTAATGATAAAAGAAAATTAGGATTTTCCTGAGTAGTGAAGTATTTGTGACCTGATCCCGTGGTCTGAACAGAACTTACAACTTTTTTTGTCAATATTTTTTTTTTTAAGATGATGAAACCTTTTACCATTATGTTGCCTGAATGGTGTTGGTGTGTTTTCCATGGACATGTTTGAATATTTGTTTTCATTATAAACATGTATCTTTTTTTTTCAGTGTATCATGGATTTAACCTCAAAATGTAGAGTAAGACTTTCATGTAGGGATTTTCTACTAAAATAATTTACAAGACTTGTGAAGTTTTTGCTTTAAGCTTTGCTACTTTTCAAATCAAACTATTTTCTTGCTTTTTGGATTTGTGACTGGTAGATTGATTTAAAAAGAGCAAGGGCTGATCTTGTTGGGAAAACATTTTGTTTTCAGTCTGTCAGATAATATGCCATGTGCTATGCTTCTCTGTTTTGTTTCAATATATTATTTACATATGCTTTGTCTCAATACACTATTTAACTTGCTAAAGAATTCAGATCTCTCTAAGTTGTCCCACTAAGTTCCATAGCACACTGATTGCACTGATTTTCAGCTATATACATGAACTCCTAAACAGAAATCATAGTTTACAGCATTTTTTAAAATCAATTTAGCAGCTTCTAGTCAAAATTTAAAAGACAGAATAGTCTTCAGCTATTCTTTTTATTGCTGTCTGAAGTCAAAGTGAATTTCGCAATAATAATGTACTTTGTTTTCTGTGGATGAAATGCTACAAAAGAAATTACATGTGGAGGTTTTCTACTTCCTTTCTCACTTAGTCACTGATGGATCTTGTAAGCCCACCAGCAGATATGCTATTTGTGAAGGTACTTCAGTGATGTGCACAAGTTTCTGTTACCAACAATTCCCATGTGCTTTAAAGCAGTTCTCCCATGTCTGTGCCAGGGGCTTCCATAGTAAGAAATAGATACTGCTCAGTGAAAACTGAAGTAATTTGAATGTGTGTGTCAGTGTCAGACGTCACTCCACTGATGACTTTGTAGGGCACTGGATTTATTTTCTAAACTTAAAAAAAATTCCATTAAATACTTAGCTGCTTCTTTTCTGTTAAAGAGAACAGAACTCCTGTCTTAACCTCTTGTTCAGAGGCAGTGCTGGATCCTCTTTCGTAAGCAGCCCTGTAGAATAGCAGCTTAGCACATAATTTGTTCTTTCTTCTAAAGAATGTTGGGTTAATGCTGCCTTATGGTGCATGATCTCAATATTTTCCTCTGTTTCCAGGGAAGCTGAGGCCTATTTCTATGCCAGTAGAATATAACTGGGTGGGAGATTATGAAGACCCCAATAAAATAAAAAGAGATACTAGGAGAGGTAAGTAATCTGAACACACAACTTGTGCAAGGCAAGGTTTTATCTTGCTTTAAGCTATATATTTCAACATCATTTTGCTCCTTGCTTAGCTATATATGTTTGTGAACCTGTTTTGGTATTTTCTTTATTATATATGCTTAATTTTTTGCAGAGTCTATTTTAGGATTGAGGAAGTTGGTTGGAAAACATTCTAGAGCAGAATGGGATTTACTTCAAAATCAAAGAGGATAAGTTCTTCTGGGTTGTGAGCTTGGATACATAACTCCACGTACAAAATTATGACCTCTGAGGTTGCTGTTATCAGCCAGGAACAAGATGTTACAGCAATGATAGCTATTTCTGTAAAAATATTAACTAAATATTCAGTAGGGATCAAAAAAGGAAACACTTAGGAATTATTAGGAAAAGAATACAAGACCAAATTTAGAAGCATTCTTATGCTGCCGTGTCAGTTGTTGTCATGCCATGTGTGTGCAATTCCAGTCTCTTAATCTCTTAAGAAAAATACCGTTGAATTCAAGAAAGTTTAAGAGACAACAAAAATTAATCAGTTCCATGAACTGACTTCTGAACTGGGGCCAGTTACACAGGCTGGCCATGATCAGTTTGGGAGCAGGACATAGTACTGGTTGATAAAAGCTTGTGTGCAGTGAAGTAAGGAAATAGGTTTGTCAGTGTTGAATCTGAAACAAGAGCAAAGATCTCAAATATCTCTGTCAGATGCTGGATGAAAAGAAAATGAGATTTTGCAGTTCATGTTCAAGCTGAAGAACATCATGCCACAGGAGGTTGTGGGTACTAGAAGTTCACATTAATGCAAGGAAAGACAGACAATTTTGTGAAAAAGAAATTGGATGAGGTTTCCTAAATTGACAGACATTGCTTCTGGATCAGCTACAAATTGGTACATGGAAAAGTATTCAGGGAAAGTATGTATGATATGGTGAATGATCCCCAATGAACATTCAGAGCAAATTACTTCAAAATGTGTGGTGCCACTGACTTTTGTATTAATTATGACTCTTGGTTAAAAAAGTAGCAAAACCCCAAAGATTATCATAGGTCCGTCATTGCTCGTTTTTTTAAAACTGCAAGACAAAATTTATCAATGTGCATTTTCTTTTACATTTTGTTCCCTTTATTTAAAATATACCAGAAAACTTTAAGAGTCGTGAATTTTCCCTACCAGAAGTTTGCTTTCTTATTATATCTGAACCAAAGAAGCATATGGGTTCTGTTAATTAAATAGTCCCAAAGAGTTAAAGTTGGCAGTAGGTCTTAGCAAGAATATTGCATGTTCTGGAAGCAGGGTTTACATGCATGTAAAAGCTCACAATGATGTTTTGCATTACTTTCCTTTCAACAGAAAATTCATTGCTTCGCTATATGAGCAATGAGAAAATAGGTCAAGAAGATTACATGTTTCAGAGGAATAGCAAAAAGGATACTGGGAAAAAGTCCAAAAAGAAGGGAGACAAGAGTAGTAGTCCAAGTCATTACTCGCTGTTGCCTAGTTTACAAATGGAGTCGTTGAGGCAAGAAGTCATGGGCACACCTGGACCAGAAACTGCTCTGTACCATGTGAGTAAAAATAATATTAACAGAAGTCATTGCTCTGTGCTTGTGGTAAGAGACAGTCTTGGTTTAATAGGGTTGTTCAAACCTTCTCTGGACTGCTGCTGTTGCACTGATTTATATTCTTCAGACAATAACTACATCTCAAAGAAATATTTTAGAATTTTTTATTTTGCTCTTAAGATGAAGGATGGACAGCATTATTTTATTTCCTGTATTAGAAAATGGCACTTTGGAAATGCAGTGTGGTATCTCTGCCTTGACTGACTTGCTGCTGATGGAAAAGGAAGCAGCATCAGTTTCCTGAGTAGCTAGATACCTTCTTCCCAGCATCTCCATCACTGCAATATGCTAAGTGTTGTCAGACAGCCCCTTTACTACAGGTGCTTGCAAGGCCTGAGGGCAGGAAAACTTGTGGGAGGTGTTTGTTTTCCTTTGAGGTAAGAGGAGCTCTAATGCATGTAACTGTTTCTAACATACAGCCCTCAGGAATGCAGGTATAAATGTGAAGGTAGAAGTTCTGCTGAATAGGATGCAAAAGGAAAATTGCAGTAACTCGATTTTTAAGTGTGTCCAAAATATGGAGTTAGAAGATCACAGCATATTTTAGATGTGAAAAGACATTCACCCCATAGCACTTTCCATGTATCAAGAGAATACTCATCTCTCAGTGACATTTGTTTCTCAGTATATGTTAAATTCCTGACACTATGCAGTAACAAAATCTTTTATTTTAAGGTACCATCTTTTTTTTTTTCCTTTGGTTCCCTCTATAACATAGTAAGTCTAGTTTCCAAATTATGTACAAAAGTAAATTATGTACATAGGAACTGGCAGATTCTCAAAGCTCTGGTTTGGAAGTTAATGAGCAACAGCAAGCATAGAATTGACTACAAGCATGTTTCATTTACTTTGGAAATCCATCCACAAAACACTTGAAATGTTACCACTCCAAATTCCACCAGTATCAGCTAATCCTTCTTGTGCATCATTGCCATTGCCATATCTCTCTCTGTAATGCCATTAAATCTTCAGCATCTATTTGAAAGTTTAGTTGGAGCTTATTCCTTTATAAAAATAAATACAGGTTATTCATTCTTTAGAATACAAATCAGTATTGATCTGCTAACTGGCTATGGAGCAAAATGCTTGAAGTAAACAGAAAAAGGAATCTTAGACTGTTGATTTGTGCAAGAAATGGGAAATGGAAAGAGCCCTTCACAAAGCATTTACAGTGCTCTGCAGCTGAATATTGCTGATGCTGCCTCTGGAAGCTGGCTGCTACTATGCAGTTCCAGAGTTTCTATTTAGTGGTAATGACACCCAAGTATCCTGGTGCATACATCTTTTGCCATATAGCAGAGTCAAAGGTTTTGTAATAAATTGGGCAGAACTTTTCTTCCAATCTTAAATAAACAGTGCAGTGAGCACACAAAGAATGGGGGAGTACAGATAACATGGAAGGAACTTGTATCTGTTTGCAGTAAAATTTTATTAAGCTATAGATAACAAATCAGACTATAAAAACATACTTTATGCTCAAATTGCATCTTAAAGATCACTAAAAGAGTGGCTATCCTATTACAATTTTCTTTTTACAATCAGCAGCTACCTAGTTTTTCCAAAGATTTCAGATTATTTGTAAATGGAAGCCTCTAGACATGCATGAGTTGAGTGTAAAAGAACTACCCTGATAGTAGTGAAAGAGCTGGAGTTTTTGTTTGGTTTGGTCTGGCTTTTTCAGAAGTCAATGTTTTCATCATGCTAGAATATCAGGGGAAGAGAGAATACTGTGACTCTGTGCTCTGTGCTGTAGTAGATTTAGAAAAATCTACTACAAGCCAGTAGATTTTCCTAAAGTAAAGAGCAGCCTCTACCACGTGGCTTTAGTTAAATTTGAACCTGTAGTGCCTCAATTGTTTGCATAAGGTCCCAGTGCTAAAGAACACTCCTCCAGGCTTGTTAAGTAGCTCAAATCCCTCATTGCTCTTGTCTTTAAGAGTATTCATTAGCCTGTGTTTACCTGGCCTCTATGTCCAACCATAGTTTTAAATGTACCATTATCCATTATCCTCTGGATTTAAACATCTTTTGTTACCAAATTAATCCCTCAATATAGGATTTTACAGGTTACAATCAAATAATTTTGTAGATTACTCTTGCTTGCAAGAGTTATAATGAGCTTCTTAGGTTTTTCTTCCAAAATTGTGTTTTCACATCCTTTCCTCATTCTCAAAATTCTTTCAAATCTTCATCTCTCATCCTAAACTATCTTAAGCATCCTTCCTAAAGTATGTATGCCAGCAGAGCACATAAATTTCCAGAAGCAGCTTGGAAATCTTACATAACCATTCCTGTTCACTACTTCTCTATTTAAATGCTCAAAGGACTGATTAGTGATTTTATCCATAGCCGTGGAATGAGAGTATGTTTGTTATTGGTTTTAGTTTTATTTTTTCTGTAATGATATTATTTCAAAAAACTTAAAGGCAAGATGGATATTCCCAATCTAAAAGCTTTTATCTTGCATTCTTTGTTCTTAAATACAGTAAATTTTATATGGTTGGTCATGTTGAAACATATAACTTCTTGGGTATGCTTGCTGAATAATCCATGTCTCTGAAGCAACCCTTAGTATGAAATATGTGAGAGTAAGGACTCTGGACCCTCAAACTGGGCCCCCATGATTCTCAAGTCTATAACAAAGGAGTATTGAAGCTCCAGGAATCTGGGCTCTGGTGTGGGGTCTCCTTGTTCTGAAATTATATTTTTAATGTGTGTATTCTGTGGAATAGAAAGCATGGACATTTCATTTCTTCTTTTTCTTCTATTTGCTTTTCCCTTTTACTGAATTCCCTGGAGTAAAAAGACATGCAGTAAGATTTTTTTTCACTCAGCAGTAAGATATTGTGTCATTCTCTGGTCTTTGATTCTGTGTTACCTTTATTCAATGATGTTTTCATTCTTTTTTGACTCCATTGATACAAATGTTAAATAATTTTGGACTAAAATGCATCCCACCAGTTAAGGATGAATTCCCTTTACAGTTCCAGGCCTCTTTCCTTTGGGATTTTGCAGCTGTTGACGTGAGCAGGTTGATTACCTTTTTACTGTGCAGCTTTTCTGCCGAAAAGCAGCTTTTACAATTATGCTGACTTCAGCTCCTTCTGCTGCTTTTATGTATAGCTCTATAGAAAAGAAAAATCTTTGATCAAAAAACTACACTGCTGAATTAAATTACCATAGCAGAAATGGTATTTTTTTTTTTGTGCTGTAAACAAAGTGGATGGTGTTAAAAAAATTACCATGGTAATGTAGAAGTGCCTGGTTGTTATTTGCTAAAAGCTATTCTGTAAAATGCCAGCAGATTTGAATTGTTGCATTCTAAAGTGATCACAAGATTGTGGCAGTCTAGCATTTTTCTGACTGTCAGGATACTAAACTTGCATAAAATCACTGGTTTCAAAAGTTTTTATTGTATTACTGACCTGCCATTGCCTGGTCAAGGGTACATTTCATTGCAGCCTTGAAAAGTGAACAGGGTTTCCTTGTGTCCACTGAACGTAGCCAGTGTGATAGCTGATGCCATAGCAAAACAAAAGCTAATTTGTGTTGTGTCTGTGAACTAAACATCTCTTGTACCCTCTTCTGGTGTTTGTGAATCCTCATATATAAATTTTCTGCACTTCTTTGGTTTTTTTTCCCATCCTAGAAATTGTTTTCGGTGTTATGTTGATTTCTAGACAAGTTGTTGTTCCTGCATTCTATTTTTCTTCCTCAGCATTGTAAAAGAAACCAGCACAGAGTGTTAATGTTTTTATTAAGCTGAGGCAAACTGTTTGAGCTGTTGCTAATCTGATGTGCAAGCAGGTGTTCAATGTGATCTATTTCTGTAGGTAGAGAACAGCACATTTTGTCTTGAACTTTTGGGGCACAAGAGATGAAAACTCTGACATATTGTTTCTCTGACATGTAGTTTCTCAAGTTCATTATGTTTTCTGTAAAGGAATTTTCTTGGTGTGTTGTGCTTTGCTTTTGTTGAAGGAAAATAATGTGGTTATTTAGGAGAGAGATAGAGGCTTAGGTCAAAAGAACTTCAGTGTCAGGTTAATAATAATTTGCTGCTAACTGGTTCAATACAACTTTCCCTTAGCCTAGATGCAGCATTGCAATGTGAAGAGAAGCTTACAGGATATTGTTTGTGGTAGTGAGATTGCCTTTTCTTGCATAACTCCCTGCTGTATACAATAAGCTGTAACTACACAGATAAACTTACATTATTGACCTTGTTTCTTCTCCCTTCCTGCCTCCCATTACCCCTCTGCCTTTTCCAGCGTATGCTCAGTTGTTCTTGTGCTCTTACCAATACATAGTGACTCGCTAGTTATAGGAAAAGTGACAGGGAAACAACAGCTTCTCACTGTGCTGTGGTAACCAGACTTTTTAAAATTGTTTAATTAATAGTGGAGTTTTCTTAGTTATTTTATTTGCATTTGCAAATAAGGTTAGTTTAGTAGTGAAATGTGCCACTTTAAGTTCATGTATCTGAAACAGGTCGCTCAGTAATGGGTCGAGCAGATAAATCAAGGTTTTGTACCAGTGGGATTTTGCTAAATTTACATGTGTAGATATGTACACATGCACTTTAATGTTCCAGTTCTACTTTTAATAAGGGCGAAATAAAATAAAAGCTGTCAGCTGGAGTAGCTGTGCTGTAAATTGAATTAAGTTGGTGCAACTTTGATAAACTTCCTTTTTTTCCTCTTTAGCAAATATAACCATCCATGTGGTTGAAATGCAGCCTGATAACTCTTAATCACATAATTAACAGCAATACTTGCTGCAGTGAGCACCCAGGGAGAGACAGGCTCTCTCTTCTACTCCACCAGTGAGGCAGCAAGGACCAGGGGTGTGAGCAGGGCTCAGTTTGAGCTGTTCCTCCCAAAGTGGCTGTACCAGGTCAGCTCCTTGAGTTTTCTCAGCAGAGCTTGGGGCAGCATCAGCCTGGCCAGGGTCAGCTGGCTGCAACAGTGATCTTATTGAGAATACTTCAGGTGAAGATGATTTGTTTATGGACCTATTGCAAAAGTCAGTTTTTAGCTAATAATATAAATTGGAAAGGAGACAGTAAATTTTAGCCAAAATAACTTCTACTTAAATCATGTGTATTTCCAGGTGTTTCTTGCCTCCTACAAACCCCTCCAGAAAAAATACAGGAAAATGCTTTCTAAAAGTTGAATTCAAAATATATATATTTAAGTGTTGTCAACACAGAGAAGATTTCACAAAAACACTCATGATTTTGAAAACTTCAGATCTAACTGAAGTAGTTGGTTTTCCCTTACTTCTCCTGTTCCTTTCTGCAGAAAGGCTGAAAGGAAGTAAAAAGTGAAAATACTTAAGCTACATCTTTTTTGATGAAAATTCTTGAATCAAATATGCATGTGTTTATAAAATCTTTAATCATAGTACCCAATAACTAGCATTTTTAAAAGTGCAGAACATGTGCATATATTTTCCTAATAAACTTATGTGCAAGCTACCCATCAACCTATCACAAAAATCGTCTTTATAAAAATGGCATCTAAAAAACTTTAAATAGTGCAGAACAATTTACTAAAAAAACAGCCCTAACAAAACTGAAAAACTAGCAGTTTCCTATAATTGTAAATATCAGAGTATTTAAAGAATTTCTTTTCAGTTAATTTTTTTGTTATGGATATTTATAAATAAACAAAAAAAAAATCGTAGAGAACAAATTAAAAATCAGTTGCACAGATTTTAGGTAGGTGTCTGAAATTTGGAATGTCATTGTACCATTACAACAGATGGGAGTCCATTTTTCTCTTATAAATTTCTTCTTAAAAATGTCTGCAGTCCAGCTATGGCAGTGTTTAAATAACAAGGCTCCCTTTTTCTCCTCCCTGTTTTCACAGTAGTCTATAGTTAGACATGTAATTGTTATAGAATAAAAATCTAGTAGTTGCTATCAAAGTCCAGTTAAACCTAAGTGCATAGTAAAAAATATTTCTCAATAGAATCTCCATAAAGTTTGTTAATATTTGAGTTAGTGTTACTTCTTTGCTGTGGTCTTTCATCTCCATTTAAATATATGTATTAAAATAATACTGAAACTTGTAGATAGGTTACAGACTTATGTGCTTTAATTATCCTCAAAGGAATTCTTAAACTCTGTTTTGAAAATGTAAGATTTATGTAATGTAAAAAAATCACAGTTGTGTTCCAGTTAAAAACCATTGGCATTTTTATATTCCCAGCTAAGAAAGTGCGCTGGATTTCAAGTAAATGTCCAGAAATTAAATGAACATACTGAACAGTTTTAGAAATAGTTGTGAAAAATTTCAGTCTCTAATCACCACAGTGAGAAATTCTTTTAAAAATTATTTCTTCACTGCTTTGTTTCAAGTTAGCCCTTTACAGTCTAAATATATTTGTGCACATTCTAGCTTCTACTGTAAAGGCAGGAAAATATGAGCCTTTACTAAAAGTACTACATATGCTGTTAAAATGTCACAAGTGAAAAAACAGTCATTTCTCCTGATGTCTAGACTTTTCAGAGACAGCTGTCTCAGACTGGACTGGGAGGAGCCTCCTGGGTGCCTCAGTGGGAAAGTCCAACACTCTGAGCTGCTGTGGTGCCTGAGTTTCTCCTCAAGTACCTCATGTTCATGAAGCTCCAGCAGAGCTTGGCTGGTAAGAGCTAAGCACCTGGAGATGACTGGAGCATTTAAGACATTTACATCCATCTTCTCTAGGTTATTCTGGTCACATCTCAGCTGAGTGTAGCCTTAGGAGGTTGTTTGTCTTGTCTAGGACTTGAGCTCCTTGCTCCCTTTTCTGTCCATGAGCATGCAATGAGGAAATAAGGCTGTGATGGTAGCTGGGTCCACATGTGTGGAAATGAGCTCACTGCATTGCAGTAGAAAATGAGCTGAAGAGGCTTATGAAGTTATAGAATAATCTGATTTGGAGTTATTTTAAAAACATCAAAGTCTATTCAGAGGCAAAAGTGCTAGTAGAATGTTTCATATAATGCAGTGCAGAGAAGCAAATGCAGTTGTGCAATGAAGACAGAATGAGCTTCTATCCATTTCTCATCAGCCTAATCCATGGTTCAGGTATAGACAGTCCTTTGCTCTGAGAGACATTTAGAAAGAGCAATGCTGCAAAAATTAAGGGAAAAGTAGGATAAGGAAAAGAAACATAATAGGAAATTTTTACCTATTGCCTTTATGAGTCTGAAACACCATCATGTCCCACAGGCACATTGGCCATGGGCAGCTTTGAATGCCTACACATGTGGGGTTTCTTTCAGTTGGATACTTGTGGGTTTGAATATTTGATTCAGACAGGAGAGCAGCATGTCTCACTCACATTCTAAAAGTTGTAATAGTGGTTCCAGGACTTGGCCATCTTCTACACCTCAAAAGAAAGCATCTAAACAATACTGTATGTATCCTTTTATTTGAATGCAGCACTTCACAAATGTAACAGACACAAAATAAGTGATAAAAATAGTACTCATGTTGTTAAAATCTGTGTAGAAGCTTCATTTAAGTCATAAGTGACCTGAATAGCATATAAAACAAACAATACAGTAAACCAGTTAATCAATAAGCAAAATATGCCTTTCTTGTGACAGTTGGAAAATGGTTGCCATAGGCATACAATTGTTGTTGTCAAAGGTAAGTTCTGCTATTCCATCAGAGTTTTGTAAAAATTTGGTTCAAAATAAGTCTACATTTCTGAGAGAAAAAGCAAGAAAGAAACAGCATATAAATTCCTTGCTAATGGAAGATGGCTTTATATTATTTTTAGTCCAGTGCAATCAATCGAGAGGAATAGAGGGGCCTCTTGGTCTAGTCCTCTGCTATTAGTGTTAATCTCTTTCACTTAATCCTATTCAGATCTGTACTAAATTCCACATTCAAATAGGGTATGAATTGCTGTTACTAATGATGGGACCAGTGACCCACGGGTGAATGGGTAGCCAGTTGTCATAATTCCAAGTAAAATGTTGGACAGAGGGGAGGAAAGATGCCAGCAAGAGCAAGGCATCTAATGAATTTGCTACAGAAAAACAAAACCCAGATGCCTCAGAAACCAGCATAAACTGCATAGGGTAATAGGATAATTCAGTCTGGGAGCAACCTCAAGAGGTTCTGTGCTCTGGTCTTTGGCTCAAAGCAGGGCAAGGTCTGAGGTCAGACAAGGCTTCTCAGGGTTTATGCCCAGCTGGATGTTAAACATCTCCTGAGGTGGAGACTGAATGAACTCTTGGCCAACCTGCAGCACTGCTTGTCTGCCCCACAGCAGAAAAGTTGGAGATGAACAGCAAAACAGGTGTTTTGGCAATAGCTGAGAGGATAGCAACTTGCTCAGATTTAAGGGATAGTTTCTGTTGTTTCATTGCTGCTTAGCTAAAATCATCTCGGGAATGTGCCTCAGTAATCTCATATCTGTTTTCCCAGCTCTAGATCTCAGTCCTTTGAACTCAAGACTGAAAGAGTAGATGTGCATATGCAGCTTTTATATTTGAGTTCTGTTTAAGCATATATTTTGTGAAACAGTAATACTTAGTCTCCTTGGGAGAGTAAGTATTACTAAGTATTACTTCTTTTAATTATATGGAATAATATCTACATTGTTCTTGAGATATATTATTCCTGTCACAGATTAGAGAATATTTTCACATCTGCATTGTTTCTCTTTGAAAGAAATAGTTGATACCATTAATTTGCTCTTATTGGGGAAGTGGTTGCCCAAGTGAAATTTGAAGGTATTGAATATGGGAGATTTTACATCTCATTCTATATACTCTCTGATCATTACTAAAATCCAGAGTTACTTATTGCAGCAAAGCAAAATCCTCTAGAGATGAGGTAAGATTGGTTTATGGGCCATCATGAAGCACAGTGGGAATCTTTTGTGGGAAATTTTTGTTTGAACTTTCTCTATTACCTTCTTTTGCGTTGTGACCATGAGGGAAGAAAATGGCCTGTCATAATTTCTTTCCATGGCAAAGCTGGGGAAATCTTAGAAATGAGAGAGTTACTGTAAAGGTCATCTAGTCCAGCTCTGCCAGTCTAGATTTATTCCTTACTGCATAGAATATAATGGTCTGAAAGTGTAATTTTATATGGTCTAGAGATGTAGATCTATACACTAATAAATCTCTCATCTCAGAACATTTCCTAATTTCCTTTCACTTTTCTGTTACCATTTCATAGAATCAATCCTGATTTTATCCTGCTTTTATTACCTGATAGAGGGCCATTGATTTTGTAGGTATTGGCATTGTTTGTACACGAGTAAGCTACATTACCTGGTACAATCACAGTAGCACAGTTTTATTTTTTATTAATGTAGAATAAGTGATTTAGTCCCTTGGTTATTCCCCTTTGATAAAGAAGAGATGAAGTGCAGCACATTGTAGCAGAGAAGTTTATTTCAGGTATTGCACAGAGGGAACTTAGCATGAGTTACCACTGCAATATGCTGGGGCTTGTCACATCCAGGAGAACTTGGATCCTGGGCCTGACTTCTCTACTGGCTCTTCTCTGTTTTCCTTTCTGCACAAGGAAAAGGGAGATACCAGGACTCTGAAAGCTTTAACCAAGGACACGGGCTGGCATGTGGCAAGAAGTTTGGCATTCTAAAAAACTTGTACTGAGTGGTGGAAATGTTTTTTGAATTAATGGAGCACATGTGCCTGTTTCAAAGTGCCATTTTATGTCAAAGCATCAAAATGCTTTGACAAAGAGCTCCATTGTTTCTGAACAATGGATTTTTCCCAAGTAGTGGTTTTGACTCCACAGGAGTCTCTGCCCCATTCCTCTGCCCCACTTACACAGTGGTGGCCCCTCGAGCCTGCTGCTAACACACAATATGGGAGATTGTATGGTTCCACCTGGGAGGAAAATGGCTCTTTGCAGCACTGCAGCTCCTGAACTGAAGCTGTTTTATTGGGTGTTTCTGTTTTACTGGAGAGAAGTGCTTGTTGCTTAGCACCTGATCCCTGAGTCAGCCAATCCATCTCTGCTACTGTGCTGTGGAGGAAAAAGCAACCTGGTATTTTTCATAAAGCAATAACTGCTTTTTGGCCACTTCTCAAGTATATCCCTTTGCTTTCAGATAAACCCAAGTAGATAGCATTTCCAACACTACAGAATTCTGGCTTTAGAGTGATGTGTAAAACTTCTTGTAAGCTGGTTTGTACCCATAAAATCACCATGGCCAGCTCAGAATTAAAAAGACCTAATGTTATCTTTCCCCACCTTCTGCAAAGTTCCGCTTCATCTTATGCTTAGAGGAAATCTTACTGAATTCCAGCAAGTAATGAGACTTTTATCCTGCAATAGACTGGGTTTTTTTCTGCCTTAATTCATAAGGGCAATGGAAGTGTTTGGTATGAATTTTAACAGAATGTATAATTCCTGATGTACAGAAACTCTTTCCTTCTTTTTCCCCTGAAAACTTCCCTTCTGTTGAAAGCCAGAAGGAGTTTTCTCCTTGTTTCCCTGAACCTTATTATGTCTAAGCGCTAACAGAGAATAACTTGCAATAGTGTATCTTCCTTAAAGCAGAAATCTGTTTTCTCAGACCTCCTACATCTTCTGCACTTTTTTCTGTCACACAGTCAGACAGAGTATGAAAGAGATCATGCTGAGGGGCACAATCAGAAGTGTTGCTCCCTCCTCCTGCAGAAGGAGGTGGATGTGCTTGTCAACACAAGCAAGCACCAAGGTGTTGTAAGGAGGCATGGGACCTTGATTCTAGGCTAATGATTTTTCCTCTGGAAAGACCATGGGCTTGGTGGAAGATGTTGTTAATGCCCCAGGGGTGACTTCTGTTTTTCAGCAGTTTTTTTTCTTATGGTCCGTGTTGTGCCACAGACCACCTCTCAAATCCAATAATAGATCAAGAATAAGTTTCTTAAATCTGTTTGGATCATCTTGATGTTTTGATGTTTAGATAAGCATACAAGGAAAGCCTACCTTCCCTGTGAATAACACAGAAATTTTCTAAGCAAACCAAGATTTTTCCTGGAGGAAATTCCAAGTTTGGTATCTACTGGAGGGGCATAGCAGCAGGGCACAGGTATCCATGGGGTCTTGGGGTGACTTGTCTCAGACACACTGTGAAAGAGCAAAAGGCAACGGACAAAAATTGAAATACAGGGAATTTCATATAAACATAAGAAAAAGATACTTTTACTGTGAGGATGGTTTAACTGGAGCAGGTTGCCCATGGAGTTTGTGGAGTCTCCGTCTTGGAGATACTAAAAACACAACTGGCCACAGCCCTGAACAACCTTCTCTGCTGGAGTCTGCTTTGAGCAACAAGGCTGGATAAAAGGATCTCCAGGGCTGATTTCCTGCCTCAGTTGTTTTGTGGTTTTTCTGAGTGGTACATTCTCTTCAGTAAGAGGTTAAACTGGGAACTCATAAGGAGTATAAATCCAAATAAAGGGTTAAATACTGTTCTGTGACAAGTGATAGATTAGTTTCTATTTTCCTTCTTAAATGGATGCGCTTGAAACACACAGTGATGGAGCAACTGATCTATCTTGGACTTTTGCCATTCAAGGATATGTAGAGTTTTTGAATCCTCCCTTTCCCTCCTAGATTTCTTACTGTCAATAAAAAGTAGTGTGGGAGGTATCAAAAGTGCATGTTTCAAAGTAGATGTAGAACAGAAGAATGATCACAGAATAAATTATCCTAATGAGCAGCACTTGTCTAGTTTAACTGTTTATTCTCATTTGCTTCAGGCAGCTGTGACACTGCTGCAGTCCTTGTTATGTCAGTCAAAAAGACTGAGGGAATATGAGAACTCTCATTTAAAGTTAATGTTGTCCAGGAGTTTTGCTGCTTTGGTATTTCAGTTAAAGAGTCCTCCGGCTTAATGGCTAAGAAGGAAAGTCTTTCCCTAGTGGTGGAAAGCAGCACCACTGTATATTATTTTTCCAAATACCCTGAAGATTTAAAAAATCATTTTTGTTTTTGCATTCATTATGCTAATAACTTCTCACAAAGTGCTTGCACTAGCTTCCACAACTGCTGAGTGTATCCAGCAACTGTAATGTTTGCCACAGAGTGCCCCCCTCAAATGATAAGAAAACATTTAGAAATGGGAGAATGGATAAGAATCCCTGAACAGAAAAGCTGTGCTTGCTATCACATTTCAGACAACCATAGTTCTGCCCTTAGCTAGCCTATTTGTCTTGGATAAGCAGACACAGGAGCAGTTGTATGAAAAGAATAGACATCTTTGATGTTATCAATCCTTGTAGACTGTGATAAGGAGACCATCCTGCACAGCTCATATAGCCATTGCTCACCTCAGAGGCACATAAAAAAGTTGGCAGCTTCAGGATATCAGCCTGCACTTTTTTATGCAGTAAAAAAATTCTTGAGGCACATACATGCTGGTTTTTTTCTCCTTGTGGTCATTACCAAAGTGCAAGAATGAATATCTGCTGCTGATTGGCAGGAGGTTTCAAACTTTCTGATCTGACAGAGGTCTTCCCTTATCATATCTTTGTAACAGTCCTTGAAAATTTTGTTTTCCAAAAATTTCCGTTAAAATAATTAGTACTGTCTGCTATAGGCTCTTAATGGATTCTAAACAAGGTGGTAAACAGAAAAGATTTTGGCAAAATTATGTGTTGTGCTTAAGTGCCCTTAAGCATGAGATGTTAATACTGATATAAAGTGTGGTGTTGTATCTAAATAGGTTTGTATTTCCCCCTTTTCAGTCTTCTTTTAGCTCTGAAATTTTGGATCACAACACACCAAATGCAGAGAAATGTGTATGTGGCAGATCAAAACAGTGAAAATAAAACATTGCCAGTGTTCTCAAAGCATTGAGAACAATCTCTCAAAGTGAGACATCAATGATATGATTGGCACAACCAGCTTTCATTTTTTTCCCAGAGACTGGCTTTTCCATCTGTAGCAGAAAGTTCCAGTAATCATATGTGTTGCAAGCTACCCTGCAGAAACTAGAGAAAGCTATCTTACAGTGAGAGAGGGGAAGTGCCTGCCTGTAAACAACTCCTTAGTGTCTAAACTTGCAGCTTGAGAAAAATTGGATTTGACCCGAGCTCTAAATAAAGCTATAGATATGTGGCATTTTCCTTCCAATCAGACTGAGCCCAGATTTATTTTTTCCATAATTGTGTTCTCTTTTCCACCTCTTTTTAAATGAGTGAGTGAAAAATCTCAGAAGAATAGTGGAGAAACTAAAAAGCCCTTGAATGAGAATTTTAGGTGCTGTCCAATATAGTACTAGTTGCTATGGTCAATCTCAATCTGTTCCTTCAGAGGATCTTCAGTTGTGGTCTTTTTTTGGTAAACCTACAAATTCTGTAACCATGAAGAAGTTTATATAACTATTAGAATATATTTATTTTTTGGGCATAGATGTAATGTTCTGTTGGTTACATCTCTGTAATTTATATTAGGTCTTAGAGAAGTCTAAGGAACAGCTTAACCTCAAATCTTCAGACATCTTCCTCAGACTCTTGAAGTTTGTCAAAATAGCTAATCTTCTCAAATTTATCATTTTGATAACCAGCGTATTTGTTTTCTACTTTTATTTGAGCTATCAACTGGAATATAAGTTTTCTAACTTTCATCATATCAGTTATATCAAACATTCTTCTCTTCTGATAAAAGTTTCATCCCAATTTGATATTAATAGTGAAAGATCGTTTTATTAAGTTTCCTTTTTGGCATGAAACAAATAAATTCATTGAAACTTAAATAATTTCACACTTTCTTTTAAATACATTTTTCCAAACAGAGAGCTATGAAATTACTACTAAACAAGTTAAATTTTCAGGCTTCTGGACATTTATGACTAACTTTCAATCTTGTTTCCCTTCTGAGCAAATATGGAGCAGTCACAGGACTAACCAATAATAAATACTTTCTCCCAGAAGAGAAACCTGAATAACTCTGAGAATGAGACAGAAACATGATAGTCTCGTTTCTTGAAAATGTTGTGTTACACATACAAAGAGGCTGATATGTTATTGTGTGCCTGCAGAGAGTGTTGATTAGACCACCAGTATGGGATTATTTTCTTGCTAAAAGGCAACTATTACAGGCCAGTGGTGATCTCTGTGGTTGGAAGAGCCTCCACCTGTAAGTTTTTTACAGTGTAGCTGCATTGCTGTGCTATAATCCTAAAAGGCTTTGCCCTGGGGCAGGTTGCTCTTTACAGGTGTGCAGTCTGCTGGCCTTTTGGAACTCTGCCAATCATTTGAAGACTGTTAGAGTAAATACAATCCACACAGCAAGTCTGGTAATGAACAGTTGCAGGAAGAGTGGGACTGCTATGGCTCCTCTCTGCACACTTAAATCGGCATTGCCTCTTGGAATTTGCAGCTTAGACCTCAGAAAGGTAGGGCTAGGGGCATGCTAGAACATTGGTAAGAAAAACCAGACAAAAAAAACCAACCAAAAATCTTCTCCCAAAACCCCCACAAAAACCAAAACACCAAACCAGAAACAGAAAAAACCCTTTAATAAGTGATGTTTTATTCCTCTTAAAATACATGTCCTTTGAGGCTGCTAATAGGAAGGCAGGCATTATATATACATTAAATGCTTCTTTGATATTCTCCTTAGAGATGCACTTGTCCAAGGGCTTTATTAAATAGAAAAAGCTCAAAGATCACATATTACAGGAGAAAATAATTGTGTCTGAAAAAGTCAGTGAGTCTCAGTGTATTCAAAGGGATTTTGATGAATGTTAAACATCAAGTGACACCTTGCTTTTGAGTAATGGAAAGGTTTTCTAGTTGTGTTTTCGATGACTGGCAAGCATATAATTCAGAATATTGTTAAAGAGTTTCAAGTTTTCTTCAGGAGTGCCAATTTCCACTTGTCTTAAGGTACTCATCTATTTAATCTTTTCAGTGTCCATCTTGTTTCCACTTTACTCATTATTTTGAGTTAGTAATGACTTTCTTTAATATGGAATGCTGCTTTCCATTTCATTTCATGCTTGCTCTCAGCATTAGTAGAAGAGATGGATTCTTGGAAACTGGGACAAAATGTTTGTGAAAGCAGTTACTCAAAGCTCAAGGTGCTCAAAATGCAGTGAGCATACATTGAATCTGGCTTTGTGGGTGAGTCATTAAACAGTGTCTTACAGCAAGTTTGCATTAGTACAGCTGAATTTCTTGGTGTAAATCCATGGTTTTAGGGTTCATGAAATTTAGAAGTAGTAGTTACATTATTTCTGTATTTGCCATCACAGAATTAAGCTATAGGGACTTAATTAAAAGGGGAAACATTATGGCGGCCAACATTAGAACAGGTTGCTTAAAGTAGCTGTGGAATCTACCTCTTTGGAGATAGATTATTTAGGCCAGAGATGACCCAGAACAGGATCAAGTGTTGGCTTCAAAGCAAGCCTTGCTCTGATCAGGAGGAAGGACGTGACCTCCTGACACCACTGAGGAAACAGCACTAAGCATTGTCTTACAACTGGTAAGAGGCTGTAGGTTGCATTCAGTGAGTTCCTTAAAAAGCAACAAAACAAGAAGCATTTTTAGATTTCATCCTCACGTTTTTTGTTGTTGTTGTTCTCCAATTACATATTTTATATTACATATACATTTTCTGAGTTAAGAAAAAATATGGTGCTGTTTTTTGCAAAGGGTCAACTAACTTGAAGCCTGAAGTCTATGTAAAATAATAAGTGTTAGTTAAAATCACTGCAGTTGAAATAGTTCCCAGGAACTTCTTTCAGTTGTAGAATTTGCCCTTAATTATGATTTAATTCAATGAGCTAATTTAGAATAATAGCTGAATTTAATAAAACCTTTCTATTTTGCAATATAACATAATGTATGGGAAAATGGTTAGACATGTAAATTACATGCTTTCTTCCTGTTAAAAACTGATACCCCTTCATTACCCTTTCTTCCCAAAAACTGACTCAGAAGTTAAGAGGTGTGAACTGAGGTTTGCAGGTTCAATTTACAGACAAAACATCTAAAGAGAGGGCTTCTCATACATTCTCACCTGCTCTCAGAATTACTTGTGAGAAAATAGAGCAGAGATTTTCCTTTTCTGTTTTGACACTGTGAAAATAATAGTGTAGAAAAGTCAAACAGCAGAATGAAATTGTCTGAGTTGGGAACTGAGAAGTGCTAAAGTTTTGGATTTGTATGTGTGTGTATTTTTTCATCTACTTTGAATTAAGTAAGGTTTTCAGAGGGAGTTACACACTTCTTCTCAGCCACTCTTGTTCTCCTGGGTCATTATGATCTCTTCTAGTCTTTCACAGGTTGAAATATTTTGTGTGATGTAAGTGGGATGGGTGTTGCTGTCTTGGTTTGTTGAGAGCTGGTGCTGATTTAATTGGCACCAGTAGCAGAAGAAAAGGGACAAGAGCCAGGAAATGAAAACAAGTGGAATCCTCTTTTTACTTCCCAGTGGAGGCCTACTTTGACCCACTGAGGTAGCAATATAGGGGAGTAGGTTTTGTCAGATATGGTCTCTGAGGGATCAGCACATCTAGCAAGTCAGTTAAATTTTTTAATTACACTTAATTATTGTCTTGGTAGTAATTTTTCCCCATGGGCATGTTCGTTTTTGCTGCATGAAAATCTCTCAGCTGTGAGGCAAGAGATCCCTTTGAAGCTGAGTCTGCTGCATGTGAGCTCAGGGGTGTGGGAAGCAGGGAGGAGAGTCATTATTAGAATAGAGTCATTAAGGTTGGAAAAGAACTCCAAGATCACTGAGTCAGACATTTGACCAAACAATATCATTTTGATTAAGCCGTAGCACTGAGTGCCAGGTGCAAAACCAAAGCTGCTCTTTGAATTGAACCTAGTCTTGTAAACTAGGGAGAGGGTTTGTCTTACTACTAGGAACAGGATTTGGAACTGTAGAACTGTCAGTGCTTTTGCTTAGATTTTTTTTTACCAAGTGGCACAGAAGTATTGATTTCTGTATTGATCCCCAGCACGCTGAAATAGAAAGTTTTAATAACCAGACACTCTAATGTAACCTTTTCTTAGTTTTAACACTGATAATATTTGTCTGCCTTTCTAGAAAACTGAAGTTCAAAACAAGTCAAATCACATCTTTAAATTCTGGCTGATTCATTACAGATTTTTTTTTTTTTTTTTAGTTCACTGGGGATTTTTAAACAGAAATGCTTATAAAATGTGTTAATACTTATTGATCTTATTAATAAGCTAAGATCCTAAATAAAGGAGCAATTTCCATCCTGTCTCATTATCAAGGGAGTGGGTTAGTTTGTGGGAGTGGATCAGCTGAAGGGAAATACTTCCACTTAAAAATCTGGTGAAAAAATAAAGTTCTAGTTCAGACTTTTTATTTGGGAGACTTTTTTCCAGTTGTGATTGAGCAGAATTTACTGATGTCTTTCAGAAGACTAGGCTTGGTTCTGAAAAAATTGTCTGATGGTCTAATGACCATTGTATGAACACTTCCACACCTGCATTAGGCAGTGTGTTATTTTGTATATTTACATATAGATGTTAAGAATACTTTATTTAGTGTATACATTAGAAATACATGGGCTGTGTAGTTTCATTACTGTACTAAACAGAGAGAGATATTCCTTCTTTATTAACAGAACAAGAGGAGAGGGACCATTTTGGGCAGAAACTACAGTTGGTTTGGCAACCTAACTGGTGATCTGTTTTGAGATGTTTGATAGTGTGCTTTTGCTTTACAACCTTATGAACAGGTGAACTAAAATCACCTTTTTTCTTAGGCCTAGAAGTCTCTTTGTTGGTGTTACCTGATATGACTTAACATAACATTTCTTTTATTATAACTATGTGGTTGAATATAAACATTGTAATTTCACTTCTTCCATTTTGATTTTCTTGTAGACATTTCAGCAATCTTCTCTACAGCAGAAAAGTAAAAAGAAGAACAAAGGTAAAAAATAATTTTGTTCTCATATATGGGTAGGAAGGGATTTGCCAAGGTTAATTTTATGGTATTGCGGTATGCGAGGAACTCTAACTTGGTAGCTCCAAGAAAATGCTCAGTTCAGTTGATCATGTTGAGAATGTATTAGTCCGTTTCTGATGTCTCATAGTTACCTAATGTTCCTCTACCTTCATGTATCTGCTTTTATCTTTTTTTTTTTTTTTTTGAATACTTAGACTCTAGCCTCTTTGGGGCCAGGGTTGGTTTTTCCAGCTGTGTTCAGGTAATGCCTCACTGCAGCACTTGCTCATTACCTACGCTCTCAGGTAATTTATATCATAGTAAATTTTCCTCCTTTGATTTTGAAGTACAAAGGCCTTAGGAACTATTTAGTTTCAAAAAGAGCTGCAAGGAGAGGTTTGTGAACACCTGTGAAGTACTTAAATAGTTGTATTTGGTAACCAAGTGGGAAGTACATGAATTATATGTTGTGCACTTTATCCTAATGTGAAATATGTTGAAAATTACAAATAAGCATTTTTCTTATTTTTAAATATCTTGCCTTTCTTTTCTCTGTAGTGTCTTCTGTCTTCTCTTTCTGTGTTGCTTTTTTTTTTTTTTTTTTTTTTTTGTCTTATCCATAGGATATGAGCTCTGAGATGCTGGACATGGTTTGGTTTGATTTGCTTTGGCCTTTAAATTATGGTGGTGTGCATAAGCTTTGTGGTCAAAATAGAATGCTTGTAATAATTTCTCACAGCAATTCAAGGTTGAAATTTTTAATTAATTTTCTTAAACAGATATATAGTGCTTTCTGACTAGGTATCTTGTTGATTTAGTGGACAAATCAAATGCTTTCACATCACCTCATTGTCATTTTCAGCTCCTATTCCTGGCAAAAGCAAAAGACGGATCTCATGTAAAGATCTTGGTCGAGGGGACTGTGAAGGCTGGCTTTGGAAAAAGAAAGATGCCAAGAGTTACTTCTCCCAAAAATGGAAAAAGTACTGGTTTGTCCTGAAGGACACATCTCTATATTGGTATATCAATGAAGAGGTAAACACCTGTACTCGTGGTCTCAATGAATACTTTGTGTAGTGCTGTAGTCAGGATTTAGTGTGAAAACAATGCTTTCAGTGCTTATATATGTTAATAGTTTTTTTCACACAAATAATCATACTGAAATTAATATTAACTGTCTGAAAAAATTACCATGAAGGTTTTGAGATATCTGTTCCTTCCAATTCACTACTTACTACATGGAGAAATAACACAGCTTTCTGTGTCCTCATGACACCAGTTTAGAATAAATTTATCCTCAAACCCTTGAAAGTGAAAAGGTAATTACTTAATCCTGTCATTCAAGCTTAGTCATGGAAGTGTAAACTTTAATGTTGTGCTGCCTGGTGTTTCTTGTTTATCTCTGCTAGGCAATTAAGGAAGATAGTTCTGTTTTCTCAGTTCTGTTCTCCTGTTGTTTCTTCTTTGTAGCTTTTGATATGATTTCAGTGCTCATAAATGCTGAACTTAAAAGCACAGGAGCATCCCAGCTGAATTATGTACAGCTTTGATTATGCAACATTTTCTGCATTGGTACACATTTATTATATCAGCCCCTTAGCTGCAAAGCTTTTTGCCAGTGTTATGATAGCTTGATTTTTAATCCTATTAGACTCATTAGTAAATATACTGAGATAAAACCATTGTTAACATCTTTATATACTCTGTCCTGGACTTGTTCTTTTAATCACAGCAAGCATTTGTACATAACTTTTTCAAAGTAATCCCCAACTTCTCCCTGAGTAAACAGAGAGCAAGTTGTTCCTGAGCTCTCAAAGCCTGTTTTCTCAGACTCATTCCATTTGTGCCTTGATCCCAGTTTCAGATCAGTAACCCTAGCTCCCTCCTCTCCATTCTCCCTCCCTTGGCTACTACAAGGTTTTCATCAGGGCAGTAACTGATGCCTACAATGCAGTGAGTGGTCAGCACTGGGTCCAAGGGGCAGCTCTGAGCTCTGCCGTACTTCCCGTGTCGGGGGCAGCGCTCTCAGTGCCTCTGTGTCTCACCCCATCCCAAGTTTCTCTGAGGTTTTCTGAGTTTTGGTTATTTTTGAGCCCTCAGCTCCCTCAGCACAGTGACTGTCATCACCAGTAGAGTCAAAGGCTGGTAGGGGGTGCCTCAGGGGCAGGGGGGCAGACAAGCAAACACTGCTCTTGCCAAAACTCTGTTTCTCTAGGCAACCATTCAAAAAAGAAGTAGCAAGATTATTCTAAACAGTGTCTTTTTGATATTAAAATACCTGCTAATGCAGAACCAGTTACAATCCTGTACCTTCCACATAATGACTCCAGCTCTAGTTTTATATGCTGATTTGTGCCTTTTACTTATTTTTAGAAAGGATGTAATCATATGGACTGCATATGTGGTGTAAATAATCATTTAAACTCTTAGGAAAAGATGTATATTTCTTCACATATGTTTGTGTGTTTTCCAGCTTCATTTTTATGATCCTGTATTAATTTTGCATGCAAAGTTATGAGCAGTTAAATAACTGAGTCTGTGTTATTGATGTAATAGTAGCTTAATATAAATAATGCTTTCAAACTGTGAAAAGTCAAGGGAGATTGCCTAACTGATAAAATAAATTCTGTAAAATATTCAGAGGAGAGGGGAGGAAGGTCAGATATATTCTGAATGTTGTAGAGAGATAAAAGTAGCTGAAGAGATATCATGCCTCTTAGCTGTGATACATAAAAATGATAAACACCCATTGAAACCCCTTTCTCTGTTTCTTCCACTAGGCTGAATTTCTCCTTACTAATTACTGCATTTTCCCCAAAAATTGACTAATTACAATAACTAATTGACTGAATACATTTGGTCATTTTGTATATTTTCAAATTATGCTTCAGCTGTGAAATTGTTCCAGAAAACTGAGTATTTAAAATGGTGTGTTTCACCAAGGGGTCTGTCTTGCTACTTCAGCAGAAGTCCCAGTGACTTCTGTGGGAGGTTTGCCAGAGCAGAGCAGACATTAGTATCCCTTTTGTAAGAAGCAGGCAAGTGAAAATATTTGCAAGTTTTCCACATGCTGGATTTTTTTCCTTACACTTTAGCTACAGTAATATCTGGAACTGTCTTTGCAGGATGAAAAAGCAGAAGGATTCATCAGTCTACCTGAATTTAAAATTGACAGAGCCAGTGAATGCCGCAAGAAATAGTAAGCATGCTTAAAAATAATGCAATGATACAATCAATAAAGTGCAAACAAAATACAAGGTTTTCCCTTAAAACTGGGAGATAATGGACTTTGTTAAAATTGTCAAGAGATTGTATCACAGAATAAGCTCATATGAAAAAAGCAAATTCTTTTTTTCTGTCTGAAGTGCCATCTTGCCCAAAGAAGGCTTTTTTTTTTCACTTCATCATGAACCACAGTGTTTGACTATACCAAAATTAATTACGAGCAAGAAGGCTGCTTCTGTTCCTTTATTTTCCTTGTTCTACTTTCCTTTTTCTTCCTTTCTGTTTGGGGTTGCTATTTTTTTTTATTTGTTTGTTAAGGGTTGGAGAGTCTTTATGTTCTTTATACTCAGTAAAAAGCTTTAGGTATAATACAGAGACCATCCAAATAAGAAAGTCCCCAAGTTCATGGCCAGGCATCAATGTTTAATGTAACTCCAAATTAGTTAGTATCATCTCAAAGTTTGCTGAGACATTATTTCAGTCCCAGGGCAGAGTGAAAAAAAGAGGATGACAGTGATTTGTTGTATTTTTGTTATATGACTTAAAGGTCTCAAAGAACATTTCTTCTCACCTGTTTATGCTGCAATCCAGATTTGTACCATTGCACAAATCCATTTATTATTTAGATAAATTCAAGCATATGTAGCAATGTGACAGGTGCATGCTCCCACAGAGATATTTTTAGAGTGATTATTCAAAATTTTTTTGCTTTGCCTTCTGATGTTTTGTACATTTTTTAAACAAGGCTGGCATTGCTGAAATTAATGCAAAGCATCGTTTTCAAATGTAAAATGGTATGATTTGTACTACCTCCAGTTCTACAGAAAGCACCAACCTTTTATCAGTTGATCTATATCTCTCTTTAGGATGAGCTCTACACTTCAAGGTGGTCTCAAAGGGCAGAAGATAAAAACTGCAGGGAGAAAAAAAAAGATACATTATTTTGAATCTGTTGTTCTGTGTCCTTGGGCCACGTGGCTAAAGTGCTTCTTTGTTTCTTTTTTGTTGGTGCAGAGCATAAAGTCAAGTCATTTTTCAGAATTGCATCCTGCTAATATTGTTTTGGTTTGATTTTACTTGATTTTAGTGTCTATTGAATAGCAGCACATAAAATGTGGTTATTAAGATTATTTGCTTGGGTGGCAGATAAAGGGAAAAAACCCTCTAAAAATCCAGATGACAGATGCTGTAGCAGTTTTAAGAAGTCCAGTTTTAGATCTCAGTGACTTCATGATGTCTTTCTAAACTGAGCAGATGTCACTGTACATCTGCTTTGACTTGCATAACACTGCTGTAATTTGTTAGAAGAATCTCTTTAGTCTCAATGTTATGTTACCTTTTCTAGCAGAAACTTTCCTGTTACCAATTTCATTTGCCTGATTTATGAAACACAGATATGTGTCCATCTGTGTGCACACAGACATGTATACTGAAAATTGCAAGCATGACAAGCATGAAGAATGTCATCGCCATTTTTCTGAGGCTCAATTGATTAGAGAGTGAGAATTATTATATTACATTATATATGTGTGTGTATGTGTATATATATATATAGAATCCATTATGTCTCAGAAAAATGGTGATGATGCTCACCATGTATTGTTTGCAGTTTTCCTTATTTTCTTTAGGACTGTTACATTTTTTGTTGTTAAGAGACACCTTCAGATTGTTCTCAAAATGATTCTTCTCTACTGTAAATTATTCATTATTTCAAATGCATTTGCTGGGTCTACAGGTACTTCACCATAAATCTTTATCCAACATAGTTAAAAGATTCTTTCTAGTAATTTATTTCATATTATGTATGAAATGCAGTAATTCTCTCAGCCCAGTCATGTTGATTACTTTGGTGGAAAGGAAAGATGAGATGTAATTGCCCATTGCTTAGGATGACCTCATGAACACACTGTTGATTTATGACAGCTTCTCAGAAGTCAATCAGCACAATCACAATTTCCTGCTTGAAATGCAGTCATTAGAGCTAAAGGTAATGTCAAAGTCATTGGGATGTGAGAAATCACAAGGACTGAGAATTTTACTGTTGTATTGAATTAATTGTTCAGTCAGTTTTCTGTTCAGAAAAAATCGACAGCTATACGTGTATCAGCAAAATTACCCAATACATAAAATTATATCCTTAACTGATGAACTTTATCCATATACAGTACACTGTATATGGATAAAGTTCATCAGTTAGGATATAAAGATGTACACAGTACATCACTGCAGGTGATGGATGAACAATTATTTATGCACATGTGAATCAAGGATTATTTAGAAGAGTAGCTGAAGAGCACTTCATTCGGTGACACCTGGCACGATCCTAAAAGTTAGATGTTCATATACTCTTTGGGGGCATGCAGAAATATGAACTCATCTCATTCCTTGGTGACCATGTGATCTTACATTTCAGAAAAAAAAAAGAGTTGTGCCATTACATTTCTTTAATTGTGTTTTTCCTCTACAGTGCATTCAAAGCCTGCCATCCTAAGATCAAAAGTTTTTATTTTGCTGCTGAACATCTAGATGATATGAACAGGTAAGGAAATCTAGCAAAGTTCAAGAACCCACTCCTTAAATGTGAATTTTTTTGAAGCTGCTAATAACACAGGTATAATAAATTACTTGTTAGTATAAAAAGATAAGTTTAATTGCTGAGAAAATAGGTGCAGAGAAACATTGTTTCTGACTGCCTTCATATGTTAATTATTTAATTCAAAAACATTACCTCTTTTTTGACACAAAGGTTTGAAATCTTTAGAAACACGATTCCATGTTTCTAAAAAGAAATAAATGTTGTTGTGTGAAACAACATCCAAACACAATTTCAGAATTCCAGGTTTCTGGTTTTGGTTATGTGGCACCTGCAAAGGTGAGATATCTCCAACTCTGCTTCCTTACATACTCCCAAACACGTGGTGCTTCCTCTGGGAGTCCTTCTGTTTCTTGTCCTGAAGGGAGTAAGAAGTTGGAGAAACGTTTAAAGCAGTCACTGTTTTTTTATGCCAGTCTTGAAAAAGGAGTGGAAGCTACAATGAATTTTGCAGATTCTCTCCACTTCCATGAATTTTGAAGCAAAACTTTGGTTGTATTGGATTTGATCTGGAAAATTTCAGCATTTTAAAAAGAACAAGGACTTAAGTCTTAGTTCTTTGAGTCCTAAATTTTATTGTATCTGTTCTTGGCCACTTGTGCAATTTTTCAGAAAAATTATTGAGACTTCAGCACAAAATAAACACAATTCCTCTTAATTCATTTGAATGGTAAACGAGAACATGAATCCCATGTTTATTCAAATATTACGGGGTTTATTTCATTTATTTTCACAATATCAACTGAAATTAATTCAGTTCAAAATAATATGCCATTTTCATCAAATGACAGACGACACAAACAAAAATCTATTATTGCAACCTGAGAATTGTTCTGTCTTAGATAATGTCTGTTGATACCCTCGCTGACCAGAGCTGTTTTCAAAACAGAGGAAGAAGGAGATAAAACTGAATCAATAAAACTTAGCAAGTTCTATAATCATGGTTTAATCTCTCCTGTGTGTACTAGATTCAACTACTGGCAGAGCACCTTCAGGATACTGCCAGTTCATTGCTGATAATATTTGGGTGGAAAGGCATGCTGATACTACACTGTGCCTGCTTTCCTTTAAAAATAGCTGTCTGTTAACATTTTTTCAGAAGTTTGTGCATGACTGAGGCTCACTGCAAAAGTCTCTTCACAGTTAGAAAACTTTAAACCTTTTTAGTGGTTTGTGAAATTTTGGGCTTGTCTTTCCTTGATAATTCTGTCCAGCCAGTCCCACAAAAAGCAGTTTGTTGCACAGCAAACAGAATAATGGCTTGGTCTGTATTCAGCATATCCTGAACCACAGCAGCAGCTGAATCATTTCTCAGCAGGTGCTCACTCAGTATGACAAGGCACCTTCTTTTGGAGGATAGAAATCTATGTATTTTTTCAGTAATCAGAAAGCAGCAGCAAATGTGCAGCAATATTTTAAAAATACATTGCACAGTGTAAAACCCAGGAATTAAAATATTTTTACTTTCTCACCACAAATAGTCTTTTTACCATATTTTGAAACTAGTGCATATTAATTCCTTTAGAATGAGCTTGACAAAGATTGGATCTGAGTTATAAACATGTAAGTTCAATCTCTGTCAGGGTCTGTTCAATTACTTGAAATTCTTACATTTGAGTTGCCATCAGAGTCTCAAAGAATTTTTTTTTTTCTCTTTGTTTAATGTTTTAGAAAAATTAGTTCACTTTCACAAATATTCAATTAACTCAATAGAGGGGAAAAAACTTACTGAAAAATAGTCTTTCAAATGCAGGGATAATAAAATACTTCCTGTCTAAAAGCATTTTGAAGCCTAGATGAGGTAAAACACGGAATGAAATTATGAAGTTAAATTAGTTCTCTTTTGATCATTTTATGTTCTTTTTTTTTGTCAAGTTTCTGACATGAATTCTAGTTATGTATCAGACAGTCATTTCAGTTTTGTTTTATTTGAAGCAGAAGAAACAACAGTAGAAAACTGCTAATGTACAGAATGCCAGAAAGTTCAAAATGGTTCAATTCCTTCATCCCTTGTATAAAATGATTCAGTTGTTTATATAAAAAATGTTTGCCAGCTATGAAGTTTTTGTTTGTGTGTATCTACTCACATAAAATGGGTATTTTAATCTCAGGTAATTCTGTCACTATTCAAATTTTCTTACTACTTTTATGACTGTGCCACACCATTGTGCTGGTAAGGAGTCTGGAGAGCTATAGACACTGAATTTTGTTGCTGTGGCATCTGAAGTCCCTTTAGTCCATATGGTCCCACCAGCAAAATCTTCTTATTACCTGTTAGCATGCTTTTTCCATGTGAGAAGAAGGACAGAATATCCTTTATTCTAGTGTAAATGTATGGTCATGGAAACATGGAAATTCATTGTTATTCTCTTCACTCTGGTTAAACTGCATTCAGGTATACATAGACACTCTAAGGTATCTAAATTTCCATGCAGCAAGTTCATCCTATAGCCTTGAGGGTTATGATTAAGGAGAATTTGACACCCTGCTTTGACTGAAAGTATTGCATCTACCTGAATGTGAGATAAGATAGAGAAATGTTTCCTACTAGTCTGAGAGTGAGAGTACTGTGCATCCTTCCTTACAGAAATTGCAAGTCTGCAGAAAGTCAGTGGGTTATAATCCTGTTCTATGTGTCATAAAACTGTTTTGATTAAATACTGAGAAGAAATGAATGTGCTGTTCTTAAAAAGAAAAAAAAAAGGAAACCTGAATGACTGCTGCAGTTACCAGTGACACTGTTTATTGAATTCTCACAAGAAAATTGAAGCTGCCTTTGCTGTAAAGAAGCAATATGTTCTTGGCCTCTTGCCCTCCAAAGGTTACAGTGCCTACCAGGACACACACACTGAAGGGAAGAAAGATAGAAATCCTCCCATGGCCTAGGGCTTTGTATCTATTAATATGCATATTAAGAAACATTTGTGTAGCTGTATGATTGGAACTTTTGTCCCCAGTGCATTGTAACCCAGGCATGTATTACTCCTCTTCCATTCTGCAGGAGATCTGTCTGTTTCCTCTTTGATACAAGTCCAGTGT
Organism: Haemorhous mexicanus; assembly: GCF_027477595.1. Taxonomy (NCBI): domain Eukaryota; kingdom Metazoa; phylum Chordata; class Aves; order Passeriformes; family Fringillidae; genus Haemorhous; species Haemorhous mexicanus. Next base: position 107,897,359 of record NC_082342.1, read on the forward strand.
GTTGGATTTCTCATACAAGTATAACTTGAACAAACCAGAACTCTGGCCATGCTTTATTAAAATAATACTAATTCCCTAACCCTATCTGAAGAAGCTTTAGCAGCACATATTAGAAACTATGCAGAAGGAGTCAATACCATTCCTTTAGTTTCCAGACTGGCCAACTACTCCAAAACTATGGTTGTTCACAGTGTACAACCACATCAGTGGTTACAACCACCTTCTGGTTCACCCACAGGCACTGCAGGTCATAGCACAGACCTCAACACAGATCATGACCTGCAGAAATTCATTAGAGGTGAAGTCAGTCTGGTGTCTCTCTCAAGAGTGAGAGAATGCAACACATTTCCTGGACTCTCATTAGATTTTATTTTTCAGGAAATAATGCTTTCCTGGAAACAGTCATCTGTCATCTCTGAAAGCAGCATCAATTGACTGAGAGTTGAGTGTTCATTAATTTAATTGGATTCCTCAATAATAAGCAAACTTAACAGGAAATGCTGCCTCATGTTTAGGACAGAATGAAGGACAGGAGAACCTTTATAGCTCTATTGTCTAATGCTTTGTGCTCAGCAGCCCTACCCAGTGGGGATCATAGGTGGCTGTTCCCTGCTGGCAGTGCAGGTCAGGGTCGTAAACCAGGGGCTGAACTGGGAACGTAAAATCCTGAAGAGGTGAGAGGCAAGCAAAGCACCATCCCCACTGTCTGCCATGCCATTTGACAGAGCAGATGCTTGCTTGTCATCCTGTGCTGTTTTACCCTTTGGGCACAGACAAGTCTGTGGCCTTTGTTGGTCCCTCTGCATCACGGGGCTGGAGTGCTGTGGGTGAGGTCCGTGTCTCTGTGCCTCTGATTTGAGCTGGCAGAGCTGGCTCAGCTGGCAGTTGAGCTTTATTCCCCAAAGGAGGTCTTCACATATCAAAAATGTGAGCCTAAAACATGACTTTGTAGTAGATCATCTTTTGGCTTTGAAGGTGTAACATCATTGTCTGAGATGAGGTTTGTTGATTTCTGTTCCTGTGTGCTGCTTGTTTTTACGACTGTATGGCACTTCGTATTGCAACTCAAATTCTAAGTGTCCTCTTCAGCTTCCCTATTCTGGCAGAAATTTTGATTGTGTGGTATCATTAAGTATTCTGCAATCACTTTAGGAGCAAATCCCTAGCTTTCTTTTCAATGTACAATGATTTATGGATCATTAGTATGGTTTGCAGATCAAAAATGTGGTCGCTGTTTGTGCTTATACAGTGGCAGTCAGTGGAAAGTGTCCCTTCCCATGCCAGGGGGATTTGTAACTAGAAGATTGTTAAGATCCTTCCAGCCTAAAGCATTCTATAGTTCTCTGACTCCATGATGACACGGGTTAATTTCTAGAAAAGCAGCTGTATTTTATGATTTGATGCTTGCTCTGCACTGCAATGTCTCGAAGACAGGCATGCAGGAGACATTACAAAGGTATGTCCTCTGCTGAGACAAACATCCTCTTTCTGTGCATGCAGTATGCAAACAAAACCCATCAGGCACAGCTTTCTGAAATGGGGGTTTCCCATCCCTGAAGAAAACCCAAACCTGACTGGAGTTGTCTTTCTGTATACCCTAGCAATTAAATTGCAAGCCAGTAGGTTGGCTAACCAGGCCTGTCAAATTCTGACTCTGGGATGACTGGAGCAAGTAATTCCAGGTTTACCATGGAATGGACAACACAGGAGATTGCTGTGGTGGTTTAAAGCCTCGTTGATGAAAGACCTGATTCAGTGTAAGCATTTGGCTAATGAATACACTGAGACCCCCATGGGGGAAGAGCACAGGTTGAAATTCTCCTGCTACAGACAGTTCAGTGTATGCTTGGCAATGACAGCCCTACTAGAAGAGAGCAGCAAGAGCTCATTTGCTTTTTGGATTGGTTTTTTTGTGGTTTTTTGGTGTTTTTTTTTTTTTGTTGGTTTTGGTTTTTTGGGGTTTTTTTTGTTTTTTTGGTTGTGGGGTTTTTTTGTTTTTTTTTTTTTTTTTGTTGCTGTTGTGTTTGCGTTTGGTTTTTTGTATAGTTTTGTTTGAGGTTGTTTTTTTTTTATTTGTGCAGTTTATGGAAGCACTTTTTCAAAGCTAAGTTGGGATTAATGCCTTAGATGTGAATTGCATTGAAGCAACTATCTCTGTGCATATCTCTGACACAAACACAAAAGTGAATTCTGATATGCTTTCTTCTCTTTGTACATGGCACTGTAGGTAAGCTTTAAAACATAATGGCATAATTAAACCACAATGTCTGTTTGGGAGCGAACCTGTTCTTTTTACTGCCATTTTCTGCTCTGTTCCTCTGCTAAGCTGCCAATTCAGGCCTTAAAATATTGCTTAAATCTCTGAAAAGTGGTATTTATTCTTAAGAAATCAGAACAGCAGGAGTATTTGTGTGACGGCATATCTGTGAGCAGCAGACTTAACAACTCTTTGATTATCTCCAAATCCTTTATTTTACAGATCTTTGACATCATACATGGTTTTCCATTTGAAATAAAATCCTTGCTGTGAAAACAGTTTGTTCAACAGCAAAATCATAGATCTTTGGAGACTCCCTGAATAAGAGTATCAAAGAGAACAGCTGTCTGATATGAAAAATAACATTGTCCTTAATCTCCTTCAGATGCTTCTAGGTTTGTTTTTGCAAGAATTGCATGCAAAACTTAAGAGGCTGGCTGGGTATCATTGCTTTTTTAATATTATTTCAGATGGCTCAACAGAATTAACATGCTTGCTGCTGGCTATGCAGAAAGAGAGAGGATCAAACAAGAGCAAGGTAATGTGTTATTATTTTGGTTTCTTCTGTCAACTCTTATCACAAGTTCGCCTGTTCTCTTTTTCCTGCTGTGTATCAGGCCTCATTCTTGTCATCTGAAAGCAAATCACATATGGGTATTGCTGTTATTGCTTTAGAGAATTCCTTCTCTGTCAGGAGTTCTGACTAATTCCTTCAGACTCTGATCTGCAGACACTTCTGAGATTATTTCTGAGAAGGCTGCAAAAGATAGCTAAAAAAGCAGATGTACTGCCAGTAAGCTCCACTATATGGTACCAAGGAATCTCTGTCCCTTATCAGAAGAAACTTAAGACTCTGGAGGCTAAAAAACATATTTGAAACATTGCATTTGTGTTTGAATTCACAGAGGGCAGGAGTGCATGAAATTGGTCTTGGGAACAAAACAATTTTTCTAAAGCCTGTTGAGATAATTGGATTTACTCTAAGGACTTTAATTGTAAGGCCACTTAAATTTTGTGATTCCTACTGGTTTTACTGTATTGCAGTGTGCTGCTACAGCCCTGTTGGCATTTCACTTGGAGTTGTAGGCTTACAACATTTTTACATGTTTATTTAATATTTGATGGGTTAAAAAAACCAGCATATATAAAATAATGAGTTGATTTTCTTTGAACTGTTGCAGTAGAAATTGTATTTGCAGAAAGAAAAAGAGAAAGGGTCAGTCCAATTGTGTTGTGGAGGCTGTTTCTTAGAATTGCCAGTGACATGGACGCACAGAAGGGTCCCTATCTAAGTATCTGCTTTGGCAAGCAGATAGCTTTTGAATTCATGCTCTTTTTAACATATGTACCTAGCAGCAGGCACCAGAAAATTGCAGTGGTCGTGATGATCCAGAGCTTATCCAGATGCCTGTCTGCCTGCTTCCCACTCAGTCAAAACCTCAGGTTTTAATTCTGTGGATCTGAAGCCTTCATCAGAAAGGTTTTGGGCCAAAAAACTCATGTCATTTTTGACACCAGGCCCTCTGCATTCCCACAGCCCAGCATAGCAGCGCTGTGCTCACTGTTCTTCAGTCATGTTCTCAGTGCCTGGATTTCAGTTTTCCAGACCTGGAAATCAGTTTGGGAATCATATTTCCTAAGCAGCACTACAGTAACCCGTTTGAAAGAACCTGTGTACCATCTGTTGTCACTGCTTGAAGAGGCTGTGAACAAACTCTGAATCTCAGAGTCTTCGAGGAAATCCTCTGTTTTGACATTCAAAGCCAAATTACAATTTTTATTGACAGCAGGTTGGCACTAGAATTACAATGCCATGTGGGACAGTAAGTGGAAAGGTGTATGTTATGCTAATGCTGTCCAAGTGCACAATTACACCTGATGCACCTTTCAAAATCCAGATGGACGTGGAGAAATATTTTTGCTACTAAGAAATCCCTGAGTAATAAAATAGCAGATGATCCAGATAGACATGAGATGATGTGCATTCAGGCCTCATGTAACTTATTATTAAAATGTCTCCCTATTGAAGATAATCATTGAATCCCCACTGACTATGCAAATTATATCCTAGGCACTGACAGAGTTCTTTATTACCACTCTAACACCATTCACTCATGTTGATTTGTTGTAGGCAGGTAGGTAGAACTGTACCCTCTCTGTGTTGCTTAGTTGTGTTTAGTGTGGGAGGCAGTATCACATTGTCCCCTCGCTGCTCTGCACTGTTTTAATGCCTCTGGTGATTTTCCTTGGCTCCCAGTACAAGGGCTGTTACACAGCTCAATAGTATCCCTAATTAGCAAAGTTAGCAAAGTAAAACCTCTCTTTCTCCACTTCAAGCATTTTTGCAATTATAGAAACTGAAGCTGGAATTTTCTATATTCAGTGACTGTACCAATTGTCATCTGCATATTTGATTTGACAAAAGCTCTTTTATTTCTGCGCAGTTCAGCCCTTTGCAGCAAAGCTTTATAATACCCCTGAAACAATTCAACAGGACTTGTCAAATCTGTCTCAATTAAGAGTAGAATGGTTCTGAATCTAAAGTTCATAAATATATTTCAAGAGCTTCAGAGATGCACGAATCATCGAATTGTGGGTGTGCTGCTGAATAAAATGTTACATTCTGTACAGAACAGTTTTATAAAAATACCTTCAACTTTTCATATGAAATACAATGCATGTTAGCAATACATCAAGGGACTTCCTTGGATGGAGAAGTTATATACTTTCCAGTCACATAAATCAGAGGGAAAAAATCCCTAGTTTATATAGATAGAGTATATTTATTCAGGAAATGGCAGATCAGTGTTGGTTTACATATAATATATTCAGTCTGTTAGTCATTGAGAAAACTTTCAAGATATGCCTGATGCATAGAGCTTGTCCATCACTGAATTGGACAAATCTGCAGAGAGAGATACAGCAACTGTTTCATAGCATCACACGTGCTTTAGATGGACTCTAATGAGTCAGTTGCCAAAAGCAGAGCATTTGTAAAAATTCCTGGGAGGCCATTTTCATACATTTTATCTGAAAATTGGCCCCTGTTACTGCAGAAACTTTCAAGACAAGCTATAGGCTGCCAACAGAATTCCCTGTCTGAGATAAGGTGTGCAAAAGTGTCATCCTACAGTGTTCTCTTGTATGTGGATTTGACAGGAAGAACACCTTCGTATTTTTAGCCAAAATTGGAACCTGCACTGAGACTGCTAAATTTTGCTTTCAGAATAAACAGTTGAGCTCCAAGTCTGCAGAAATGTCACTGAACAATGCAGTTCTGACAGGTCTCTCACCACACAGCACACCATTAGGCTTTGCTGCAATAAGAACAAACATGCCTACATGCCAATATTTTCAACTGGTTTAAGTCGCTGGAAACAAGTTTTTTTAAAACTAGGATTTGTTTAGAAAAAGAGTTTTCCCTGATTTAGTCTTTCATTCACCAGGAAATAATTATTTGTAGATGTCTAGAGACATAACCGTTAGGATTTTTTTTATTTTATAGTCATAAAAGCCTTACTTATGCAACTTATTTATTATACTGTTTGAAGAGAATGTCTCAGCTGTAAGCTTGCAGGAAGCAAATGAAAAGGCTTGGAGTAAAAACAGAATTGCTATTGTGTGGAAAAATTGAATAGATAAATAAGGCTGTCCCCACCAATATTAAAATCTAAAAACATACAAAACTATAGAGACTCCTGTTCCAAGATGATGTCATTTAAAGGTAAGTTTATGCTTTAAGTCTTGAATAGTATTAAATATGGTTGATCATTGATCATACAATACAGTAATCGTAAGAAAAAAATCATTAAGACAAAATTACATGTGGTGCCAGCTTGGATTTTTAGTTTAGATCATTTGTTAAGCAGCAATCAGTCTTTTTCTCCTTATCTATCAAAGAGAGAGTAGTAATGATGCACTTTGTTGAACACTTGAGGTGAAGTGAAAATTGGCTGTGATTAATCTCTGAGCAGTCTGAGCTTTAGTGTCCTGTCGTACAATGATTTATCCAAATACTGGAAGGTGATACAGTCAGAAACAAAGTTACAACAGAAATGTTTGCGTAAGTCTTACAATGTGCAAAAATGTTAAGAGTTGTCTGTCTTGAACTGAGTCAGAAGTTAAGTAGGGGGTTTTTTTGCAGGAAATATTAAGGTTCAGTATCCTTTTAGTTAGATGCTGTTCTACTTCAAAAAAATATTTGTAACATAATAAATTCCCATGTAGTATATTCTTCTGTGTGTTTTCCCCTTTGAAATAAGCTCGGCCAAGACTTGATTTTGTGAAAAAATGAAATGTTTAATTAAACTTTAAACTTAGCCCACAAAATCTCTGTCCTTTATACTTTCTCATACTTCTTTTTGAATTCTATTCTTAAACGTCATTGTCATATTTTTCCTTATCATATCACCTTTCTGTTCTTTCGTGGACAACCGGGCAGCAGCTGTTTTATGAAGCAGATATATGATATAAAGTTTTTCTTTGTCTTGCTTCAAATACTGCTGTTTGTTACTAGAAATTGAACTGAAAAACATGTCTAACTGGTAGAAAATAATGGAGAAAAGGAGTAGAAAAATAGCACTGATTATTCATGGGTGCAATAACTCCTACCTGTTTGGTTTTCCAGTTGGTTAAATACATTTGTTGATGTTATTTGCAGTCAACAAGACTTTAGCAAAACTGTGTTTTTAATAATATCTGTTCAAAAAATATTTGAGGATTTTTCCAATAAATGTCCAATCATAATTATTTTTGTGGCTGTATAAATATTGGAAATTCTGATACATATATTAAGAGTATTCTATATGCCTGTTGCATTTATAAGGTATGCACAAGAGTTAAATTTGTGGCTCATTTTCACGTTGTTGTCCAATAGCTCTGTAATGGGACATTAGGTTTAGTATACCCCATAATGTTTAGAATTTTCTCTCGTTAGATTAGGACAATTCCAAGTTCCAGCAGCTAACACCAACAGCATCAGCATTCTGGTATTTCACTGCCAACAATAGCAAAGGAGGAATTTCATGGTCCTTTTGTGAAAGCAAATCTCTGATACAGAACTGCATCAATGTGCAGGCAGTTTTTGACCTGATCCTTGTGTGACTTGTAGATTACTGGAGCGAGAGTGACAAGGAGGAGGCTGACACTCCATCAACGCCGAAGCAGGACAGCCCCCCGCCCCCGTACGACACCTACCCACGGCCACCTTCGGTGAGTCACCTGCAGCTGTCCCTAGCAACGTGGGCCCAAAGGACCACCTCTACCTGCTCTCCTGCCCAGGAGCACATGCATGCACCCAGGATGGAGCTCGACCATGTGGGTTTTTTTAGTCAGTGCTTAAGGCATTCGTTAAGCAGCACATTGCAGACTTCAATGGCTGCCGATGCTGTTTCCACTGGTTTGTAGAGAACAGGGATTTAAACCCCGCTTGCTGTACAAAATAGATTAAGTTACAGAAGTCTTTCTTCTTGTTCTTCATTCGTGATGGACAGCTGCTCATCCATGCAATGCCTCATCACCCTCTTACCAACTTTCTGAGAAAGTGTTTTTACCTCAGGAACAACACAGACTCTTCTCTAAGGCTCCAGCAATTGTGCTGTGAAGCATTACAGTAACTAATTACACTTGAATTTCCAGAGAAATGCCAGCATAAAAATGTTCTGTCTTGTATTGCAAACAACAAAAACAGGTGTTTCTCTTGTTGTGAAAATGTAGGTTTCTATTATAAATATAAATTAGAAAAAGGGGGATTTTTTTTCTTGAAGCAGTTGTTGATATAAAACTGTATTATAGACCTCTAACTTACTCTCCAGTGGAAATTTTAACTTTCATCCCTGCTTACTTAGTGTTAACTAATGTATCTTACTTGGATATGGTTTTTTGAATGAACAATGGGGAATTTCAGGGAAAAGAGAGCATTCATGATGTTTAATTTGAAGGCAGTACTTTATCTTACAAAATTATAGACCTTTGAATGACAGTACTGAAGCACTGCAAGCATGATTCCAAAGAAAAGCAAAATAGGATAACAGGCATTTGGATAGCATTTTTAAGGTTTTGAATGATGGTACATCTCTTCTGTGTCTTCCACAGTGCCATATTTTGTGCTATTTTACGAAGTTTTCTGCAAATTTTAATGGCTTATTTTATGGATTAAGTGACATAGTAAAGATACTTATTATGAATAACTATCAGTATTTGACCTACAGGCGTGACATACAGACATGGGTATGCATTAAAATTAGGATCAGGACAGGTTAATTAGGTAAGTTTGCAACTTATTAATGAACTGGGTGCCATGGCTGATAACGAGAAGTGACAGCTTATTATCAGCAGCAGCTCTGGGAGTGCATTGATCTGAAGGTTGCTCCTTGCTGACGTTGCAGATGAGCTGCACAAGCCCCTACGTGGAGCCCAAGCACAGCCGCCTGTCGTCCACGGAGACGTCGCAGTCGCAGTCGTCGCACGAGGAGTTCCGCCCGGAGGTGGCCGGGAGCGCCACCGAGTCCCCGGTGCGCAAGACGGCGAGCCAGCGGCGCTCCTGGCAGGACCTCATCGAGACGCCGCTCACCAGCTCGGGACTGCACTACCTGCAGACGCTGCCGCTGGAGGACTCGGTGTTCTCCGAGGTGGCCGTGGTGTCCCCCGAGCACCGGCGGCAGTCCACCTTGCCCACCCAGAAGTGCCACCTGCAGGACCACTACGGCCCCTTCCCCCTGGTGGAGGGTGAGCGGATGCAAGCGCTGAACGGGAACGGGGGAAAGCCCCGAAGCTTCACCTTGCCTCGGGATAGCGGCTTCAACCACTGCTGCCAGAGCCTCTCCGTCGGTGCTGCTGACCACCATGAGGAAGCACAGCAGAAGGAGGTGGAGGAGGAAGAGGAAGAGGAAGGCAAAGCAGCAGAAGAAAACCAGGAAGATAAAAGTAAGTATGGGCTATTTCTGTGGCTTTTCAAGTGTCCTGTTTGTGTAATGTAGAGGTTGTTTTTCCTTTTTCCTATCAAAAATCCCCAACAGTCTTTCAACATCCCCAATGTTTTACCAGGTCCCTCTTGTTGCACACCTTTTTGGTCTGCCTTATGTATGAGGCCCAATAACCAGAGTGCTGCATGACCTCTCACGATCACCAGACATTGCCCTGTAGGCTGGTCACCAGTCACCTTCTACTAGTAATCCTTAGCTGAAATGGATTTTGCTTCCACGCTTTTCTTCATGTTTACACTTGCACAGTATCCTCCTCCAGTGACACACGTGTTTAAGGGACATACTTGGTAAGATTTCCAGACAGCCCTATCTGAGCTGGCAAAACCTCATGGTAAACCTTAGAGTGCAAAGTCAGGCTGTGATTGTGCAGTATCCAGGCAGGCAGGTCACAAGACATCCCAAAATCTGTAAGAAGCTGAAAAAGAGAAGGTATTTTCCCCAGTTCTTCTCATTGTGATTTATAAGGAAAGAAATTCAAAAAGCATTTCAAACAAAAAAAAAATATATGGAGAACTGTGACCAGCGAGGCTTAAAAAAAAAAAAAATCATAATGCTGAGTAACTGTCAGTCACCTGGCACATAAACTCCATAGATATTAGTGCTACTTATCAAACATAATCCAAATAACCAGGGAGTTATTAGAGAGAGTCCCTGCCCCTCCTGAACATGTAAACACATTTTTGTGTCTGTTTCATGCTCTGTCCTTCACTGTCATTTGTGGAGCTTCTTAGCATGTGCTGCTATCAACGCTGAGTCCACGCCCAGGTTGTAGGGTCAGTTGGTGAAGCCTGCACTCCTGATTTGTGGGGTTGCACTGCAATTAAGTTATCTGAAGTGGCCAAGAAGGCAGGATAGCCCTTAAAGCTCTCCAAGGGTCTCTGCTATCTATTCCTTCAAATTCAGCTTTTTCACTGCAGTAAAGAAGTACAAAAATGGTTAAGAGAGAGGAAAGGGTAATGAAAGTTTTGTATGATTAACTATCTACCTAAGTTGATTCATTAAAGTTCGCACCTTTGTTGAGCATTAAAATTCATGTGGATGTTATTTAGTATACTTGGGAGAGATCAAAGGTTTTCTATTGTCCTTATGCTTTAGGAATTACCTTCTAAGCATCTCCAATTCTTTACTTTTTTCTGCTGCTTTGAGAAAACACTGGTTTCTTTTGCAGATATTAAGTTTGATGCCGTTAAAAGTTTTAAAAGGCACTATTTCAATTGTGTTCATGCATGACACTTTGCTAAAAACTGATGCATTAGGGTAGTGTTAGATTCTTACCGACTGTGAAATAAAGCTGTCTAATTAACAGGGTTAAATTTCATCAACCATGCAGCACATTTTGTCCTATTTTTAGCCTTCAGATTTGGTTTTCAAATGGGTTTTTACTGATAGAAATATAAAAGTTTTTTTAAAAAAGTCCTTACTGAAAATGGATAGGGTCAAGGAGACTTTCCACTGGCTTTGCTGTGCTGTTTGGGCACTACTGACAGGTACCATGGCAAGGTCTAAGGGGTTTTTAAGGTGTTTTAAATCTCAATTTCAATGCCTTTGTGTACCTGGTTGTAGCATTTTATAGCATGCTAATTACTAGTAAAAGGCTAGTGCTTGATTTAATGGACTGGGGCTCTTCTCCATCCTTCTATACTAATTTCCAGAAAAGGAGAACAAAGGTGTGATTTTTGAAGTGGTCTCCCTCTATACACATACTTTTATTTTTTATTTGAGTGAGGATGTTTCCTTGGTTGAGGCTTTAACAGGAGATTATTTTTGAGATACTGATGACCAGCTAGACAGGTCAAGTGCTCATGATGAGTTGTGGACCTTGAAATTATAAAACTAGAAGTAAAATACTGTCTTGTCTATTGAAAAGTTTAAGTGTTGAATTGCTTCGTTGCTATGACTGCAATGTTCTGTTTGCAACGCTGACTTTTTCCAGTGCCTTTACCATTAAAAGGCAGGAGGATTTCCTGCAAGTGGTGTTCTTAAGTGCAAAATCCAGTTTCTGAGTTGAAAGGTTTCCTTACATCTGCTAAGTCACTACCAGGATGGGTGACCTTGTGTGTGCTGCCTCACTGCCTCCTTAGCTTCCATTGCTCTGGGAAAATGAAACATTGCAATTGGCTGGAGAAAGGAAATCCTCTCTCTTTCAGAAATGTTTTAACCTCATGTTGAATGTTCCCTCATGTGGTATCAGAATCTTTTAAATATATTTATTTGCCTTACATGTTTGTGATCCTGACACAGTTCTGGGCTCTTGGATGATTATGTGTGTTCTTGTGTGTACTTGTGTGTGTTTCAAAGCTTAATCATTCCTATTGCTTTTTGTGCAAGACAAGAATGCAGCTTCTTTGCTGTCGTCAGATGTCATTGCCAAAAGTTTGTTTTCTCAGCTTTCTGTTGTTACATACTCACTTTTAGAACCACATGAATTTAAATTAAATAGTAAAATGCAGTGCTGTTTCTTCCAACTTCTCTTGCAGAATTGTTTTCAAAGAACTGCACCACAAAGTAGGAGCTCCACACTTTTTTCAGATGCTGTCCCCAGCTGCTATAATTTAACATATTTCTGTTGATTTTGTACTAAAGTTACACTGATTTACAACAATTAAACATCTTCTCTCAGTCCGTCACCACTTTATGTCTTAAATAGATGTTTCAAGACTTTACTGACCCTACAAATAGTTCTGTGTATCAGCTCTTCTATAATGCCTAGATGTATGTGGCAAATTGAAAATATGGGTTGTCCTTTCCTGTGTCAGGACCTAACTTTGTTGTGTGTTCAGGTGCTTATTTTTGTCCTGTTCTATTACATTAACATTGCACTGCTAATCCTTAATGGATTGCTTTATTTCCCAAATGATTTTTGTGTAAATCATTTAGATGTTCCATATTGACACCATCTCGTAATGGTCTCTTGCTTTGTGATCAAAGAGGATTCTCTTGTGGGATATTTGAGCTTTTCCATGTGTTTGTTCCTGACTATGCAAGAGGCAAACCACATTCAGACCTGCAGCACCAAGCATGCCCCTTGCTGTGCTGGTCAGAGGTAGCCTGAGCACAGAGAGCAGGTTGGAGGCTGTGGCACAGTGTTTGCATGTCTGTGATTCAGTTGTGAAGGAAAAGTTGGGCCTTTTCAGGTTTATTTTCTGCTGGTGGGAGGTAATAGAAGGAGACAGCAGTGTATCATGACACTGTCACCCTCTTCCCCTCTGGCTCCACCTCTGTCTGCACTCTCTGTTTTGACAGATTCTGCTACTTTAATGCAAAGAACACTTCTAGAGAGGCTACTTCCAGGTTTTGTCCCAGGAAAGCTTGTTTCAGTTTTTATTTTTTTAAATTATCTTTGGTGGTGGTTCCTTCATTTTCAAGACTTCTCTGGTTTGTGCACTACTAGGTTTTCAGCATCTAAAATAAGTACATAAGTAGCTCTCTGCAGGGTGTAGCTGGCTGTTGATCCTTCAAGTCAACTAAGTCAACTTAGCTGCAGAAAACCTTGCACCATTTTTGCATACTCCCTGAAAAAGTCTTTGGAGAACAGCCGTGTCTGTGGGAGTCTCAGGTGCTGTCATCTGCCCAGACTGCTGGGACAGGAGCTCTGCTGCTGGCTCCAGGTGCTGCAGGACTGGCTGGGGGTAATACTGGCACACTTTCCAGGGAACTCACACCTGGGACCTGCAACAGTGTGCAAGGGAGTTTTCCACTGTGCTGGCTCCATACAAATTTATTCAGGGAACATGGATAGAAAAGCACTGATGTCTGTGTTTGAGTTTGAAAAGGTATTTGCAGCAGGAAGAAATCACTTAGATTGTCTTTGCAGTGTTAAACCCCATTTCCTTCTGTGTTGTTTCTTGCCTCGTTGTTCTGCAAGTTTTCAGTCCTTTTTCTGCACTCTTAACACTATTGTTTTTCCTGTGTTTAAGGACTTTTTTGTTGCCACCCCATCATCGTAATTTTGGATAATACCTTCTATATAGCATGGACAACTGTAACAAAGTCTTACATAAATTCTTATAAATTACTGGCTGCCCTTCTGGGGCAGTTAATGGCTGAGAGCCACTTGTTTGCTGCACTGGTTTCACCCTCCAGAGTGTTTACAAGATGCTACAATCTCCCTCCTGACTTCTGTCACCTTTGAAAGATTTCACAGGGCTTCTGAAGGCTTGGCAAACTCACAGGTGATCCCTGGAATTTTGCTCTGTCGCCACAAGCTCTTGTGCAGGTTTGCAACATCTCCTGGCATCCCATACTTAGTCCCACACAGTCTTGTGAATGCTGCCTCAGAGGAGCACAATAGCCTCATGCTCCAGTCTCTGAAACTTGCCTTTTGACCCTAAACTACTGAAAACACTTGTCAAAGGCCAGAGCAGGAGCTATGTTGGCATTTTGCAGCTCTGAGAGATGTCCAGTCCCTGTGAAGGGTTTCAGGAAAGCTCACCTTTATGTCAGGGAGGACTGGTCACTGAAAGAGGTATCAAATGGCTGTGCTGAGGCACCAAGCCTGAGAGGTTTTATTCTTTTTTTTCCCCAGTAAAAAACTACAAACCAGCCAGAGAATAAGGGAAACTGAGAACAATTTCTCCCATGTTGCAACTTCCCAATTGCAGAAATTAAATTCAAGGTGGCAGTGCTTTCACAAAATAGGACAGAGAAGCTAAGGACTCCTATGACTAGCAGCAAGTATCATGCACTGTGCCCAAGAAGGTGTGGGACATTCATGGGACATCCTAGGCAGCATTTCCTTTCAAGAAGGAGTTAGTGCCAGTAAAAAATATACTCTGATTAAGGTCATGTGTTTCAAATTCTGAAATACGTGTCTAGAGAGGCTTCCCTCTTTTTAGTGAGGGGGCTGTAATGCATGGTGCAAATGGCATGTCCCAGAAGGATCAATGTTTGCTAATTAAACACTATGTTATGAAATGGGACCCTGTGTACACTTCTAGGCTTTGCTTCTCTGCATTTTAGGTAGAGTGTCTTCACTTTGGCAGGTTTTAGGCAACGGTGAAATGTGGGAGTCAGGATGAATAACACATGAAGCCTGGATTGCACACCCTGGAGTTGATGAGGATGTGTGGCTGAATTTAATACGGCAGTTTGTTTTTCTGACAGCCTCTTTCCATTTTAGAGAGGACATCATTAGTGGTGTCCTGTTGTCTGACCACCTAGTTTATCCTCAGTGAGAGGCAAAGGAGGAAGCATTAGGATACTGTATCTTTCCCTCTGAAATTAATGCCCAGGAGGGTCTTAAATAAGCAGAGCTATGAGAAATTGAGGTAAAGTTTCACGTAAGAAGTATTCCATATGAAACTGGTGAATAGCACAAAGTGCAACACCTTCTGGGACACTGAGGGTGTTATTCTAACTTACTCCATCCACTATCAGTCCTGTACAACCAAGAGCATTTGCCAAGTTGGGGGTTGGGTTTTTTTGCCTGACATTGTTTTGGGCAACACAGCCCATGCATGCTCAGACACTGGAGTAGGTTAATGTCTACTTTTTCTGAGCTTTGTTTTTGTGATATGATTTTTCGTTCCTAATTCCCATTTGAGTCTTCCTGTGGCATCTGAATGGGCATTTGCACTCCTGTGGGCTGAGGACCATCAGCATTTTATGCCTTGTCTACTTGTCCCATTGCCTCCAAGGCACTGTTTTTGCTGTTAACTCAGATTGAGTTTACCTAAAAATGCTGCCTAATTATGTTCAAAAATATGACTACCTTAGATAAACAACTTGGAGTAGATATGTTAATTTCTGAGCATGTTTGTTAATTAAAATTTAAAATTTAGTAAATAAAGGTTTTTCAATTCTCATATGCAAAAGCTGCTCCACTGCAGAAGTGAGTTTGTATTCTAAACAAAAATAATGGGATACAAAACCTCTATATCCTGATTTTAAATTTCAGTTCAAGGGGAAAAAATTGCCTGCAGTGCTTGAAAACCAAGTATTGAATCATTTACTGAGTAGCAGTTCAGAAGCAATATGGGCTGTCAACAAAAATAAGAGTAGTTTTAATTTTATGCTTGTTAGTGTTTATACATATAGATGCATTTTGCCCACAAATATTTTGTTGCCACATTTAAAATTTTATTTGATTTCCATTGCCCATGCTGCTAAAAATACAAAGGAGGTATTAATTCATACTTTTCTTTTGGTTTTAATGGCTTTGGGTGTCATTGCCAATAAAGGTCATCTGCTTTTGCCTGAAATATATGGATTAAATTGTCTTTTTATATGCCAAAGAAGTTCACAAGAGAATTTCTTCCATGGCCATTCTTCCAAATTGCTTTTCTTGCTAAGTTTCCTCAATTCTAAGTTACTAAGTTGGGGACTGTCAATGGAGCTATGCTGCTCTCTACCAGAGACCCCTTTGGGTTGGGTGGTGGAACAAGGAATCTGTACATGAAAGAATCTATTTCTGATGGGGCCTTTTTATGTTTCACATTCTCTTGCCAGGTGTTGTGTAACCAGTCTGTTTTACATTTAATTTTTCCACTTCATGGTGTCAGCAAGCTCTGTCTCTGCTGCTGCCCTGACTGGGTCTGGCTGCAGAGATGCTCTCCTTGGGAAAGGTCACTCATAAATGGTAAAACACCCCACAAGCAGCAGAGGGAAGGCAGTCCAAGTCCTCTAGAGCTCTCTGTTTACCCCACTGCTGTTCCATCCCAGTTTGTTGGCCTGAAAAGTTTTGGTAGCAATATTAAAAATGCCCTTTTTTGTGCTTGCTGCTTCCACTCCCTCAATTCTTAAAGTGCTTTCAATTCTGAAGCTGTAGTCAAAGTGAAGATATGTAGATTTTTTGAAATTATTTTGTGGATGAAAAAGAAAATCCAACTTTATTTTTTCATTAACCCATAATTTTCCTTTGAAAAGAGGGTTTTTCCTGTCCTAAAATTTAAACTTACATTCCTTTTGGTTTCAGACATGAAAAACATGCATTTTTTAAATCATTTATATAAAACTTCTCACTGAAACTTACTGAAAATTGTTATAAAGACAATTAGATTTGACTACTGCAATTTAATTGCAGTTTTTCTATGACAAAGCCATTTCTCGCTGGGATTTTTGCAGAACTGGCATAGTTCCTCTCTGAGATATAGCAGGGAATTGGCCTAATCTGAAGGTTTCTAAATGCAAAAGAAACAGAAGTCTACAATAAAAAAGTTAGCTACCTATCATTTACATGAGAATGTTCTTTTGAAATATATATAATGTAAATTTTCAAAGCTAAAAAAAGATGAAACCCTTTCAATAATCAATAGCATTTAAGTCAGAAGATGATGGCATAGTACCAGTAGGACTAGGGGAACAGAGGAGTACTAAAGTCTTTTCAGAATGTTTTCATTACATCTCCAGGTGGTACCATCTGTTGTGTGTGCCTCTCATGTTCTTTCAAGGCAATCATTAAAACAAGGATGAACTTGAGTCAGTAGTGCTTGGAAGGACATGGGAGGGATATAGTTTTATTAAACTGCTACCATGCTGAATGTCTGGAGGGTCACCATGTAAAGATGCATTGTTGTTTAAGTCATGTTCATCATGGGAAGCAGGATAAGCTATTAAAGACTTCAATGCAAACAGTCAGCATCCTGCCAATATTTTTTTTTTTTGCTGGACAGAAGACTCTAGAAAAGACACATTTGTTACATAGCAGTTGAGTTTAAACTATTTTTTAAAAATAAGTCCTCAGAATTTTTGAATTTAAGATGAATATTTTCATGGAGGTCTATGCAATCCATGTTGTCGGGATGATTTTTTGTGAATTGTCCTGTCATGCTAGCCTGGCCTTCTGGCTGCCTTTCCTTGCAGTCACTAGCTGCTGCTCCAGAGGGTCACAGATCTTGTGTCTAACCTGCCAGCCCTATGCACCCCTGGACAGCTAAAATGGCACTAGATGCTTATTTTTTGGCCTCTTAATCTCCTTACTGGTTTCCTGAACCTTTCCAGTGCAGGAGGGCAGTGTATATAGGTTAAAATCTTGGTCCCTGCAATGACCCTGGTGAAGCTGTAAGTGTGATGGGTGTGTCTCGGAACCAGGAGCTGGAAGTTACTGGGAAGATTATCCATTGTAGCTCTGCCATCTAAATCTGGAGCTGCCATACCTTCCAAATCTTAAACACCCCTGGTGGTGGGCATTCTTCTTTCCCTCCAGACAGCTTTTACTCTTTGCTGTTTTGGGAAGGAATAATTTTATTTTTTCCTGCTAATGGATATTGAATTGTTCCCTCTGCAATTTAAGCCCAGCATTTCCATTCCCTTATGGTACAGAAGGCAGACTGCTTCATTACAGCAGCCCTTCTTCCAAGCTGAAAGGTTGTTGTGAAGGTTAGTTTGGTTTTTCCCATATTTAGTGTTTGCTAGGCCTCTGAGTGCTCTTGCTGAGCTTCCCTGGGTTTTTCAGGCTGACTCCCATCCCTTCTGCCATGGCAGTATCCAAGCTGGGTGCAGCACATCTCATTGAGACCAGGGAGCTTGCTCTGCCCTGGCTGTTTTGTGCTGTGTACTCTGATAAGCATCTGTTTGGCAACTGTACTTCATATTTCACTTGGAGCTGTACAGTGTCCCAGATGGTTTTCTGCTTAATGGTTGTTTTTCTAATTGTAGTTGTTCTGATTTTTTTCTGGGCCTCTTACCTATCCACATTAACTAGCTCATGTTAATAAAAGCCTCAGCTGAATTAAAATGTCAAATTAATTGAGCTAGAACCAACCAACAAATATATATGACATTTTGTAAAACTAACAGCCTGACTAGGTTAAAAAAAAAAAAAAAAAGAAAAAAAAACCTGGTGTTTGCCAGGCACTGTGTCTGTTAGCACAGCATTTACCATATTGTTATATAACACTTGGCAAGAGATTTCATCCCTCCAAATCATTCCAGCTCTGAGACTGTCCTCCAGCAGTCTAGGAGATGTTTCCTCACACTTTGGTGCCTGTGGATTTTAATAAGTTTATTCTCTTGCACTGTTCAGGCTATTGGTGCCATCTGGGACTGTTTCTGGATGCGAGCAGCCTCAGGGGGACCCCACATAGGGCAGCCCCTCCCTTTAACAGTGAGCCTCTGGTGTCTCCTCCATCTGGGCTTGGCTTTGCTATCAGAGGACACCTTGGACAGGAAAGGTTTAGGTATTAGGTGGCTGATATTGTTTACCTCTGAGAGCTGAACTTCTAGAAGGAAAATACAGTTCCCTGTGTCACAGACCTTCTGCATCTAAAGCCAAGAAAGAAGTTACCTGGAGATAGGTGGGGAGCAGAAAGCTCCTTCTTTTGTCATTTGGGATTCCATCTATCCTTCAAAAGTGTTTAATTCTCAGATTTTATAGTAGCCATGTGTGTTTAATTTGTAAGATCTTCTGTTAAGAATTAAGAATTAATTCAGAATTTCCAGTTATTTTGAAACAAATGTGATAATACAGTATTAACAAACAAAAAAAAGCCCTGTAATCAGGCAATTTTGCAGTTCCCATTCATTATTAATAAAATAAGTTCCTACCTTTATTTTTAAAACACATAGTTCAAAAATGAGAAATTTTTTGTCTCCTTTTGTGCCTCAAATTAGCAAATTTTGAAATCTGTTGGATAGTTAACAGTTCAGCATCCTTGTACTAGTGTGGTGCTATTAGATACCATGATTTTATGTACAAAGCATGAAAAAAGTGCCGTGCAGGATCTTACTGTGTTTACATGAAGAAAATGTCTGCATTTTAAGCAGGATTTTTGCTTTCTGGCTTCACTTTTTGTGTACTGCTGGCACAAAATAATACCAGCTAATTATCTCTTTGGGATTCCAGAGGGATAAACTTCAGGCTTTTTGAATATAAAATATCACCACTGATTTTTTAAAAAGTATTTAAGTTGTTATCACCATCAGAGAGAGGGGAGAGAGGCTGCCAAAAAACTTCAATTTAAACCATCTTTCAGCTAGTTTTTGAAACGTTCTTTTAATCAGGAGATGATTTACAGGCCTCAAAGAGGAAGCAAAATTAAGGAAGCCTCACTTAGAAGATTTCTCCTGGTTTTAAATTTAGGGCGGACAGAGATCAAGCAGTGGCAAGGACAGGAAGTTTACTCTCATCTCTTTATCCAGCACTGTTAATGAGAGTAAGTAAGAAAACTGAGCTGGGGATCCTTGTGCTTTTAGTTCCAGGTTAAAAGGAGCTCACATTTCGAGTGAGGTGGGATGGTTTGGGGAGGCTCCAGGAACAGCTCCTGGCATGGTACCCAGGGGCTGGGCAATGCCAGAATCCCCTGTTAGAGGGGTTTCCTACACGTGCAAAAGTGGTCTTCATGGAATACTTGAGAGATGGTGAATATGAGACACAATTAGAGAGTGTTTTCCTGTAGCAAAAGTGGTAAAATCTGGTTTAGAATTCACATAACAGTATTTCAATAGCTTCTACACTTGCCATTAGAGTGGGAGTTTTTTGCTGTACTAATGTGTACACTTGAAAGCCAATCTAAAAATCATACTAAACCTATAAAAGGCTTGAAGCTGATTATTCTGAGTTCTTGTTTCTTTCCTTCCTGCTAGAATGTGTCCTGCCATTTATTTTAAACTTCAGGAAATGTTCTCATGACATTTTCTTCTTTCTTTTTTTCATTAAACTAAGTACATTTACATAATTTTACAGCAAAACATTTATATTTCTAACTTTATTGTAATGGTGTGAAAGACAACTGGAGTTGCTGGTTTCTGTTTCTTTAGAAGACAGAAGAATTTTTATTTATTTGCTTCTGGCTGTGTAAAGAGCCTGGGGAAAATTCCATTTAAATTTTACACTCCAAACTAAAACTATCCAAGACCAAATTACTAATTTTTTACATTTTTCTGCTTACCTTCTCCAGTGTCACTGTATGATCTAGGTAGTTAATGTCCTGTTTCTTAATGTATCCTCAACAGTTTCATGTGATTATTTTAGGGCCTAGAAATACTTATTAATGAAGTAGACTAATTTAACCATACCAAAAATTTTTTATACCAAGACACTGAAAATTTAACAGGGTTTATGAAATGGTGCGACTGTGGAATAAAAATAAAATTATTAACAAAGACCCAACAAACACAAATGCACTTTAGACACTACTGCATTATGGATTAATAAATCAACAGTTTCCAAGTTCTCTGCTCACTTTGTGTTTTAACCTTGAGTTCACAAACTCTGCTGGCAGATAAGGACATCTTATAGTGGCTATAATGAATCTTACAGCATAAACAAGTTATCCTTGTATCTATGCAAATTGTAAGAAGTTGAGAAAATAAATTTTATGAAAGCCTTGCACAATTTGTAAAATATCTGTAAAATGTCTTTCTAGTAAAATAAGAGGAAAAAAATATGTGTGTTACCATTGCTGAGAATACTTGTTTAATACTTGTTTACTCATGGCTGAAAGTTTAGGTACAATTATTTCTGAACTATTTTTAGACAATGGAAGGAAGTGTGAGAGTTTTCATAAAGTTAAAAAATTATTGCCTTGAAGACTCACAGTTTGGAAATGGTTTTTACAGTTAATGCAAACTCAGAACTATGTCAGCCACCTTCTTCTTGGCCTGTCCCATCCCAAAAGACAATTTTCCTAAGCATGTGTATGTAGTGGCTAAACAAGACTATGGGATTGATAGGAGAGTATTACAGTCACTTGAAGTAAAAATTAAACTCCTCAGTTTTGAGAATAGAACTTGGATGTTTATGAATTTCATTATTCCTGAAATTTAGTGGAGGTTGAATGTGGAAGGATGAGGGCGTGGGTGGATGGCCATGAGCAGCCAGAACCCATGGCACCTGTAGTTTCTACTTGGAGGAAAACAGGCATGGAGGGGTGAGATTTTATATTCTACATGGATTTGGCTTTGCTGCCAAGGCTGTCAGAAGGCTGTGTGCATTTTTCAGTACCACTGCTCCTTGGAATGATGGGGAGTAGGAGGTTGCTGAGTGTAACCAATGAACAAAGGAAAGCACACACCCCCAAGGTGGTGGAGGCTTAATTTACCCCTTTCCTTGAAAAAGAAAAGAAACAGTTTGTTCAGTCTGATCTGTAGTACTTGGGAACTGGAAACATCGAGGTAGCTGGGGAGGAAGTTGCAAAATTGAGTGGGGTGAGATGGAAGCAAAAAGTAGACTAGAAATAAGACAAAAATCTGTAATGGTGAGGTAAGCTGTGGAACAAGTTTAATTAAGTTGTGATTGGGTTTTGAAATTAAAATCCCATCAGCCTCTAGATTCTCTGTGCCATAAATGAGGATGATGGTGTTATAAATCTTTTCCTAGTTAAAAAAACTGTTTTAAAAGTATTTTGTTTCTACAGTGTCACACGTTTCTTACAGCATAACCTACTGTAAATGCACCTATGCTGCTTTAGCCTTTATTTCAAAGATATATGCAGCTTAGAATTTTGAGCCAAGGTGAGCCACGTGGATGGATTTTTTGCTGGGGCCATGTTCTGTGCATTGATCACGCCAGTGCATTGAAATACTTCTCAGTGCAAGTTGTCTTCCTAGGAGGAGACTCTGGCATAACCTCATTATTAAGTTGAAAACCCTGTAATATCAATGTCCATAATTAGTTGGAAAAACAATTACTTTTGGCCCCTTAGCTCTTGTCTTCTGAAAATACTAGCTGAGATTTTTTCTTCAGATGATTTTCTCAGTTGTACTGTATGGAAATAGAGTAAATTTTTTAAAAGACAAATTCATGAGGCTCTTTCTTTATTTTGTTCCTGAATGTTTTGCATTTCTCTAGTCTGGTGTTGCTTATCTTTAGCAGTATTATTAATGACCAAAAGAATACAGCCAAATCTTCATCTCTGGTCCTCCTGGATTTTGCTCAATTCTGTTGCTTCCTTCTTGGTTGTGGTAGTTCCAGGTTGAGCAGGGGAGATTGTTCTCTGCGCTTAAACTTCTAACTGTGGATTTCCAGTTCTGAAATCCCCCCAAGGTTTCTGCACACACCTTCTAAGGGGTTGTTTTAACCATTTTCAGCTTGAACTGAGTATGCTCTTGCTGTATTTTATAGTTCACAAAGAAGTGTGTAATGGTCAACAACATTTTTCATCAACAGCTATTGTGTTGCCAAACACGTAACCAGAACAGATCAATTCTTGCCTGTTCCTGCCTTCTCTTTTTCATAGGAAACCTAAATATTCTTATTTTTCCACAGAGGTGTTGAATAGATCTGTCATATAATATACACTGAACTTTTTGGTTACTCTGTAACTCTTTGGAGTTGCCTTTTGCACTGATGGCAAGTCCTGGGGTTACAGTGGAAAATTTTTGCATTTACTGGCACTAGATACACAACTTCTTTAAGAGGGATGTCTACATTATTCTGAAAAAAAAAAAAAAAACCCTTGCAAAATTAAAAATTCACTGAGCCTTTTATTTTTACTGTTTAATCTTGCAATCTGACATTTCCATTCTGCACAGCAAATGTGAGCTTAGCAAAAATTGTCTGATACATTGGTTTGTCTAATTCTATATCAGATATCAGACTCTGTTATTTGAATTTTAAAAAGTCACCTGCAAGAGCAAGTGCTCATACCAAAGAGAGGTGAGCCCCCCATGCCTTGAGCCATGCCTAAAAACATATTTCTAGGGAGAGTTAAGGGAATCTTTCTTGTAACCCTTGATGGATCATTCTTCCACACAATAGTTTTATTGATTTTGAACTCAGGTGTATTTTGAGCTCTGTTATGTGGCAATAAGGAGTTGCACATTTTAACTCCAGGCTAGAGAGACAGGCATCTTTTCTAGTTTGTTTTTAAACCTGGCACACAAACGTTCAGATGTTTCTGTTACTTGATGAGGCAATTACCAACCTTTTTTCTGCCTTTATGTCCTTAGAAAACAGGCTTCTGTTCCATCCCCCTTGTTTATAGGGGAGAAGTCTTGATTAGCCCTAGACCATGTATTCCTTGCAGGAAAATCCTTTTGCACAACAATAATCCTACCAGCCCTTCTCTGCCTTTTTCAGTACTGCTTTTTGAGGTGAGATGTCACAAATGAGTCTCTTTTTTTTTTTTTTTTTATTTCTGCTTTATCTACACTACTTCCTGTATTTATATGTAGGTAGAAGCCAAACCTCCCTAGTTCTCTGTTTTTGTAGAAGCTGATTTGACATTTTTTCCGAGTGCAATCCAAGAAGAGAACTAAAGGGAGTTGTTTGGTATGAGATGTTTCTGCCTGATAGGGGAAAAAAGAAAAAGGTTTGGTTTTGATGTTGGTAATGCATGAAAAAAGACATGTAGTGCTTATTCATGCAGAGGAGAAGAAAGTGAAAAAGACAATGTAGCTTCTGAAGAAAATAGCAGAGGACAATAGCTAACTGAGCAGCTTGAGAAATGGATAGGAGGGAGGTTGCTGTTACGGGATAAGAAAAGAACTCAGCTACGTGATAGTCAGTGTTTTTCAGACTGTAGAGATGATATTTTCTTTGTTTAGTGGTGATATTTTGGTGAAAAGCACTTAAGCAAACCAGAGCCAGAGTGTGTAGCAAATTGCTGGGAATACATCCCCGCATAACAGCTCTGGGTCTTGCTACAGCTTATCCAGGGGAACCTTGCTCAGGCATGTGCCTGCTGTAGACAACAGAAATCCCTCCTTACAAGCATCCTTTGGCTTACCATCCCCTGAGGGAAGGGCACTCTTACCTGCCATTTTCAAAAGGTGGCTCTTTTTACAAGTGACCCTTCCCCCTGCATCTCAGGGTGTTTTGGTCCATTTGGATTCCCTTGCATACAGCAATCACCAGTTGTGGTGACACTGAGGGATTTTCTCCTTGAGTCTCTTGATGCCCTTTCTGCTGCTGTTGGCAGGACCAAGGGCTGAGCACACAGCAGCTCTGGGGAACTGGCACTGCTGGAGGCTGCCAGGGAAGCAGGCTGGGCCCTCCACATCATTACCTAGATCAAGAGGTTTCTTGCAAAACTAGTTATATTTGAAATGTGTCCCCACCTCTCAGCAGATTGCTACAGCACTGCCAGGGTCAGGTGTCAGTGGTGGCACTGTAGTGGGTGCTCCCTCCCACCCAGCACCTGCCTTTCTCCAATTCCCCTTCCTTGCCTCAGCCTAATCAGCCACCATCTCGCACCAGCCGTTCTGCTGTGCCCAGCTGCTCCCAGAGCTGGGGCAGCCCTTTGAGGAGCAGCTGCCCTCACTTTAATAAGACTTCTCTTTCCCTGGATATTGTTAACTTTGACTAAACTAAAAGTATTTTTCCCTTGTTGTGATCAAAGGACCTGGATGAGGTAGCAGAAGCTAGCAAGTAGTCGTGCACATTTGGAGATGATGGCACTCTCATTTCCAGTTGAAAGAGATCCTGTTTTCATTCTCCTGAAAAAGAACCCTTCAAACAACTCAAAAGCCTTGGAGAAGTGCCCACCTCCAACACAGCTCTGGTGGTTTCTGCCATTAGAGGAGCTTGACGTACCTTAGGAGTGGGGAGGTTGGTACCTGGTGGGCCCTGTGCACTGCTCCATCCCTCCAGGGGGACAGCAGGTCTCTCCCAGGCTCTGCCCTTCCACACTGGGAAGGGGTCAGGTGTGCAGGAGAAGAGAACCAGGGCCTGGGTCACATATTGGTGCTGTAATGTGTTCAGTGCAGGATTAATCTTTTCTGTGGAACAGTGCCATCATACAGAAGTACGGCAGCTGCATCTCACCAAACAGTGTGTGATGGGCACTTTTGGAGATGTTTGGGGATGAATTAGGAAGGAAGAGGCTAAAGAGAAGCAATTTTCATACCTGTGTCTTTGTGCTTCTGTGCAGAGGTCATTGAGGGTAAAAACCTCCTGAATTGGTGGAAAAGTAGGAATTGATGGGAGTGTAGATGTACCTCCTTACTGGTTATCACCAGTTCACCAAGAACTTTATCAGGATCTTTCTTTGAAAACCAGTGGGTGCACCATGTCCTCTCACCAGGAGGGTCTCTGGTGGCTGTCTGTATTTCAGAAAAGACTGGGAAGGAGGGCTAAGGACTCCTGCATGGCTGGGCATCACAGTGTCATGAAACCCTGGCATGGCATCCTTCAGCTCTGTCTAGGTTCCTGGCCAGTCTGACTAATCCCTTTTGCCATGCATTTTCATGAATGGCAGCCTTGTGGCTTTCAGAAAGAGTATTTAACCAGGAGCTTGAACCCATTAGGTGATAATAATACTCCCTTGAGTAATAAAAATACTCCCTTGATTGGTTTGCTGGTTTTTCCCCTCCTAAAGGGCATACAGAAATACTGTCTTAGCAGGATTCAGGAGGTATTAACCATGCTACATCTCATCTGGTCTAGCATGTTCAGGGATTTCAAATAATTTAAAATTTGCTATTTATTGCTATCTTTAAAGTTAAAATACAGTCGGGAGTTTCTGATGTTTTCTGCATTTGACTCCTGTAACAAGAATCCTTAGTGTAATGAAATCCCTGTGCAACCCTGATTTTCTCTTATTACCCTAGTGATAGCATTGTTTGGAATAGGAAAGGCTTAAGATACACTTTTTATGAAAAAATTGGATCCCCTCTGAAAACAGCTCTTATACATTAAAAATATGCAAGCAATTCTTAACAAACAACATAGCAATGTATGGTTTGTCAGAAGAGTACCTTGCATAAAACCTTTCAGTGCAAGCTTTTTATATAGAGATAATTATTCTCATAAAAAATAATTTAAATTTACCAGATAAAAGATCAAGCCTTCAGCATTCAACAGTATGAAACATTTAATCAGTAATTCTTCCTTTTTTACTCTCAAATAGGTAAGGAATTTCCTCCAGGCAAACAAGGAGGCCATTTCTGTGTTGGTCTGATGGGCTTTCAAGACACCACAGATAGCCAAGAAAGTAGCTCAGTCATTGGTTTAGAAAAAGAAAGGTGATTCCTGTCTTATTTTTTGGGAACCAAACTAATTAAAAGCAAGACTTCTAAAAGCAGTTGCTTTATATGCTAATTTTATGCAGTATATTTCAGGTTGTTGATAGGAGGGAGGGCTTCAGGTCTGATAGCATTTTTGTTACTAAATATGGTCCTCCTCAAACCTGAAAGACACCTGACTGAGTCAAAAATAGAGTTGGAGCAGAATGATAATACTTGCCTGGGAACAGTCAAGGCAAGTTGGATTGACAGATGAAACACGTGCTAGAACATGAGGAGAGGAGAAGGGAACACCTTTGTTAAACACAGCACAACCAGCCAGGAGTGGTGCCAACATTTCACTTGTTGGCCTTGCCAGAACAGTAATAGTAGAGTCCATGTTTTGTGTGTGTGCCCCTCCAGTGAGCTCCAAATTAAACTACAGTATCTCAACCTGATCAGTGTTAGTATAGAAAAAATTATAATCTGCTCCCCCAATTTTCCCTGAGTAGGTTTTGACACCATTCCCATTGAAAGTTTTAGCAAAAGCTGCTGAAAAACCTCAGCTGAATGTGGCACAAAGAAGATAACACTTTTTTCAGTCTGTTCATTTTACCTTCACCACAGGGCATGCTGTCAGTAACTTACAGAGTTCAGGTGCTCTGTGCCTCTTTCACTGACCAGTCAGAGAAGGGGTCCCAGGCCAGCATGGCAGGTTGCTTCAGCTGTCAGCAGCATCTCCATGCCCTGCCCTTGGATGTAGCCTGGCAGTGGGAACGTGACAGTCTAGCTGGGTGTTAATTAGTCTCACCAGGGATTTTGTCAGTGTATTGGTGTTTTTGCTATCAGTATGGAAAGCACCACCAGGAAAAGCAATCATGTTACTTAATAACATAATTGTTATCTGTTAAAGTCTTCTCTGACCAAAGGGGCTTCTACTGGTTGAAGTTAAAAATTTATTTGTGTAAATTTAAAATTGTTATGCTATAATTAATTCACTATGTTTCTGTCTGCTTTTAAAACCCTAAGTTAATGTAAAAAAATTTCCAGAAATACACTTCTTGAAAAAGTAACTAATAAAGTAATACCCAGAATAACTTGTAACAATAATAGGACCAATTCTGCTTAAATACTCCTTATTACAAAAATCATTGATAACAATGCAAAAAATTAGTACGTTGCTTTCTTTGCAGGGTTGATGTCCAAAGCACTAGTTGGGAAACAGCTCCCATTTTTGTGTTGTACATTAACTCTTTCATGGGGTGATGGAGTGGAACTACAGTTCCTGCTTTATGATCAGGAAACAAGGACATGGCTTTTCAAGCAGTTCTCAGAATAAACAATGCAGGAGGTTTGGTAGATTAAATTGAGTTTTATATGCCATGGCAGTCATAGCTTGACTGATTTTAGGTTACAATAGTACTAAAAATTGTATTGAAAGGAATCTCACCATTAGATATATGCCTCATGTGCCTGTCTCTGGGATGTAACATAGACTTCTCCTGGGTGAGGCTTGTCCCATAGGGTTATGCACCTTAAGTCTCTGTGTAATCCAGCAATTAGAGTGCCAATATGCAGAAATTTTAATATCATTATCAGAATTCATAAACTGCCCAGTGGGATGCTAAAGTTGTCATTACATCCTATGCCTTCTAAATCTATGTAAAACTATGAGAAGTTCAGCCAGCTGCTCTTTCTTTTTTTTTACTGAAAATGGTTATTCAACTGTGTCTGACTGGTTCTGTCCCAAATTAGAAGGCTTCCTTTTCTGGGAGCAGCTCTTTGTATTGCTTTGCAATGGTTACAAAATGAACTACTCTAGAAAAATAACCTTATTTTCTGACACGACACTCAGACTGCTCCATCTTGAAGCTGTGAACTGTCACTCCAGTAAGACCCTGGTAATGAGCTGAAGGAGAGAGCTTTGCAGATATTAGAGAGATATCTGAACAGCGTAAGAATAACCATGAGATATAGGAGGGACAAAATAGGGGCAGAATTAGGGATAATATAATACATTATAACAATATAATAAGAGTTAGTGATTTGAAAATTTAATGTGGTACATTTTAGTTTATTTAGTTATTTAGTACTGAGTAGACAGAAGGTTACTTAGCAGTAGCTGTAGTACAAGAAGTGCATAGGAGAGCTGGGTTACATTTGCAATTTAGGAATACTGTGCTAAGTGGGAGGAAGAATGCCTGCCCATCAGAGCCCTGTAATTTCCACTGCCTTGTTCTTATGGGAGCCAGTGCAGCACCTGCAGAGGAGCAGGCACTGGAGGTTCTGTGTGGGCTGACACCACCATCTGTCCTCCCTGTGCTGTTCCTCACTGTGGTGCTTTCCCATGGAGCACTTGTGCTCTTGGTGTTTCTCAGTGAGGACATGGGGGACCCTAAAACTTATATTGTGGTGTTGGAAAAGCTGAAACTTGCTATTTGCAGATAACATACTCCTGTATTAGAATTGTTTGATTTAGTGCCCTTTACTGCAGTCTCCAGAGGAGTGCTGAGTGCCTCCTGCTATTGCTTCCATACCTCACTGGATTCCCACAGGATAATGTGGGCAGGCACTGCTTTGGAGTACAGTGTTGGGGATCTGCACCTGATGTGTCACCAAATCCCTCCTTCCTCAGACAGTCTCACTGCCAGGCTCTGCCAGCTCCTTTTCATCTCTGCATGGCATCTGTCTGACACCTGGAGGTGGTGGGAGCTTCCCACCATTGAGCAGCAGGCAGTTTGCAGATCTGCCAGTGTTCCTCCCCAGCAGTCTGTGTCAAAGAGCCTTGAGCCATTTCCCGAGTAAGGAGGAAGATGTATCTGCCATGCACTTCCAGCAGAGGCAGCCAGGTCACAGTTTGTGGTGCATGGGGAAGGTTTTCTCTTCCCTGCTGTTCTTTACATTCATTCTTGTTGGGACCCTGATCACTCATGCAAAGGACTTACCTGTAGGGGAAAATGCAGAACTAGATATGCTTCATTATTGGATTAGAGAGTAGGTAAGGGCTTCCAGTCGAAGTTCTTCTCTCCTGAATATGTAGACAGATGTGGAAATAGGTACACAAAATAGGATAAAAACTAAGGAAAGGGTAGATCTTCAAAAGGCAGGTACAGGTTTACTGATGGTCACTATAGATGGGAAGTCTGAAATTTTCTAAAGCTTCTAAGTATGAATTTAAAAAGTTAATTAACCTGATATTCTTCAACCAAACCTTTCTTTGAAAAGAGAAGTTGTCATAAAAATACCATTTGATAACCAGGTATCTTGTAGTCTGTTTAGGCAAAATATATTATGTGAAGATTGAAAAGAAAGTGTACTCTTAAGTGGCAGTGGTAAAATCTTGTGCTTTTTATTATGAAAAAACACATCAAAGTAAAAACCCTAACTTTATACCTTCTCATTAGTGACTGCAGGTGTTCCTTAAACATTTATTTATACATCAGTCTCAAAGAGAAAGAGTTGTAACACCCTCTGTGCCCCTTTCCTTACACAGGACTTCTTGTGTGAGAGCCATTTTGAGACCTTATTGATTGTGACTGTCAAATATTTCTCTCATGAGAACTTTCTGCTTCCCTTTGCTTCCATTTTTATTGGCTTTTGACACTTGGCCTGGAAAGGCATACAGAGCACCCCCTTGCTCCTGCTTGGTGGGGTGATCCCAGCCCAGGGCCTGTCTGTCTCACCACTTCAGATGGGTAAAGTACCTCCTGCTGCTGCAGGTTTGCTCAGATATAAAATTCCTCACATTCTACATGACCATGTCAGCTGAATAAATAGGCAGAGATTTACAGCAGACAGTTTTGTGTCTGTAACCACTCTGGGGAAGTCATTTGCCATAGAACTCATAGTGCAGACATAATTTGATTGATAAATGCAGTAAGTTCACTTTGCTGTATTCACAGGGTCACATTCATTTTTGTATGTGAATGGCAGTTGGTTTATTTTTCAAAATGTTTGCAAGTCTCATGAGTTTCAGAAGTTGTAGTGTCAATAAGTATCCGTCCAAAAGCACGTTACTCGTTCTTTGTTATTTGTATTTGTTCTCCTTTAAAACAAATTTTAAAACCCTTATCTAGAAACAAAACCACATGCTAGAAATTTTTTAGATAAATAATTTTGCTAATGGTAATGATACAGAAAAAAATGTGGAGTTTGTAAGGATAAGGAAAAATAATTTTTACTATTAAAAAGCAGATTTTCTAAACACTTAGTTACTATCCATAAGTGATATTGAAAATCTATTTAGAAAAGCCCCCTAGTGCCTAAGAATTATATTCACATTAAGATAAATAGGTAAGCAGATGCTACCACTTACCTTAAGAGGTTAATGGAAGGCTATTCATGCACAGTGACTAGTCCAAACTGGGATAGTGAAAAATTACCATTGTTTGATAATTTATGTAGCTTATATAATACATATAAATATACTATATATATAGTTAATATAAAACCTTATTACTATTACGAAATAGTCTTTACAAAAGTGTGTCTTACTAGCAGGGTTTTTTTCAGAAATAGTTTTCTAGTGTAAAATTTAGTTGAATTTTTATGTACATGACACAAGTCCTGTCCCACCATGTGTTGAAGGTAGCGCAGTTCTTCCACAGATAGAGGACGTGTCCCAGCCAGACTCAGCTGGGCATGAGCTAGAGCTGGGTATGGACATCTGCTACATAATGCCCTTGCCTTAACTTCAGTAACCCTCCTTTATTTCACAGCCACCTTGCTTCACAAAAAGGGAAGTTTCTTTTGCCAAAGCCTGACCTTTGAAACAAACTTTCTGAATTCTTAGTGATTAAGTTCTATGAACAATAGCCATAAGATGACAGGATCTCCTGAAGCTGCAGAAGTGATACCTATGAGGCAGCAGTGTCCTCTTTCACTTAGTGCCTTTTTCCAAATAAATCCAAGATTCTCATTTTCGATACTACAGCTGTTCATAGTATAGGACAGGATGAAATCTGAAAAATATTCCCTCTTGTACTCTACAAAGTCTCCCTTTCCTCAACCCTGTGAGTCCTGAAATGTGCTGGTTTGGCCTTTGTTTGTCAGGGGGTTGGGGTTTGGTTTTGGGGGTTGGGCTGGGGTTTTTTTCATTTTGGTTGTGGAATCTAATGGGGTTTTTTATTTTAAACAATAGGTTATGTAAAAGTTTCTCTTGACTACTATACTTAGAATTTCGTTATATAAACTGTTTTCCTCACACTTCTTCTTCCTCCTCTCCTTGTTGACGCAGAGTCCCAGGAAATCTCAGTAATAGAGAAGAGGCTGAACTGGGTTTGAGTTCTGTGTAGCATTGCTCACCCTCTGCCTCTCTGAAACTCATTTTCCAATTGCTGCCATGCGTGGAGTAAATGTCACCAATGTTTCCATCTGGGATTCTTTCTACCTTGTGTTTTCTGTCCCTGAGAAAATATTTCTTGTCTGCTTTCCAGACCTTTTGTGATATGCTCAAGAATAAAAATGACAATGCTTGATGTTTTCCTTCCTTTCCATCCTGTCTTTTGGAAAAAAATAATCTCTTTAACAGGGGTTAAACAAATCCCACCAGTTAATTGGAATGAGTTTGTACATCTTTACATTATGCACAGTTGAACTCTTTCCCAAAGTGTTTGTTTTTTTTTTTTAAAAGCATCCCCCAGCTTTTCATATCTGAGATTCAAAATGATGATGGATGTTAAGATCTATGTAGTTTCATTTTTTATTACAATTTAGTGTAGTAGGCAATAGAATAGGGAATGCACTGAGAACAGCCAGGCTTTTGAAACTGCCTGTGCAGAGACTGCATATCCACACAGAAACTCTAAGTAAACACTTTAGCTGTATGCTGTTTATTCCACCTCTCTCTTTCTCTTTTCTTTGCTAACACAGGTCCACAAAGATTCTCGAGTTCTCAAGCCCTAGCTTATGGAAGTGTGTAATGTCAGTGTGGTTGCAAAATCACACGATCTCCTAGCTCTGTATCTTATCCTTCACCCAACGTTGCACAACGCTGGACTGTCAGCTAGGAGAACGAGAGGAGCCAGATTGTGTTGTGCCACCTCTTTTTCTAGTTCTCGCATAAGTTGCCACCAGGATATTTTTCTGTGTTTGTAGCACGTTTGGTGGATTTGGGGCACATTCTTTGCTTCCATTCTCCTCATTCATGTGACCCTTTCCCAGTGCTTCCAAATGAGCTAATGTGTCTTCAACATGGAGAAAACCAACTGAGTTGGTTAGGATGTGTATTGTTCTCTTGTTTTATTTGTGGGTTGTTTGGGGTTTTTTTAATTGGTCTTTGTTCTGTTCTTTTTAAAAAACATATCTACAAAAAGAGAATATATAACTTTCTGCCCTAAATACCTCTTTTGCATCAGGGATGGATATTTTAATGGAGTGAGGTGTAATAGCAGAACAGTGCCATGTCTCTGTCCTCACGAGCATCGCTGCATGCAGATTAGAAAGGCTCTGTAGTGCTGCTACTGTATGCCAGATTTGCTATTTGCTCTTGTTTGCATGATAGTATTTCTAATTTACTAATATGATATGGAAATAATGGCGCATCACCGATCTTTCAACATATTGTATCACTGCTTTATCATATTAGGCTAATACACTGCGAGAGTTGATAGCACCTCTCCATGTCAAATGGGAACCACATCTCTTGGCACTGAACCGATTGGACTCAAAGGTTGATAAACTTATCATTAGAGAATTGGCACGACGGAGACTCAACTTCAGCCTCTTGCAAGCAACCTAATGGCCTCCGTTCAGAAAGTCAGTTCTTCTTGAATAACTTTGATGTTTATAACAGTGAACAGACCTGTTAAAGCATAGACAACCACATGCCTGAATATGAGGCCTCCAGGAAGGTGTCAGAGGGCATGGCCAGTCTTTGGAAGAATGCACCCTTTCCACAATGGGACTAGGCACAAAGTCAGATCCAGTCTACATGGAGCACATTTGCAGAAAATACTGCCCCCCACACGGGAGAACGGAAGGGGAAGAGGGTCTTGGCAGGGGAAGGGCTTTGATGTCACTCAGTTTTGTTCTGCACACCTCGAGGAATTAAAGAGGGATTCAGCCATGGTAACTGTAATTTCCCATTGCTTGTACTGAACTCCAGTGAACCCATTCAGGCCACCCAGACAGAGTCATGTCATTTAAGCGTGCTTCACATTAGTGGAGGAAGTTTCCTTACTGTGTCATGCTAAACTAAGTGTATTCTGTCAAGTGGAGGTATGTACAGACCTTTCAGAGACTTCCATTTATCCAGTGGTTTGTACTGAATTCCCAGAGGGTACACTGGCACTCGTTTGGATGGTCACGGAGAAGATACCTCACGCTGAGATTTTAGACTCTGCACTTAAACCTTTGGTTCCTCTTTATCTTCTAGGACTAAAACATGTGAGTGATGCTGCCTGGCCAAGCAGGCACAAAGTATTCTCTGTGTAACACCCAGACTCCGGAGGGCTGTTTTGGGGCCAGTATTTGTCTGGATGTCACTCAAAGTAGATTCAGATATTGTATTTATCATTATGTTCTGAGTCCCCTATGGGTTGATGTTTGCCTCTATCTCTGTGATTAGAATGTGGATTTTCCTTGATATATTTGGCTAAGGGTGTATTGTAATAATGTTAATGCTAATTACTTGATATTTCATACTATCTTACGGGGAGATACTTTTAAAAAATGTATTTTGAAATGTTTTCTTTCTGTTTGCTCAATGTATGGTATTGCATTATGTTAATACCAATAAAATTATATATATATATAGTTATATATATATTTCCCTTTTATAAAGAAGTAAATTATGCTTTTTTGCCTCACTAACAGGAAATGTGCAGTGAATAAAATTACATCATTCTGCCTTACAGCAGGTGACAAAGCTTATAATAGTTTTAATATTCTTTTTTTGAAAAATAAAAAGTATAGTATGACATAAATTAGTTGGAAATTCATCAAAATGCATGTTTTATATTTCTGCTCAATGGGACTGTCACAAAACAGCCTAAATATTTAGCAATGTTGTTTTGGCATCTTTAATTTTTTTCTAATCAGAAACATGCACTGTATTGCTATTATTGATTACAAAACTGTACTGTCATAAATTTTTGCCTGTTGGCCAGATAGACAAACCCTCTGAGTTTGTCTGTAGGAACTGATTTTAAAATTTAATTTAGTGCTCTTTCCAATGCTTGGCAAAGGCAGAATTTATTTTTTATATAAGGTTGCCTTTGAAGTACCTGCCTCTGCCAGGAATGATAAATCACTGCTAAGTACATAAAGATTCTGCAACCTGAAGGATGTGTGATTAAAGTTTTGTTGGAATGGCCTGCAACCCCAGCCAGTCCTTTACATTCTGTCATTAAATTCCATAATTAGTTCGAGGTGAAATGTTTTGGAAATGAATTAGAGAAGCAGAAGCAAGGATGTGACTCTAAAATGTCCTTTGGCTGCCATTTGGGGTAACACTGATGATTTATTTGCTGCTCGTAGCCAAAGGCCAGCATATATCTGCACTAATGCCTATTAGATTGTCTTCAGCTTCCTCTCTTTCTTTTCCCCACCCTTTCTAACATATTGTATTGAGTATCTTTGTTTTGCAGAGGCATTCAGAAGGGCTGTAATTAGCAGTCCCTGGCATTTAATTGCATACACATTTGTTAAATATTTTTCTGTATGCCTTAAAATAAAGTATAGAAAATGGCAGTAAATGTTTCTTTAATGAAGGCATTTGATTTATTCATGAAGTCAGGATTTTTTAAAGGTGTTATTTTGGGCTTAATAAAGGAAATAAGCCAGCAAATTTTCTGTCTTGCTTTTGCATAACCATCGTCTGTCAGGGCTGACGTTCAGTTCCTTTCTCTTGTTCCTTTTGTGGCAAAAACATTCTGCCCAGTGGGTGGGAAATGGACCTTTCTGCTGTGACCACTCTCATGCCAGTTTTGAGAGCACTTTATGCTGAGGTTCATACATGTTTACAAGTTCATTTTGACATCTGATGATGTGAGTGATGTCTAGAAGAGCCACGAGGAATTAGTGCATTTCTCTGGTCACAGCAATAGCTTTTGTCCTGAAAGGTACCTTGAACTCTGTGTGGTGCTTACAGACCATGGGGGTGTGATGGGCATTCAGCAGCTGATGGGGGGTGCCTAATATTTGGCAGTGTTGTGCCCTGCATAATTAAGATGTAAATCAGGGTGCAGCTTAATTAGGTTGGAATCTAATCAGTGCAGCTATCATAATGTGCAGTATAAATCCATTAATAAATCTGAATATCTGAATAAATATGACATCTTCTGGGATAACATTTTGGGAAGCATTTCAGGCCCCTTTCAGAAACGCCTCGGGATGTGCCTCCCCAGCAGACCACAGTGGGTTACAGAGGTAACTGAGGCAGACCTTCAATTCACCTGGCCCCTGCCCACACTAATGTTTCTCCCATGTTGAAAGTAGAATTGCACTTCCTTAGTGATGCGTTTTGGAAACCTCCACTCTCAGTGCTACATTTTCATACAAAGAAGCAACTTGGGGTGTAGCCTGAAGCAGAGTTCATTTTCCAGGTGGGTGTTGCTCACCAGGAAGGTGTCCCCCATCTGTTCAGGCTTGCTTTCAGGTATCAATCCCATAAGGCTTGCCAGGCACTGCTGTTGTGCGAGCGTGACTGTGGCTTGGTTCTGACTGGTGAGTAATGCTGCTGGGTCCGTATCGTTTGTCACTTAACCTTTCACAGCTTTGAGTGCTGCAACCTTAGGTTAGATTTGTAATACCAGTATTTTCCTCAAGGAGTAATTGCTTCTGTATATTACTTGTGAATTATTATTTGTAGGGAGCTCCTCATCCTGTTCCAAAGCTACATAATCCCCACATATCTAGCAATTTTGCCCAGTTTGCTCCAGCTCCTGGCTTTTCTCATAAATACAAATTTTCTATTGTTTTTGAGCTGCAGGCCCAAGGGGAAATGTACCATCAAAGTGGGATTGGTGTGTTTATTTCACTTCAGCATTGATAGCTTGTGGTAAAATTAAACAGCGCTTATATCAGTGTGTGGCACAGAAAAATGTCAGGATATCCTATTTCATTGTGTAAAATTCTCCCAGAGAGTCACTAAAATCAGCAGATTAAGGTTAAACTGGTGCCTTCATAGGCAGCTTAATGAGTAGAGTACCATTTCCAAAACCAAGGAAGGATGCAGCTATAACCCTACTGCAGAAAAGTTCTGCCACTGATCAGAATTCCATTTCTTTGGGAAGCTTTGGAGTGACTTCACTCTTCTGCCCTCTCTGAAATCACAGCCCACCAATATAACTTCATGAAACAGCAGGACTGCGAGCCAAGAGGGAGCTACAGATGCTCATTTGAGGCGTGCAGGGGCTGTCAAGAGGCAGCACGAGCAGAAAAAGCTGATTATTCCCTCTGTGTGTCCCCTTCTCACTAACACAGTGACCCCTTAGCTGGCACTGCTAAGTGCATGTCAGAGATGGCTGAATGTTCTGTCAGCTCCACAGTGCAGATCTGCAGGGAGACACCAAGGGTTTTTCCTTATGCTCAGTTTCGTGCCAGCTGTGTTTAATAAGCAATTCCAGTTGAGTGGAAGGCTGAAAAGATGTGGCTGAGGTGGGTGTGAGACTCAGAGCAAGAGCAGCCCAAGCGTACCATGAAGGTGGAGGTTGCTCATGTGAACGTGCTCCAGCCTGCCAGCTCACACTGCAGCCAGCAGGGCACAGGAGCCTGTGGGGCCATGGCTTGTCCTTCAGATGTCCCCACAAAGGTGACTCCGGTGGAAAAGAGATTTGCAGGGATATACTGACCCAAAAAGAAAACTGCTAGTGCCATAAGTAGTTCTAAATAAGAATTAGACCTATGGTGCCACAGCAAAGGCTTGGCATCTGTCAAGGGCTAGATCTTATGAAAGATGGTACCTGCCTAATTCTGGTATTGAAGTTGGCTGTAGTGGAAAATGCCTGAAATGCCTTCAGATATCTGGCATTTGGGAGATGAGTTTTCCACTTGCCTGCACAGTTCACTTTATTTTAAGAAACCAAGTTTATGCTCATGCATGTGAGAGGAGAAGCAGGCTGGTACCACTGGGTGTAAAACTCCAGGAAGTGCAGGACTCTGTTGTGTTGGTGCTTTCAGGGAGCACCCTCCCTAGGGAGGATCTTTTATTGTCTGCAGGTTTATGTAACAGGAGGGAATAGAAACAGTGTACAACTATCTCAGTAACCAAAAATACTTCCACTTTAGGGGAAATGATGATATAAAATCCAGATTTAATACCTGCATTGAATAAATATGAAATAATAAATACAATAAATATAAAATTTAATGATACTCCAGCTACTAAAGTTTCACCAAGCACATGGATCAAAGCTTGTTTTTAAACAATGCTCCTCCCTTCCTTGACTCAAGACTTCTGGGAAAATCCTGCACTTTTACAAACACAGGGACAGAAAGGACAGAGGATTACTTTAATCAGAAGAAGGCAGGGAAGGGGAAGCAATACCAGAGAGAACGGTTGCAAAGGTTGGGTACTGCTCAAGAAGCCCCTCTTTTTCTTTCAATTTAGTTTTAACTCAGCTTGCTTAAACTTTTCCTCACTTGTAGAAAACATAGATATGCTTGTGTGTGTGTGTGTGTTTACAGATGTAATCACATATCCTGTCAGGCCTTGATTTTAAAGTGCATAGGACATAGCATAGCTATCTTTGTACTTTAGCAGAGAAATTGCTCTGTTTTACCTAGAGCAGATGATTGGCTGCTGTTTCCATGTAGACCTGCATTTTATTGCACCTCCTGCCTGCTGTACCATGCCAGGCTTAAATTCTGTATTACTTCTTCCTTTTCTCAGTAATAAGGGATGTGACCTGTAACATTTTCCTAGGAGCAGCTGACTTTCCATGTCATTGTGGCTCCCCCATAGCTGTGCAG
Source organism: Haemorhous mexicanus (assembly GCF_027477595.1). Lineage (NCBI taxonomy): Eukaryota > Metazoa > Chordata > Aves > Passeriformes > Fringillidae > Haemorhous > Haemorhous mexicanus. Next base: position 107,935,333 of record NC_082342.1, read on the forward strand.
GAGTGACATCATGCACAGCCACAGCTGTGCAGACACCATCTCCTTTAAGCCTTACATTGATTTCACCACTTTGTTCCTTTGAGCTTGGGGTGGGGAGGAGGGGGGAAGGAAATACATAGCTTAGTCTGCCAGCCAGCCATCCAAACAGTGTTAAAAATTATTAATTCCTGAATCTTTTATTAGAAGTGTTTGGGTATGTCTCACTCTTGGGCAGTTTGGACTCTTAATGATTAACCTGACCAGCAGCAAGGATGGATTTAGGCCTTGCTCTGAGAAACCAACTGCTTCTTTGGAGGATTTCTTTTCTCCCCTCCACTGCAACACTGCTAAAATCTACATCCACTCTCCTTTCATCCTTCTTCTTTTTCATCTTGTATCTAGTACCTGGGGAGATCCCTTCAGTCTCTCTGCTGAGTGTTCCCTGGGGATTTCAAGCCCAGCCAGGCTGTGGCCACAGCCCTTGTCTGCCTGTTGGCACAGCCAGGGCTGCAGAGCTGCTGCAGGAGGCTCTCCCTTCCCAAGGGCTCAGCAGGGCTGTGTGCTGCTCTACCTGCCTGTCAGTGAAACCACTGCAGGCCCAGGCAGGTTTGATGGTCCCTGCTGTTAGACATGGCAGAGAGAACCTGCTGTGGCATAGGAGGATTACAGATGCTTCCTGGCTGCCAGGATTAAATCAGTTATTAGTTAGCCTGTGGCAGACCAGGGTGTCTGTTCCCAGCATAGACACATCAGGGTCAAGAAGGCAAAGGGAAAAAAACCCCACCCAGAGGTTTGTGCACCCAAGGCTGTTTTATCTAACTTGAGACCATTTCCCAGAGGCCTGGAGTGCTTCTTCTTCTGGGGGAGTATTTACTGCATTTACTGTCACTCACAGAGAGTCTCTGGGGCACTTGAGGTAAATGCCTCCCCAACACAAAGGTGAAGCAAAAAGGTGTAGTTCTCAAATTGGAATAAAATCTTTGGGATTTGGAGGGTGAAAATAACATGGCAGCTGTTTAATAATGTAATTAGTGATGTATTCTAAAAAAATTGCCTCTTTAATATCCTGAGAAAGCTGAGGTTAGCTGGTTCCTCTGCCAGAGGGAGTGAGCTCACCAAAACGAGTGAAAATGGGAGTTTAAATTTCAGTGGAGCCTGGAGATTTCAGTCTGACTGTGCCTTGTTCTCTTCCTGTCACAGACTTCACAGCAGCTTGGCTTTCTGGGGATTTGCAGAGGGTGGCACTTCTGCTCAAGTGCAGGGCTGACTGCAAGGAGAGGAGTGGGCGTGTGTGAGAGGAGTTGCAGAGCCAAGGAAAGTGCGTCACTGAGCAGAAAAGGCAGCAAACAGAAAAGAGGAGAGTGGGGAAATGGAGAATTCCATCAGAATGGCAGTGGTGTCCGTCAGTCAGGATGAGAAGTCTAATGGCAACGGGGTTGAGCCTGGGTGGTGTTTGGAGGCACTGGCAAAGACCAGAGGGCCCCAATGAAGAGCTTTGATCCTTGAAAAATATGACCTTGTTGGCAGGGCAGGTGACAAAATTCATTAACTGTCCTTACATGAGCAGTTCTGTTCACTTAGCCCCACGTGAAGTCATGGGCTCCTCTGTACCTCACTGAAAGACAAAAACCATGCAAGATTTTGGCAGCTTGAGCTTTAGCTTTAGTGCAGGGACCTCCACTGAAAACTGCTGGAGGTTATTCCATAAATTTAGAGCAGATTTATGAGGAGTGTGTGCCTAGAGATTCTCTGTGTCCAGAGAGCAGTGTGATAGCCAGCTGGGCTGCAGTGGTGACCTTCTGCAGGGTTCTAATTCAGTACCATCTTCCTGAATCATCAGTTTACACAGACCAATCATCTCTTGATCCATGTAAATACCAATGGTAACTTTCTCTCTGGTCACTTTTCACAGAAGTACCTTATGCTCTTATGATCTTGGTTTATAAGAGAGAAATAATGGAAAGATGAATTGCCAAACAGAGCCAGGAGGTGATTACACTTCAGTACATCACAGAGCTTGGTGCATGCTCTTCTCAACAGCAAGTGGTAACACAGTGTGAGAAATCCCACCAGTTTTTTCATGAACGCCAAGAACCCAAACAGTTTTTGACCTGTTGGAGTTTCACCTACTCAGCCATAATCTTCATCTCTCTCTCCTGAGAAAATGTAAAAGTAGTTACAAATATTTACTGCATTCTAAGAACTGAGGGCAAAGTACAAGAAAAACAGAAACTTTTCCTATAGAAAGCAGAAGAGTGAAAAATAATAATAAACACAATGTTTACTAGACAAATGTATTCATTTTCTCCAGAGCTGAAGCAAATAGCTTTGGATTCACTTGAAGACAGCAGGAGCTTCTTTGTTACAAAATTCAGTACCTGTATATTCTTGCATTTGGAAAACAGGGTTCTCACCAGTTTTATATCCCATGTGTTGCAGCTTTGCAGCTTTATTTCTGCTCCTGAGTTGCAGAGTTGTTCAGGCTTCTGTGGGGCAGGGGACGAAATTACAGCTTCAGAGAAGACAGCCTGCTTTTCAGCAGTGTGTGGAAACTGTGACCTGGCAGTGCACTCAGAGAAGCAGGAAAGATGCAACCCCCTACTCAGCAGCTGAATGAGTGTGAAAAACAACTGTTGTGCTGGCTGCTGGTCTGAGGTCACCTGCAAATCCTATTAGACCACATTTTCTACTTAAACAAAACATTACCAGAGGTCTTATTCTTCCTTAACGAGACAGCCATGCTGTAAAAGCATGACTTGCATGCAAATCCACCAATTTTAAAAAAGAAAATGTGTTTTAAGCTCAGCTCTATATCTAACAGAATACCTCAGATGCTTTATGGTGCCAAGGGTTTCACCAACACCTACAGAAAATCAATCAAAGGCTCTAGCAGAAGGCTGAGGGAGGGGAGCTGTGTGTGTAATCTCATTCCCGCCTACTGAGAGCCATTGAGAGCAGCAGCACCACCTTCAGCATTTCTCTGGAAAATATTAAAGGCTTGGGATGTGTTTGCATGCCGCCCACCGCCCTCTCCCCCACCATGGGTGAACAAGGCATCTTGCCCTCTTTAGAGCTTTCCCAGCCTCAGCAGCAGCAAGGCATTTAAGGGACTTGTTTTTCTTCCCTCCTCTTTCCTCTTTAGGAAATCCTGTCCCCTTTCTGATGTGCTGCTCTCAGTGACATCACCAAGTCAGTGACAGAGTGTGGGGGAGGCAGCCCCAGTGTGTGGAGGTGATGTTCTGATGCCTTCCAGAGACCTCCTGTCAATGTTCTGCTGCCCAACCCGGCCTGTGTCCTGCCCCCACAGTGCTGTGCCCTTCCTGAGCAGTCTCAGAGCTGTTCCCAGGCAGGGGAGGGCAGAAGTCCTGTGTCCCTGCTCCCTCTGAGCCCACAGTGAGCAGTAGGTGCCTGTCCCAGGGGATGAGCCCTGAGGAGCACCAGCCATGCAGATCCCAGGCCAGCAGTGTGGGGAGGGAGGTCAGGACAAGCCTCCCTGGCACAGGGTTTATAATCACAGTGGCCATGTTACCATCCAGGGTCATTAAAGGCACTTGTCATTCAGTATTGAACCTTAGGGTTGAACTCACATGCTGTATTTTGCCTTGGTGGGAAGTTGCTGTGTTTTAGGAAGCCATGGTTTTTTGATGGCAAGCCTGGTGTGGTGGCTGGTTGCCAATCCAGGCTCTAGATCTCTCTAGCAAAGTGAATTTAGATGGTGTGGAATCAAAGTGCTGGCCTGCTTCTTCAGCAAGCCATCTCTGTCCTAATCCCCTCAAGGACCAACCTTGGCAGTGCTGCTGGGGAAGAGACACCTGAGGAAAGATCTCTTTTGCCTTGCATAGCAAGAGATGAGAAGGAGAGAGAGAGAAACAGGTGTCAAATACTCCTGTGTCAGACCAGGAGGGAGTTTTCCCTTTGCCCTTTAGCAAATCACTCCCCTTCCACAGCTGTCAGACTGGTGGACATCAGCATTCAGCAACAGGAACTGATAGAGACATCCCAAACTTCTGACCTCATTGCTGCATAGACTTCTTAAGAAAGCATAAAAATCAAGACCACAAAAGATTTTAACCACTTTCTAATTATTCAGCTACTGTATGTTTTGCCCTTTAGCCCATTAGATGTTTTAATAAGAAAGAAAATTGCAAGAAAGAGAAAAGCATCTCATTTCTATTTTATTTCGGTTCTGGCCACCACTGACTGTGATGAACCCAGCTCCCCCAAGCAGGGTAGCACAGGCTAGGATGATTTAGGGAGCTCTGTGCAGACTCAAAATAATTCCATTGATAAAAAGTCTCCAACCATTCTTCTCTTCCATATCTCTTAAAAAAAAAGAAATTAAATGTGTGCTTTAAAAACATTTGCCCTCTAAAAGGCCAAAGGAATAAACTGATGAGAAATGAAGCAAGATTAGTTGCTGATTGCAAAATTCTTGGATTGTATAAAGATCTGTACAAATGCAAACACTTTTTGTGATGGGGTGAAGAGATTTGCGTTGCTGGAGTTCTTGCCTGAGCCTGAGGAGAGTTGTTGCCCTCCTGCATAGTGTGGGCTCAAATGGGAGGTGGCCTCAGGTAGTTCTTGGTGGACTGAAAATGTCACTTCTAAACACAAACTGTCTTCCTGTCTTCTCTCTTGGTGACTGGTAACAAACCCTCTAATCACCTGAGGACACTGGGGTTCTTTACTGAAGGGTACTTCTGTATGTGGTAAGCTTCCAGCCAGTGGACATGACTGTCTTGGAACAGGGTCAGTCACAGGGTAAAGCTAATGCTTGGAACCAAGCAGCTTTCCTACAAGAGCTTCTAGGAAAGCCTCTGGAAGGCACAGGCACCCTGAGCCAGGAGAACAGGCACCCGGGTGAGAGCCAGGACTGCCTGGGAGGATCCCGAGGGCTCTGGGAGCAGCCTGGAGGCCACACACAGGCACTGCCTGGGTGCTGCATGAACGTGTGTCAGTGTGCAAGGGCCAGCAGGGACAGAGCTAAGGGACACAGCTAACACTGTCCCAAGGGCTGCCCTGGCTAGTCCTGATCCCCACTCTGCTAATCCTGACTGCACTGGGGCTTGCAAAGCTTGTACGGAGTCACCGAAGAGCTTCCTCTGGGGGAAACATTGTCTGGCAGGCTGAAGTGGTTTGATGTTTTCTAAGTGAAGCATTTCAAATGCTCATATCAGAGTAACACTTCATGCCCAGCTTTTGCTTGGTTTTGTTTTTAAAGAAGCAAAACCTTTCTTTTTTTTTTTTCTTTTTAAATGCTTTCAGTACTAGTTAGAACGAATATTTTAAACCTGTAATAAATAAATACTTCTCATATTACTGTATTTTGATATAGTACATAATAATATTGATTTTTTTAAGCCAAATCATAATGCAAACAGCTCTGTTTTGGTTTGCCATGCTGCCAGGTCATGGTTGTGCTCTTATATTTACTCTTTAGTTTGCTGCTGAACCATGATGTAATAGTAAAGTAATTGACCAGCATAAGTGACAGCATTACTGACTATTGCACAACAGCACTGAGCATCAAACATAAGAGACAAAAATAAGTGGACTTTCTTAGGACATGTCATTCCAGGGCCACCATCACATATTCTTGAGCGCTGTTATCAGCACTTCCAGTCTGAGATGTGATCCCTGCTGGGTTCCTTAGCAGGATGCTTGCAGGGCTTCCTCTGCTTGTAACAAGGAGGTCACCAGAACTATGTAACTGCAGTACCAGAAATCTGATTTCTGGTAGTAAGTCACTGCACCTTGCACTATTTCTCTTTTTCCCTGTTTCTCTGCATATCAAGACTTTACGTTCTTCAAAGTTTTTCTCCCTTTCTTGTGAAGGCCATAGCAAGAAGGAGCAGTGGCAGTGCTCTTTTCTGGGACTTAGGAGGTGTGAAATATTCTCTTTATGGTCTAGTTAAACCTGTTAAACATTTGGCAAAGTTTTCTGATAGGTCTTCTGTAATCACATTAATGATACATTGTTGCTTTCTCTATTTCTTCCTCCTTTTTTTGTTTTCCCCTTTGTCTCATTACAGTTGAAACTATAGAGGAAAAAACAGCAGACTCCTTGCAAGATTTGTACAGAGCCTTGGAGCAGGCCAGCCTGTCTCCTTTAGGAGAACACCGGATTTCCACTAAGCTGGAGTATAAGAAATCTTTTATAAAGAGATGTAGTGATCCAGTAGTCAATGAAAAACTGCACCAGCTGCGAATTCTGAAAAGCACTTTAAAGGTGAGATAAAGCAGGGAGGAAAAATCCTGCCCCAGGGTTGGATGGGGCTGTTTTGTAATCAGAGATTATTGTGTGCAGCTGGAGTCCAGGCTGAGCCCCAGTGTGCAAACAAGGGAGACGTGGGGAAGCACTGCTTGAAAAGAAGGGGAAAAATGTGCCTGGGAGAGCAGTCAAAGTGAGGGGATCAGTTTTCATTTCTTTATTTTCTTGAATTTAATCTCAGGCAGCTGCTCCTCCTCTAGCTTGTTTAACAGAAGTTGACACCAAATTATTGGAGGAAACCTTAATCCCTTTTTTGTCCCTGAACATTTTGCTTTACCAAAACACATTCACTTTGTAATTGCCAAAGTCTAAAGTTAGACAAAGCCAGCCTTTAGAAGGGAATGGTATCCCTTGCAACACTTGACTGTTTTCTAATTGATGAGCTTGTCCAGGAGGAAACTGTATGCTTGCTTTCTGTGTAAACTGATAGGATCATTGTATTTAATCAGTAAGAGTGATTAAATAAGTAGTGATAATGATAGATCTGAAAATTTATCTGGTAATTTTAAATGTACTACAGCTCTTTTAGCCTCCTTGTCAGCTTTCTTTGTTTGGTACAGCAGTTTCAGTTATGCCCTGATAGAGATTTCAGCAAACAATATGCTGGATTTCCTCAGGGACCCTGTTAACTATATTAAATTACCACATTTTAAGCCACCAGATAATTGTACAGTGCATTTTGTAACAGCTTTCATCAAAGAGGCCTTTATAAACATTAATTAATTTACTTTTCTATCACCTAGAGAAGCATTTAGACAATATTATTTTCATGGTGTGGGGCTCCCATCCTGAAAAGAAATCCTACATGTGCTAAACTTTCTGCACTCTATCATCTCCTTGAAGGCAACTTGCATTATTAGCTTGGTGTGCAAGTCTTTGCAGGATTGAAGGCTGGCAAAAAAGGGCAACATTCACAGCTGTCCATGACTTCTACAAGCATGAGAAAGTGAAACAAAATCTCAGTGCTCTCACACACATCAGGGTGGCAGGAGGTTCACGCCGTGGCTGTGGGTTTTTCCCGTGGGGTCACACACCACAGCTGTGGTTCAGCAGCAGCAGCAGCCTGCTGCCATGCTGAATTGTCTCTTTGTTAGTGGTTTTTGATACCTGAGATGCATTGTACCAATGGCTTCCTGCAATTGAAATTGCTTTCCTTCAGGGAAGTCCAAAACACAGAGCAGCCTCTTGATCCAGCGGGTGCCTGGTTTTGTGCTTCTCTGGAACTTCTTTCTTTTGAATCAAGCAAACACGATTTTTTCATTCTCTGTCCATGAGCCATATTTTCTAAGCCTGTCAGCACTCTTGTTTGGTCTGTGATTGGTGTAAATCACTTTATGTACATGAGACCAATAATGGAAAATGCAATGGCAGCAAGGAGCAAAGACAGATAATTGTTGTTTTCTGCATAGAGCAGCAGTGTAGAGTGACACATGCCTGGTTTGCAGTGACATCATGGTAACTTGTGACTGCCTTACAGCCCAGAGGTCCACCTCTGCCATGCTATTGGCAATTGCATCAAGCAGTAGCTGCTGCTATTACCTAATCAATTAGTCTTTCTTTTTATCAGTACCTTTGATTTCTCCTTCCTGAATGCAGCCAATTGCACTGGCCTGTTGGCACTGATGTTCTGAACTCTCCTTGAATTTTATCCTGCATAATAACATCCAGAAACAGTCCTCCAAACTGCTTCTGGCTCCTGATGTCCTATCTTCTAAGTCATTAATGAAAGACCCCTGTGCTTTCTTTCCTGTAATAACACAAAATCATTTTCCTGTCATTGAGTATGAGCTGCCTGGCTGGTAGTGCAGAGGTGTGGGACCAGCCACAACCTGTGAGAAATAAGTTATGGCAGCTCAAGCAGAGATCTGGTGATCAGGAGTTCCCATGGTTTCTTTTCTACAGCTTGTTCTTATCTTGCCCTCTCTTTCTGGAAGAGAGTATTCTGTGATGAGTATTCTAGCAGGTAGTGTTAATTTGCTGTTGCTTGCACAGCAATGAAAGCACTGCTCATGGAAGATTCTCTGACCCTTCTGATCTGTCCCATCACACACAGCCTGGTATTTCCCCTTGCCATGCTACCCAGAAGGTTTAACATACTCATAGTATGGACATGGAAAACGTGAGTTAGCCATGAGGAGTGTGAAACCCATCTTGCAGGGAGGTTGGAGGGGAGGTTGCTGGTGGCCATGCCATTCCTGTGCTGAGGAGCAGTGCTGGGAGCCACAGGTGTGTGTTAGCTGTGTTTCCAAGGATTATGGCTGTGGCATCCAGCTTCCTCCTCTTGCAACAACCGTGGGTGGCTGTGGGTACATCTGAGGCTTACTGTGACACTCAGCTCCATGAACCAGTCACCAGAGAGGGTTTATGGTACAGCCACTTCCCCTGCCTCCATGGGGCCTAAGGAGGCATCAGCAACTATCTTGTATTTTCCCTTTTTCTGCCTTCTCTCTGCCCCTTCAGTGGTAGAAGAGGTTGCAGCCAGCCAGCCCGTGGCATGCAGGAGATCTGTAGTGGAGATGAGCTGTCATTCCCTGGGGCTCCTTGCACAAGCCTTTGCAATGCAGAGCTCAGGTGCCCCCATGACAAGCCTGGTAAGGAGGTGTAGCTGTGCTCTGAGTGTGTCTGCATCCCACACACCCATGCAGTATTTCTGATCTGATCAAGGGCAAACAGGTGGCACTTTGTTGTATGAAACCTGTCCTGAGAGATGCAAACAGCTAACAGCAAGCAGGGCAGGGCTTGCTTTATCTGGGGCTGAACACAGGGGCAGGTGGGGGAATAGGAACTCTTACTGAGGGTTCTGGACAAGGCGAGGGAAGCCCAAGTCCCACAGGGCAATGTGGGACACCCTGTGGAAAGGCTCCTGTGTGTGAGTGCTCATAGATCAGATAGTCCCTGTGCTTTCAGGTGCTCTGAGGCTTGAGTTGTACCCCCCATTCTCTGCTTCCACCCACACGATTGATTTTGTCAGTGACTCATCACTTGGATTAACTCTTTGCTTGTTCCTTTTCTCTCACAGGCCAGGGAAGGAGAAGTAGCCATTATAGATAAAGTTCTGGATAACCCAGCCTTGACGTCTAGAGACTTTCAAGAATGGAAACAAATGTACCTTGATCTCTTCATGAACATCTATGAAAGCAGCCCCCGGAGGGACTCTGTTAATGGCTCATCTGAGGTGGAAGCACTTATAGCCTCAATAGCACACACTCACTCCTACATAGAAACACATGTATGAGAGGCTCTCTTTTTGTCCATTTGCTACACCCCAGCCCTTTACTGAAGTGCATAAAGTAGTTTTTATATCGATATGTGAGAGCTCTTGTAAATTATATTTTAATGTTACTCAGCTGTGTGAAACCTTCAATGGCCAACGATACCACTTCTTTAATGAGGATTTGTATATTTTATATGCTACCCATGCTCTGCTTGTGTTTACCTTCTGTGAATTAAAAAAACATGATCGTTAGCTATTGAAGAAAAGGATTTAAAAGCATTTTTGGAAGACTGTGGCCTTCATGCAAGAAGTTCCACATGCTATCAAGCTTTTGTTATCAAAGGTCAGTTTTACAATGATATTTTATATTATATAATTCCAGTATTGCATTGCATTTTTGGAGTGCAGGTACTGTTTTGGTGGTGGGAGAAAACCAATTTTTATATTTCATGAGAAACTCTAGGAGTTTTCTTAAATAACAGGGAAAAGGTGTAACGCAGTCGTTGTGTTTCAGTTTTGTCAAACACATAAAAGGGTGAAAATTAGCAGACAAAAAATGACTAATGTGAGTTTAAGTGTCAAAAGGCTAGATTACTTCCTTGTGCTTTTTTTAAAGCCTGTTACTTAGGTTTACCACCAGTGCAAAGGGATGCTGGTTTGTATTATAATTAAGACCAAATTGTGTGTAGTTTCTTAATCACATTTTTACGGAAAAAGAAAAAAGTCATGGTACTGTGATTGATGAAGCTTTTGCACTGAAGGTATCAGTATAATGTGCAGATTTTGCAAAAAGAGAAAATACAGACTTTCAACATCGTTGGTGGCAGCGTTTCTTCAGCCCAGAACAGCAGCAGAGGTTTCCAATGAAATGCTTCAAATCTGAGATGCTTTGAAGATTCCCACAATAGAAGAGGAGTGAATAGGATTTTTCAAGTAGCTTCCTATGTGTTTTCTGAGCTGTGAAATTTGGCTGTATTGTATGCAGGGATAATGTGTAATAAGAGCAGAATTGAGCATGGAATCTGAAAAATAACCGAGGAGTAAAAAAGCCTCTGGTTTGCTTTTGAAGGGGAAGGGATGTCTCTGGGTTCTGCTGAGTTCACAAGCCAATTAAAATGTTTTAAACTTCCATAAATTGCTATCTGCTGAAGACAACCCAGTGAATATGAGGGGAAATAGTTCCTTAGAGTTAGGCACCTGCCTGAAACAAAAGTGGGACGGAACTCTTAAATCATATGTTTGCTTTTTATGAACTTGGTTTTGAAAAATGTTAAGAGCATGACAAAATATTTCTGCTGCTCTTCAGTATTTTGCTGCATAAGTTAGGACTCATGACATGATTTAATAATGCTCATGTGGAAAGGAAAAGCCTCCTTTATACTTTAGTGAGTTGTACTCTTAACCAACTTGAGACTATTGCCTGTACAACTCAGTGAATGTACTTTAAACTTTATGAACTTATGATATTTCCTGCCAGTTATATCCATGAAGGGATGAAGGAAAGAATGGACAGATTTTCTATTTCTTTCTTTCTTTCTTTCTTTCTTTCTTTCTTTCTTTCTTTCTTTCTTTCTTTCTTTCTTTCTTTCTTTCTTTCTTTCTTTCTTTCTTTCTCTCTTTCTCTCTTTCTCTCTTTCTCTCTTTCTCTTTCTCTCTCTCTTTCTCTCTTTCCCTCTTTCTCTCTTTCTCTCCTCTTTTTCTCTCTTGCTTCCCTTTTTCTTTCTTTTCCTCTTTCTAGCCCTCATTTTCTACCTTCTTATTGTGTTTGGATTGCAAATGTTCTGCAGATTTTGCACAACTGTACAGAAGAGTGGCCTTTCTGTAGCCCATTTTCAGTAATCCTATATTCAAGTTGTCTGGATGACAAATCATGTATTAACGTTTGTATAGAATTCTGGATCCAGTGTAAGATTTGTACAATTAGAAGAATATTGTTTGTATAAACTGGACATTTATTTACTGCATGGGTACTGACTTGTATATTAAATTTGTGAGGTTTTTGTAAATTTCTCTTTAAAAATGCTTGACTTGAAATGGATTGTGCTATTGTTCCAAGCATTTAGATTCTCTTGCTATTGTTTTACTGGACCAAAAGTAAATATATTCATATGAAAAACTCTTTATATCTGATGGATGTATATGCACATTGTGTAGTTGATTCCTTGTCAAAACCAAGGCAGTTCAGAAGACTTAGATCTGTTGCTATGCAACAGCCATTCTGCCTGCACTTTACATTAGTAAAGTTAGCTTGATTGCTATAAAGGTGAAAATTAAACATTACAGTTTTTTAAGCTAGTCTAGTGACAAAGAACATGTGTCCTCTCCATTGTGCTGCCTTCTTTTAAGACTATTAAATGTTCTTCTATATATATTTTTATTGTATTAACTCTCAGCCTAGAAAGGGAACACTGTAAAATGAAGTACAATAAATTTAGCTTTTAAATGAACATTTATGGCTCAAGATTCACTTTGCTCCATACCAGATTGATTCTGTGGCATCTGACCATTTTGTCTGCATTTCACATATCCATATATCTTAAAGTGCCCTGGTGTGACTTCAAATTCTGCCAGTGTGGCCAAAAGGGAGTGACACTATTGCTGATTTGTATGTAGGCAGACACTGAGTACAGACTTCTGAAAACCTTCAGTTACCTCCCTCCCCTTTGTACTCTTTGATGAACAGTAAACCTTTTCTGACTGCAGGGTTCTGTCATGTAGCAGTTAACAGCAACCAAGCATTTTACCCTTAGGAACAGGTGTGATAAAACAGCATATGGCGCCAAGGTAAATGCCAAGGTGTCAGTGACAGCTTGTTTCTCCTGTAAGAAGCCTCTTGGAGGCTAAGGATAAGGATACCCACTCAGCTCTGGCCATCTAAGCTAACACAGGGCTTGGACACAAAAGAAATGAACATCACCAGTAGTGTGCGTCTTTAAAATAACACAAAATAAACATCTGGGAGGTGTTCTACAACAAAGGCCACTGAGGAGAAATTACTTCTATCAAACAAACAATGGTTTAACTTTCAGCTGTAGCTGAGTCTACACAGTGAAAAGTCCATGCCTCTGTCCAGTAACTTCATGCTGGTTAGCTAAGACATTCTTGCCTAGTAAGTAGTATATTGAATTATACCTTTTCCTTGGCAATACTTGCTACTAATTCTTGTAGGCATCAATTTTCTAGTCTTTATACAGCTCTCTTTCCTTTTGCTTAGCCATAGGATAAAAACTCAATAGCACTTACCAGCTGGGAAAATTACCTCCGATTAGGAAAACAGAAAAGACGGATTATATTTTTTAATATTTGAAAAATCCCACTTGCAACACCTACTAATTGCTATCTAGGTATTATCCAAAAGTCAAGGATTACAATTCTCACTCATCGCCTCTAAGCATGCTACTTGCTACATCCTTGCTCAGTGAGATCAGCTTCCAGCTTTATAAATCCTAGATGTGTTTCCTGTGCTGGAGACAGATTTTCTTGCTTGTTTCCACCAAGAATTTGGCTTATCCAGGCAAAACTTCCACTCTCACATTCAGAGCCACTGCAATTTTCTTCTTTTCCAGGGCCACCCTGCTCACTCATCTCCTGGGATGGACATTCCTCAGCACAGGAGCTCAGCAGTTGGGCAGCTTCTTCTGGTGGCTGTCACTGTCCTGCTCCTCGGCCACCTCGGAGAGCTGGAGCACGGCACACTGCAGCCCGCACCAGGGCAGAGGGGCCTTGCAGATCTCCTCCCAGCCATCGTTGTCAATGTCATAGCCAACCACATCTTGCGTGGAGACCTCCAGGGAGTTTTGCCACTTCTTTCCCCCAATAAGAAGAGCTGTTTCCTCTACCACTGCCAGGCCATAGGAGAATCGATCATAGACCAGTGGTTTCAACCGAGTCCATTGGTTTTGATCTGGGTCATACCTTTCTATTTCAGAGAAAGGTTCATATAATCCCAGAAAGGTGAATATGGATCCCCTGATTGTTGCCATCTGATGCCCAAACCGAGCAATGCTCATTGGGGCACATTTCACCCACTGCCCTTCAAGTGAGCTCAGAGAATAAACATCATTGCTTGTGCTGGCTGGGGCCGAGTACTTGCCCCCAGAGATGTATATGGTGTTCTTGCAAACAGCACTGGCATGACCATGTATCCTGCATGGCAATTCCCTGGCCTTGGTCCATCTATCCCTGCTGACGTCATAGACTTCCACAGATGAATGCAGCGACCCGTCCTCACCCCTTCCACCAATGGCAAAGATATTCTTGCCTAGGACACAGCAAGAAAACTGGCATCTCTTTTCCAGCATGCCCGTGATTTGGGTCCATGTGTTAAATCTTGGATCATACCGATGGACCTTGTTTGTAACCAATAAGGTCTTTCCAGTTTTAGCATCACCCAGGGTAGCAGTTTGTATTTCCCCACCCAGGACATAGAGGAAGTTCCCCACCACACACACGCTGTGGTTCTGCACTCTGTCCTGCAGCTGGGTGAGGGTTCTCCATTTGTGGTTGTAAACATCAAAGGCCACCACATCGGTGACCAGCCCCTCGCTTGCTGTGCCTCCCCCCAGCAGAATGATCCGAGTTTTCTGGTTCCTCAGTGTGGTGGACTTATCCTGCAGGACAGGCTGTTTGTATACAGATGTGTGATAATTTATTGCTTTTATGATCATGCACTTAATACCTGCTGAGAGGGACACTTCTGACTGTGTGTAGGTTTTTCTCAGCTCTTCCACTGGGATGAGACCATATCTTATGTGCTCTAAAAGGCTGCTTGCATGATCCAGCCTGGATTTATCCTGCTTCAACCACAGCAGGACAAGATTCAACAGGCGGCATTCTTCCACCATGGGGAGGTCTGCAGATTGAATCACTGCTAGCAAAGACCTGAAGTTCAGCTCGAGAAGTCCTGACAAATCCAAGTCCAGCAGCTTCCAGACATTTTTAATAATGTATTTTTCTGCAGCTGCTAGGGCATCTGGCAGGTAGAACTTCCTGGCCACGTTGGCAGAGTAGCAGCAGTTTTCCAAGGCAAGATTGTTCACTAAGTACTGATTGCACAAGCCGATAGCATCAGTCACTTGCAAATAGCTTGCAGCTTCCAAGGTATCCTCCAGGCTTTCAAAGGAAAGGGGCAGCAAGGATGTGTAAATGAAATCCAGGATGTGCTGGAGTCCAGTGGGTGAGACAACTTGTAGGTGAATGACTCTGGCTTTAGACTCTTGGGTATAACTTTTGAACATGGCTCGGAAGTAGTCGCTGGAGCACGCCAACAAGGACTTGTGTGCAGGAAACTCATTTTCTTTCACTTTCAGCAGAATGTCACAGAGAAAGCCCTCTGATCTCAGGCTCTGGTATTGGGCGAGCACGGCGGTGCAGTGTGCTTTGCAGTAGGACAGGAAGTAGCTCATGGCAGACAATGCAATGCTTTTCCCTTGAGCTATTAGAGCTGAAATGCAATTAGATATTGAGACAGCTGCCTCACTCAACAGCCATTGCTTGAATGCCCAGCAGACCTCCAGCTGTTAGAGAAAAGCCCAGCCCAACCCGAAAAAACCAAGTCAGTCTCTTGCCTGGCATAGGGGGACAGTTAGTAGATTTGTAGTGAATTCAATTCATTCCTTTATAGAGAAAATAGCTGAACATGTATCAGCTGTAGGATGCTTACTTTTCTTGCCTCCACACGTTGCGCAAGGATGAAGGGTCCACAGTTGTGCCGAGCACTTGCTTGGCTGGCCATCAGGTGACAGATGAGGGAGCTGGATGACGGTCCCAGTAAATGGCCCTCTGTGTCTGCTCAGCCGTCACCCCCGACCCTTCTTGCTCCACGGGCAGATCACAGGGATCCTCTCTGGCTGCCAGCGCGTGGCTCTGAGCAGACACAGATGAGAAGAGAGCGCGGACGTCTCTCCTCTTGTTTGTATTTCGAACTCCGATCGGTTTAGACGTCACTGCCCCGGGACAGCAGCCCCCTTTCCGTCCCCTTTCCGTCCCCTTTCCGCACGGCCCTGGGAAGCCTCGGCCAAAGATCAAATCAGCACCCAGGGATTATTACGGGAAGATTTTCTGAGCCCATAAATCTTTCCCCGGCAGCCACTAAGACAACCAAAATACCGTGATTAGTCACTGGTTCGATTTGACATGCATTTCTGGCTCTTTGCTTCACGTGACACCTCCATAGCTCACAGCTACCAGAATAGCCACGGGCTCATCCCCTCGTCCCCCTCGCCTGGGAGCCAACCCTGGCTGGCTGAGAAATGGGGCCAGGGACCGGGCGGACAGAGGAGCTTCCAGCGACAGCCACGGCCAAAGCAGCTGACTTGGAATGACCTGGCTGGAAATCACAAGGGTAACACATTCACACAGAGTGGTGACCAAAATAGATTCCCCCAGTTCGGCCATAATAAACCAAATTCTGTTTATAGAGGAGGCTTTGCATAACTGTGCTCTCAGTTACTGGCTGAGAACAAACCCGGAGCCCCCAGGGGTGGGCCAGTGCTGTCTTGCTCAACTTTCTCACTCTCAGTTTGTCCCAATTAGAGGCACTTATACAGGGATTATCCCTGATTTTCACCTGGGCACTTCAGGGTCTAATTTCTACCAGGAATAGCAGCTCTGGGCAGGCTACACATTCTGACCTCTTAAAGCTTGCTTTTATTTCTTCTTTTTTTTCCCTGCGTAACTCTGGGTGAAGATGTTCAGGAATCTCCTCCCGACACCTTTCTTTCCAAATCAAACACCCTCAGGACTTGCAGATCTTGCCAGGGTTGATAAATGCCTGATCATTTTGCTGCACTGTGAGCCAGCAGACTTGGGAGCAGAGAAGGATCCCACAGGACTGGAAAATTTCGTTTTTTTGCTTAAGCCCAAGGTAAAGCCTTTTACTGTATTTGTTTATATTTATTTATGTGATGTCATTAAATTCTGGCTTACCCTCGTAGCTGAGCAGTGTTTGGAGCTGACTGGATCCTAATATGGACTGTGCATGCTGTGTGACTGTTCCAGTGAGCTTGAACTGTCTTGCTAAACAGACTGATTCCTACACATCCTCTGCTCTGTTTGTGGGGAAGGACTCCAAAAACATCACTTTTTGTGGCTGTAGAGCTCTGAAAATTGATGTCCTGCTTGAATCCACCTTCCATCATGACATTATAGACCACAAATCAGAATCTTGCCCTTTGCTAGCAAAACATGTATGGGCAGTAGGGATGAAGGAGAAAAGGGATGCTTGTTTCTTTTTCCCAGCAGTTTTGCCAATGTCCAAGCTGGGACATCTCTAAGGTATTTCAGGTGTTAGTGAAACTGTGCAGTCTATTCCAAGCTTCAGTTTCGATACTTCTCCTGTTTTGGAAGTAGAGACCAAAGGCCAGGTAGCTCTGTCACCCCTCGGCAGTCATGAGTCCTGGTGATGAGGAACCAGGCCTTAAATGCTCCCACTCACAGAGATGCTGCTTTCCCCAGTTAAACCCCACCAGGTACCAGATTTCTATAGCACGAGGTGCAGATAAACCTCCCCTGTTTTGAAATAGCAGGTGGGCACTGTTCATCACAATTTCCCTGGAGCCTGAGGTGCGAGTCAACAGTCCTTGTTCTCCACCAGCCTGTGCTGCCATAACTGCTCTGACCCAGCCAGAAGTGATGCACAGGGAGAAATGGGAAAAACCCAAAAACAGAACAGCAGAGAGGCCTCTGTGGCCCAGGCCAGGTTGTCAGCCTCCCCACTGTGACCTCCCAAGCAGATGCAGCACAGCAGAGGTGAGCACTGGCTGGGTGGGTGGCTGGGGATGCAGCACCAGGAGAGACCCCATGCACAGGACAGGGCTGCTCTGCTGTGGGGCCACCAGCCCCAGGGCACTGCTGAAGTGCGTGTGCTGGTACCATGGACTACCTGGGGACTGAGGACACATAAATCCATCCACTTCCCCTGGATGAGGATTTGACCAGAAAGAGGTCAAATGTATGGCTTGGCCAACTGAGGGTATTGCCAGCAGCAGCTGAGGAATATTTCTGACCCCCATATGACACTCCTGCCACCCAGGTGGTGCACTCCAGACAAAGGCAATGTGCCTTTTCCTCACCCTCAGCAAGGCACTGCCTGGTCTTGCACCAGTCTGGCTGGAATGTGTGAAGTACCAGCACAGCTCCAGCCACAAGCTCTGTAATTTCAGAGAGGCCAAACAAGGCTCAGTCTGAGCCTCCCTGCCTGTGCCCAGAGTGATTCCATGTTAACCCAGCCAGTTGTGCATCACTTGCTTTCCAAACAGATTCCAGCTGTGGGTGGCTGTTTATACAGGTCAGCTGCTGGAGCTGGTGTAACTGAGCTGATTTAACACCAGTGCCAGGTAAGCAGGTCCCATAATTGTATGCAGATTTGCTGTGCTATTCTCTCTCAGACCTACTTCATCTTCATGGCAAGCCAGCTAATGGAAGTAGTAACAATCATGATCCTTATAAAGCTGTTTATTTGCCTGGAGATTTTTTTCCTTTGGCTTATAATTGAAATAAAACCACTTTCTTTCCAGTCCCCTGCTCTGGAGGGATAGAAAAAAAATTATCATTATCAAAATGAGGTTTTTCCTTGCTTCACTTCCAGGCAGTTAGCCTTGCCTAACTAGGGAGCCTGCTCAGCCAAGACCCTCCTTTGTCAACAATCAAATTACCTTCATGCAGAAGCTCAGGTCTGCAGCACCTTTGGAAGAATATTTAATGTCCATTAGTGAGAGAACAGACGGTGACTGAACAGCTGACTTACAAATCTCAGCAGGGGACCTAGCACTAAGTGGGATGCAGTCAAACCAGGATCTTATTTCCTTGGGCATAATTTGGAAGATCAGATCTAATGTTTGACTCACTAGATGGTGCTTAAAATTAGGGAAATATTAGTGTTTCAATGATGCTGATTTGTTGGGAATAGATAATACATTTTTAATCATGTGCATCATTTAGACTTTAAATTAGATTTAGATTTCAGGCTTTCAGCATATTTTCTGTTGAAGGGATTGCTCTATTACAGTAGGCAGTCTGAAATAAAAAAAAAAGCATTCAGATGTGTGCTGTGAAAAATGTTGGCTTCCACACATGCAGAGGTTTTTTGCTATAGAGAATTGAAAAGTGGTCCAAGTTACAATGCCATGTTCAGTTTAATATTGCAAGTAGGCCATCGGTTAATAAACAATTGAATTATTACTTTTAATGTTGCCAATTATTTTTTAAGGGTAAAGATCATAAAAAGAGTTGTACAAGTGATACTAGGCTCATTACTAACAAGTGGCTTACTGTAAAATATTCATTGTAAAAATCCACAGCAGAGAATTACCAGGCTACATTTTCTTCCAAAAGAAATCAATGCAGTCCAGAGGACAGCAGAGTAAATATTTCAGATGCTTGATTATGTACTGCATGAACAAATAACAGCAAAATGAGCCAAGTAATAAGTATAGCCATACAGGTTTCCTAGAAGTGCTAATCAGAAAGATCATATTGATTTAAGTTGTTTTGCAAAAATCTTTGGACTACAGTCTGTTCTTCATCCTTGAATAATCACTCACAGTAGTATTTGGGTCAACACATCTATTTAAGGCAAAGGATGTTTAGCCCAGGAAAGCAGTTCTTAAGAGCAAAACAGTAAGAGGGAGGAATTTTCTTGCAGCTAAAAGCAATGTCTGGTGAGATCATGTCTGTGTGTAAAAGCAAATGAGAAGGTTCCCAGCTTGCATGAGGCGGGCTTGGGCTGTGAGGTTTCCATTGGGCAGGGGAAGGCTGGGGCTGCCTGTGGCTTTGAGCACTGTCTGAGAGGTGCCCACAGGACACTGTCCCTGTGAGCTGGGGAGCAGGAAGGCAGCACAAGGCAGTGCCTCCCCCAGCCTGGCAGAGAAGTTCTGCAAACCCTCAGCACCTCTGTCCACCCATGTGCCACCTCAGAGGGGTCTGTGTCTGGGGACAGTGCTGGCAGCAAAAGCTTTGAGTGGCCGTGAGGAGAACAGAGGTTTGGTAGGGTCAGGAGTCAGAGCAGGGATCCCAGCCAGAGCTTGCTGCAGGACCAAGGCTGCTGAGCCAGGGCTGTGTGGCACTCCTCTGTGTTCTGTGGAAAAAGAGCAGGAAAGGAGGAAATATCACTGGCACACCTGGGCTGGGAGTGGCCATGTCCCAGCTGGGTTACTCCAGCACGAGCTACACCTGTAAGAAAGCATCCTGTGTCAATTTGTGAAAGGCAGCATGAAATACCAGACTTTCAGTCAGACAGTGCTTCATTTATTTCTTCTCCTTGTTTTTTCAGGTTTTGTTTTCCTCCCATGAAGACAGAAGCTGTTCCAGCTTCCACTGCCATCTCAGTGGGTTAGACATGAGCTTCCCTGGTGAATAAAAAACAAGTTGGAAAATTTTAAACTTGGGTTCCCATTCCAGAGCAACTGCAGTGGGATGAGTCAGGCACTGCGGCCACAGGATAATGAAGGAGAATGTGTATTTTAATGAGCCCATTTCAGAGCAGATGCACTAACAGCTTTCACAGCATCTCACAGCTGAGGGTGGAGCACTGCTTGGGGTTCATCTGTTCCTGTGATGGCCAAGTGGCACCAGAGATGCTCTGCATTGAGCCCTGGCTTTCACCCCTGGGCAAGCAGTGCTGCCTGTGCTGCTGCTGGGGCAGAGAGGGACCTGCAACCCCTGCCCAGGGGCATCTTCCCTCTGCATCCACCAGGGATGCTCACAGGCACCTCTGGCTGCTGACCTTGCACAGCATGGGTATGTACTGCCCTAGCTGAAGCTGCTCTGCTCATGGGTCCCTTCTGCACATACGGAAGCCCCCCTGCTATAGAAGGAACATTTCTGACTCCCATGTGGCATTCCTGCCTCCCAAAGACCCTGGGGCTGGTTGAACTGTGTTCCCAGCCCTTATCTGCTTGGGTACATGTAGTGACAACAGCTGCAGCTTGGGCAGGAGAGCTGGGCTCTCCCTTCTGCCCTGGCTGGACACACAGCCAGCAGCTCCCTGCACACTGCCCAGGCCACCCTGGCCTGATCTCCATGGTGATACATGCATCCAGCACAAAACCCCTACAACTGGGATACACACCTCAGGGCTAAGAAAAGGATAAGGACATGGGGACTAGCCTCCCACAGTTCAAACATCTTTGAATGCATTTATTTGTAATTAGAAGGAGGATGAGGTTTTATAGGGATAGAGATGTAAGGCACAACCAGTGCTCTGAGACCACAGAGCAGAAAACTGACATTTTCCTGTATTGGGACACCACAGAGATGAAGTAAAGCTGCAGTGTTGAAGAAAAGCTGCATGTCTCTGAAACCAAGGTGCTTTTCACATAAGTTATTAGGATTCAGCTCTACCATCCTCTTTGATTTCCTAATCCACATGCATGCAAATGTTCTCCAAGACATGGACTGTTGGTGAGCCAAGTAAAGGTTACAGTGCAATCAGCTGCTGTTACTGCATGGGACAAGGAGATCCTGACGTCAGCTGATCACTGAAAGTGTTCCTAGAGTCTGTACACTGTTGTCATCATTGCTGTGATCACTGTCAGCAGCACCACCACACCACTCAGTGAGCTGGACTTGGTCCCTCCATGTCGTGTAAGTCTCAGGCTTATCCTTGGGACTGAAAGGATTGCACCTGCACATGCTGATCCTTTCTCATTTATTCACAAGGTTTGAGAGTGGGAGAGCACCCATGGGTGAAGTGCAGCTGGAATTAACTGCACATGCCAAAGGATGAAGGATGGATGACAAACCCCCAGGTGTCTAGAGGGCTTTTTTTCCTCAATGACTCTGACTGAATAAAGCCATACTGGAGTGTGACAAAGGCATTGATGGAATGTGTGTCATTTACCCCCCTAATCTTCATGAGTTAGTGACTAATGTGTGACTAGCAAGCTTCTCTGATCACTTGTCAGGCTGATCTCAGAGCCAATCCATAGTGGCATAAAGTACTGGTGGCCCTGCTCACCAAAAAGGGAGAGAGACAACTCCCTCCACACCAGACATAGTCTCTAAATTCCACTCCTGAAAGCAATTCCTAGGGTAGTTACAGAAATTGTGTGTACCAAATTTTCTTCCCCAGGCCCGAGTCCCAGCAGACCATGCAGGATTTCAGTTATCTCCCCTCTTTCCTGGTATCATCTGGATGCCAGCCGGGCATGCACACAACCTGTGGATAGCAGAGAGCCAAAACCCTCATCTCCAAGGCACTCTCCAAGAACTAATGTACTATGAGCTCACTTTCATTAATTCTAATTTGGAGTTCTCATGACAGGAACAATGCAAATACTGACTCCATCATGGAAGTGAAAAAAACCTCCCACATAGTATGTCTTGCCTGCACAGAGAAAACACACACAGTATACCCAAAACAGCTTGAAAGGCTGTTCTATATTCAGCAAGTTTATTTTGGTCTCATCTGTCTAGGATAAGGATTGACATAAGTGACTCTTGAAAGGAGTGACCACTCATGCCCTGAGCCCCAGCAGCGTGCACCAGTGCAGCAGCATCTTCCTGGGACAACAGCTGAGTTTTCAGGGGGCCTTTGCATTTTGCCTGAAGTGGGAAAATCATTGCTCTGTGTTAGTTCTTCTGTCACCCCCAAGAAAGGAAACCATAGACAAGTGAAGAAAAAGCAGGTGAAGAGGACAGATGGACCTGAAACAAAACCGAAACAAAAGGAAACAAAACCAAAAAAACACCAAAAGAAAAGTCAAAATACCAACTTCACAAATTAGACTGGAGGCAGACTTTCAGCCCATCATTATGCAGGCAGATACTGTGCACTGCTGGTATAGCACTTCATTACAGCAGCTAACTCAAAACTTCTAAAAAAATGGATTGTGTTAGGTAAATTGTCCCATACTTCCCAACATCAGCACCATAACATAATTTCCAGGGTTTGAAGACTGCACTTTCTGGGAAGAAAACACTCAAATTCAGGACATACCTTGAAATAGCCATATCCACTCACTTTTGACACACACCAGCTGTGCATGTAAAATAAACAGTCTGTGCAAACAAACTGCACACCCTGATATTTCTGTGGTTTAGAGGCTGTAAGTTGAAAGTATAAACAGAATGTGAAAGCAATCTCCATGCAAGTCACCTGTCTCTTATTCCCAAGCAGGTTTACTTGCCTTTGATGATATAAAATTGCTCTTACAAGTCTAACAGATCTTCTGCAGGGAGCTATATTTTGCAATTTTCTTCAAATGAACCCTGTGGTTGAATAAGTGTTTTTCAGTCCAAAGTTTACAGAGTTATATGGAAATACAGACTGGTTTTGGTTCCTTCAAAGCCAATAGAAATTTGGCCATCAACTCTGAAACAAGTATATAACTTTGTTATCACAGAGAAGCTTGGGAGGCTGTCTCAGCTTAATTTATCAACCTTTTATGCTGTGTTTCTCACCTGATATGCAGGGTATAATCAACTCCCAATGGAATAAAGGTCATTTTAAAGATCAGACCCTTTACAACTGAGCCCCCTGTCTCCTAGAGAAGAGAGTCTGGTGAGTTTCTACCTACAGCACTTTATCTTTAATGGGTTGACTCTTGCTTTGTAGAGATTGTCAGTGGCTTGTATGGAGTGAGCAAGGATGGGGAAGGGCAGAAATAATCTCTGCTAGGATGTTCCCATTCTGCAGCCTTCACTGATGCTTTAGGCACCAGTGTTATGTGGGTGCCCCTGCTGATCTCACCTGGGTTACTCCAGAAGCAATATTGTTTCCTACTGCTTCAACTTCTGGAAATGTTTAATTAAATGATTAATAAAAATAATTAATAAAAAAAGGTTGATTTCTTTTATTTTTTCCCCTGCTAGTCAGATCAGGCATTCTCCTGACCTTCCCCTTATTTTCAGAAAAGAGTTACTAGAGAAAATACTGCATTTTTACAGCTTCTAGAGTTGCAACACATTGCTATAAGTCCAGAAAAATAAAAAAAGCATTGCTGAGAACCTCAGTTCCTACAGGCTATTTGTGGTTTCCCATGTACTGAAATTCTCCACAGAAAAGACAAACAAGAGGATAAATAGGCATAGCTAAGACACAGGAACAAAAGTATTCAGGTCACTTTCAGAGGCAGAAAGAGCAGTTAGAGGCCAAGGTCCCATCAGGCAGCTAAACAATCCTAATGGCCACTGCTCCTCATAACAATGTCCTTCCTACTTACTAAAATGCTGTGATTCTGTTATCAGGTGACACCAAACTGTCCAATTTGTTCAGGACAGTGCAGTGGGCACTTTTGAAACACTCAGAGGGTGCTGGAAACTGCCCTCCCATGAGGCCACAACTGTAAGGCACTGCAGTCAATAAATCCTTTTGCTCTTAATTGTCTGGGTTTCTCTTAGAAACAAATGTTTACCAGCTTCTGGTTTGGACAGTCTTCTAAAGGTCACAAATGCTAGCTCCAAGGGGAGCCAGGCTATTCAGCCTTCAACTATTTAACCTTGGCTTCCTGCACTGCCATAAAAGCAGGCATCACTATGGGACGTATGTGCAGGGATGGGGGGTAAAGTTCTTCTCCCCTTGGCCCCCCTCAGCATGTTATTTTTAAAAGCTTATGTGTTCAGTGATGAAAATAGACATCTTCATTCTGCTTATCCTTTTGGGTGGGTTTGATGTGTTGGGTGCTAATGGTATGCTGGGAAATTAGAATTACTTTCTCATTTAAAAAATGGGGATGGAGGGAAGAGAAAATTGTTTTCTTGTCACTGTTATAGGTGTTGAAAATTTGTGTTAGGAATAAAAAAGTGTTCAGGTTTCCCCAAACAACTTTGGTCCTTCTACGTCCCCTACACAACTCTAGGTGGGAAGCTGTAGCTCCAGCAAAGCTTCAACTCAGCTACTGATCTCAACTTCCTAAGACTATTCAGACATGAAATTTTATCTCTATCAGTATTTCTTATACCTACCTTTCATTTCATCATGACCAAAAATTCCAGCCAGGAAAATCGCTGGGGAAGGTATAATCCAACTGTGTGCCTTGACTCTTTTCATGCTGAACAGCATCATTTTTAATTATACCAATCACTGCATAATCATTTGGGCTCCTTGCTTGTGAAGATAAAAAAATGTGTTCTGAGCTACACTTTCTGCATGGTGAGGTGGTTTGGGGTTTGACTTTTAAACTTTAGTCATTTATCCTCTTCCTTTTGTTCCTTGTTTTTGTTTTGGTCTCTTCTCTTGGCATTAAAGGAGGTGGAGCCTCCCAGGACTGGCAACCACTAGCTCTTCTGAATGTGAGCCTTCTTGTTTGGGTTCAGCAAGAACTAGCTCACTTTCCTTTAAGACTCATTATTTTTGTCATTTGACCTAGAAAAATCACAAGAGACCAAGGTCTCCCCTTGCATGTAGGTCAATCATGTCTTGGGAAATACAGAGTTTGCTTTCTCACCTCTGGGAGGGAAATTGATATGGCTGTCATAATTTTCCAATTTGCTTGCTCTACTGAGAGTTGTATGTGTCCTGCAGAGGCATAACATGTAATATCATAGATATGTGATATATATATATATATATATATATATGTATATATATATATATACGTATGTATGCAGGCCAATAATAACAGCTTTAGATTAGGTAAGAGCTTCTAACAGTAAAGATAACAAAAGGCTGGGACAAGTTGCCTAGGGAGGTTGTGAGGTTGCCATCGTGCATGGCATCATCTCTAAAGTGTGCTGTAAAAAATATATTCCTTACAAATCTGCCTGGAGGCAAGGAGATGGATTAGATGGCATTTTGAACCCCTCTGAGGGCTGTACTTAAGGATCTTCTGCTTCTAATAAGCATTCAGTCACAAAGTCCTCAGGCTTTGGTGATTCACACAAGTGATTTTCTAAATAGAGGTGCTTTACTGAAAAACAAAAGCTTTAAATAGGAGAAAGCCTGGGATGCATGCTGGTGTGTGATGTTTTGGAGACATCATAATTGCTGTTTGCAAAATTTACTAAACATGTCAGTAAGCTGAAGAGGTACAGGACAAAGGGCATGCAAAGTGTCTGCCTGAAAGCACTGCCTCTCTTCACAGGAAGAGCCATTGGAAGGCCAGTGCCCAACATCACTGCTCCTTTATAAAGCTGCTTCCCAGAGATGTCATGACTTGAGAACTTCTGCCGAGATTGATCCATAAAAAATGCATTTTTGACAACTGAATGCAGTAGTCTGGAAATGAACTTCACCATCACTGATGTCAGAGCTAGTTTTTTCTTGTTTTTTCTCCTGCGTGTCATAAAGATGAATAAAACAGGTAATTTTCTTTTTTAGATTGGTAGAGGAGAAATAGTTCTTGTTCTGGATATTACTAATTTGCATTTCTGGATGTCACTTTCTTCTCTCTTTTCTTGAGAAGGAACAAGGTGTGCAAAATATCACTAAGCCCAAAAAACCAATAAGCAAGGCTTGCAACAGCCATGTGCTTCTGATTCCTGCTGTACCATAGCAAGTTGAAAGAGGTGCAGCAGAAAGACCCCCTTGAAGAATTGGAAGCTGCTCTTGGTGAAGGTTTGTCAGACACTGCAGCACCAGTGAGACTGCTGGGATACAAGGAGACAAATTCTGGAGGAATTATGTCTCCACATTGACATACATTGTGTTTCCTGAAATCCTGCAATGCAAAATCACGTCCCCAATGTGCTGGTTCACTTGCTGCTCCAGCAGGACAGAATGACTTCACAGAGGAAATCACAGTCACACTAAAGAAGCTCATGGAGGGATGAGATAGTCCCAGCTTTGTGGGAAACGACTAGAAATCCTGGGCACTGGGCTTTTCCCCCACAGATGTGAGGAGCTCCCTGCAGGACAGCAGGGCAGGAAGCCTCAACCAAGCAGGTTAGATGGGTGCAACCCCAGGAGAGGCTAGCAGAGCCAGCCGAGCCTGGGTCTTGCTGAAGGGAAGAGGAGGGAAGGAAAGGAGCCTTTCTGGCCTGTCTCCACCCCAGCAGGAAGGGATTTTGGAGGCTATGGTCCCACCTCATGTCCTTCTGAACCAGGCTCTTCCAGAACTCCTGATCTGCTGGGGTTCTTTTCCAGGTGGAGGCTGGTGATAAATCCATGGTGCACAGCAGCAGAGCTTCGCCTGCACCTGCAGCTGACCTGGACCTGATTTCAGCTGCCTGGCTGGATGAGTGGCATAGGCAGAGCCCGTTCCTCTCCTCTCAAAGGCCAGGGAAGAGCCCACATGTCCCATTTGAGTCATGACTATACAAATTTGATGTCAAATGAATTTTCTCAACGATGTGGTGCCGTCCAGTGCCATTTTCCTAATCTCCGTGGAGCTCTTTACCCCTCGCACTGCCCCACCTGTTTGCTCTCAGTGTGAGGATGCTCAGTAACATTTTATTGGAGAAACAGCCATAGCAGGGAATTAAGGGGTGGCCTGATTCAGAGGTGTTAGTGGCTGAGTCACTGGGATGTCATTCAGGCATGGGGACAGACTGTGAAGGCCTTCAGATCACATGCGTGCATGACATTTAGAGGAGGTGGGTGACCTCACAGGAGATTATCTGCAAGCTCTAAATTGGCCATAGAAAGTGGCATTGGAGGCCTTCATTTGCCCTCGATAACCTTCAGCAATAAAAACAGAGGATGAGCATATGGATGTGCACGCAGGGAGCGTACAACAAGTGCCGGGAACATTGTGAAGGCCAGAGGGCTGGTAAACCATACCCCAGCTCCAGGGACACATGTCTGTCATGGAAAGAGGGAGGAGGAGGAGGACACTATGTGCTTCACAGGGCAGAGGACTTTATTTGTTTTATTTGATTTTGTGTCTGTGTGCATTTGCTACCTGTCTGTGCAATAAGACATTTGAGAATTTCTGCTTTTTACCTAGTTTCTGTAGGAAAGCACAAATCTGGATATTTCCCCGACCCTTATAATTCTAGGTCATCAGGTCAGGGCCAGGCTTGTCAGCAACAGTGCCAGCAACCTGCAACACTGTGAAGTAGAGCCCTACTTGTTCAAAACTTGCTGTTTCCTCCCTTGCTCTCCAGTGTCTCCAAATCAGCACCTCAGCACACACAAGGACTGTGGAGGGAGGCAAGGAGAGAGATGGTTTTCCTAAGATCAGTAACAATAATGATCCAAAGGGCCTTAAGATTTGTCCTCAAGTCTTTGGCTTCCTCTAAGTGTTTCTCTCTCATGGTTCAGTCCAGCACGTATCTTTCACCAACCTGCTGGACCTGCTCGGGTGAACCTGCCACCCTATCTGTTCAAAAATCTGGGAAGAAAGAAGTGGTATGGCAGCAGGGATTTTAGAATCACAGAATCATAGAATTGTTTAGTTTGGAAAAGACAGGATCACTAAGTCCAATCTTTAACCCAGCACTGCTAAGTTCACCACTAAACAGTGTCCACTGCCCTTCTCTGGACTCACTCCAACCCCTCAATGTCCTTCAGTAGTGAGGGGCCCAAAGCTGGACACAGGATTTGAGGTGTGGCCTCACCAGTGCCCAGTACAGGGGGACAATCCCTGCCCTGGTCCTGCTGCCACACTATTGCTGATCCAGGTCATGATTCCACTGGCCTTCCTGGCCACCTGGATGTATGCTGGCTCATTTTCAGCCACTGTTGACCAACACCCCCAGGCTGACCCTGTTACACTGCACAGCTTTCCATCCATTTTTCTCCAAGTCTGGAGTGTTGCTTTGGGTTCTTGTCACCCAGGTGAAGGACCTGGCAGTTCCCGTTACTGAACCTCATACAACTGGCCTCAGCCCACCAATCCAACCTGTCCAGGTCCCTCTGCAGAACCTTTCTGCCCTCCAGCAGATCAACACTCCCACCCAGCTTGATGTCATCAGCCAATTCTGCTAAACAGGACTGGCTCCATAGCTGAGCCCTAGGGAATACCATTTGTGACCAGCTGTCCTCTGAAAGGCGAAGGTGGCAGTTCTGCTGACCCCCCTCCTTAAAGTCAAGAACTTTTATTGTTCCATGATGCCTTTGCCCGAGACACCTCCAGCCATCACATCACCCCACCACGAGTCCTCTGTCCACAAACAACAGGTCCACCAGGGCACCTCCCCTGGGTAGCTCACTAACCAGCTGTGTCAGGAAATCTTCCACACATTCCAGGAACCTCATGGACTCTTCTCTCTGCTGGAGTGTATTTCCAGCAGACAACTGGAAAGCTGAAGGCCCCCATGAGAAAAAAGGCCAGTGATTGTGAGACTTCTCCCAGATGTTTATATTTCATCTGCTTACAAGGATATTTAATCTGCTTTACCTGAAATAAATCTTCTCCCTGCCCTGTTTCTCAAAGCAGAAACCTAATCTCGGCTGTCTTCTGCCTCTCAGCCCCACCTTCCACATCTCATTTTCCATGGGTTCATCCCACTTGCACTATCCTCCTGCACATGATGAGCTGATCTACCGTATTGGGTTTGCATTAGCCTGGCTTTCCTGGTAGCAGGAAGGCCACAGAAATGGCTGTGAGAAGCTGCTGGAAGCTTCTACTATGTCTGGCAGAGCCAATCCCTGCTGGGTCCAAAGATGGATGGGCTGCTGGCCAAGGCTGGGCCAATTAGAGATGGTGGTAACATCTCTGTGATAACATATTTAAGAAATCAAAACAAAAGTTGTGGTACACTTGCAATTTTCAGCCAGAGAAGAGCAGAGTAAGAACATGTGAGAGTAACAACTCTGCAGACACCAAGGTTAGTGGAGAAGGAGGGGCAGGAGGGGCTCTGGGTGCTGGAGCAGAGATTCCCCTGCAGCCCCTGGTAGGAGCAGCCGTGCCCCTGCAGCCCACGGGGATCCATGGGGATGCAGAGATCCACCTGCAGCCCGTGAGGGAGCCCCAGACCAGAGCAGGTGGATGCCTGAGAGGAGGCTGTGATCCTGTGGGAGACCTGTGGAGAGAAGGACCCTGCTCCCATGCTGGAGCAGCCTGTCCATGGAGGACTGCACCTGTGGAAGAGGGACCAACACGGCAGCAGTTGGAGGGGGACTGTTGTCCATGGGATAAATTCATGCTGGAGAAGTTCATGGATAGCTGTCTGCCATGGGAAGGACCCCAGGGTGCAGCAGGGGAATGACTGCTCTCCCTGAGCAGAGGGAGAAGCCAAGGAGATGAACAGATCACAACCCCCCTTCCCTGTCTCCCTGCACTGCTGGAGTAGGAGGTGGAGCTGAAAGGAAGGAGGGGTGGGGGGAAGGCACTTTACTTTTAAGGGTTTACTTTACTTCTCATTATCCCATTCTGATTTTTTTAGCAATAAATTCTCTTCATATTTCTAAGTTGAGCCTGTTTTGCCCTTGATGGTATTTGATGAGTGATCTCTCCCCATCCTTACCTCAGCTCATGAACCCTTCCTTATATTTTCTCTCTTCTGTCCAGCTGCAGAGGAGAGTGAGTGAGCTGCTTTGGTGGGTGCCTGGCAGCTGCCAAGCATCAACCCAAGACATCTGCTCATATGGATCCTCCTCATGCCCAAAAAAATGTGTGAATCTTTCCCTTTGTGTCCAAACTTGCCTCACAGGGTCAACAGCTATGTGCTAAGGATAGAAGATCCAGGGCTTGGATAGTCAGTCTCCTGTAGGAAGGGAGATGTGTTATGGACCACTAAAATCCTGCAGTTGCTCAGCTAGGAAAGTATTTGATGGAAGTGAAGTACCACTGTATCAGATGAAGATCATTCTCAACAGAAACTATTGCAGTACCTGTAAAAAACATTCACTGTGGATGCAGCATCTGTAAGAAAGACAAATTTAATTCCAGTTTCACTAAAGATACAGTGAAGGATTAAATCACTTTTCACAGTATGACATCCAGACGGAATCAAATTTAATTAGTTACCAGACAAGATTTACCTTCCCTCAGTGCTTAAGAAACCCCCAGTTGGTATCAGGGCCAGAGAACTCTAACTTCACTTGCACTTGCAGTGAGTCACCAGTCTTCTGCAGGATGCCTTTGAAAGTATCCACCTCACAGATTACTGCAAAGTAATGTAGTGGGAAGTAAATAGAACATATGGATAGCTGTGCTTATTTTATAAGTGGCTTGAAACATCTTCCAAAGACACAGGAAAACTGGGTTTTACCAGGTTTGATTGATCTTATATTCGACCTTCAGTTTTTTTGTCTCTACAGAATATTTTATCTTGGGGCTGCAGTATTTTTGAGGACTGAAAAACTGGCTTTAGGGGAAGTTTTCTTTGCAATTATTTACGCACCAGTAGTACTAGGCAGCCCATATACCAAAATCAGGATCTTTTTTTCCAGGCACATTATTTAATCTGCAAAAACTCATTCAAATTAAATATGCACACATTAGAGAAACTGGGACTTAGTCACAAGGGCAAAAGAAAATTGTTTCAATATTTTGCCCCTAAAGCTAAAGAAAAGATATAACTATTTTTCTTGGATCCTCTTCCGTGAGTCTCTTCTCTCAACATCAGTTTTTTATATTAAAAAATGGCCAAAGTGCCAGGTTTTTTAATGCCTTCTCATAAATAATTTACAGACTACATAAAACAAGAGATAAATAAAAGGACCTTCTTTATCACCCTTGTGAGTACACTGAGCATGGTCCTGGTGAGATGCCATTGAACTCAGTGAACTGTGCCTCCAGACTTTGATTTGGGGAACTCACATCCATAAACACAGTTGCATGTAGCTACAGATGTTTTACTGATACAGTACGTAAAGGAGCACAGTGGGGAAGTACTGGTTTGGGGTGCTTTTAACTGTTTGCTATTAATGTTAACTTACACCACCACAGAAAAGATAAAGCTACCAGTTTAATTCTATCATTCAAATTAATGCATAAATCCAAGCCTCCAGAGTTTTAAACACAATTTGCCTCAGAAATGCAGAAGCAGTATAATCTTTTAGCTGAAAGTGATTAAACAGTGTAACCAATGGAGATATATTCAAACTCCCCAAAATTTTCAAGCAACAATAATTATTATTTTACCTCTATCTTTACTTCTAAGCTAAATGCGTTTGGATTTTTCTGCGCAGATAACCAGAAAAATCATTAAAGTGTGGTTTTGTTCACTAGCCAATGATTAAAACTCTCTTCCCTGATGTGTTGGGGTCTTGCTGTCTCATTAGACTAAACCCTTTGCTGTGGGCACTGCATGACACCTATTTCTGTTTTTTCTAACAGAACACGTTGCCACAACATTGTTGTAATTTCTCTTAGATTAACAAAATCTCTTTCTCGGCATTAGGACAGAAAAAAAAAAATTACAATGCAGAGCACTGGGTAGGGAGTTAACAAAGGAAACTCTCCCCCACCTTTCATGCCCATTGCTTGGTCACACAGGGGAAGAATTGTCCCTGTGATTTACTCTCTCACCAGTGCCACAAGGAGACCAGGTCACAGAGATGACACTGAAATCCAAGTACTTTGCTTTGTGGAAGGGTCAGGATAGGGGTGGAGGGGAGCTTGTCTCTCTGGCTCAGCTCTAAGTGTTTGCTTTGGTGCAGCCATTCCTCTGGCTCCACTCTCTAGGCGTGGTCATTAGGAAGGTGTTCAAACACTGACCCTGTCAATGAGTTTGGCTCCCACCCACAAAGACTCCCTTGTGACCACAGGAAAGGGCTTGATTTTAGCATGATCTGTCATTATGTATTCCTGTGCTCATTCTTCATTGTAAGACCTCAGTCCTTCCCTAAATTTGTGCCCGACTCTAACATCTGGGGCATGGAATTTCCCATGCCAGAAGTACTGGGCTGCAGACTTGCCTGGGACATCTTTCACTGGCCTGTGTGCTCCCCACAGTCAGAACCTTTAATAAGGCTTAGATGAAAAATAACCTCACTAGCACAAGAGGGTTCAGGCCAGCTGTAAACTGTTTCCTAACTGAGACAGAGAATCTTCACAGCCTCCTTTTTTCCTAGTGCTTGGTTCCTAATTTCATGTTTTATTAAGGATTCTTGTAGTTCTTAGACTTAACTCAGGGTTCTCATTGATCCCACTCCCCACTAGCTGTCAGTCTCAAGGGAGTGTAAAAATTTTCCTTTAAAATAAAGGCAAAGCTCAGAAAAAGTATTCTTTGTCTCTGACTGGTCCCTCCCCACTCTGGAGATGTTTCAGTGGCCCCTGGTGGTATCCCTCTATTTGGAAGCAATGATTTGAAATCTGGCAAAACAACCATACTCCTCTGTCAGGGATAGGTTTCCTTTCTTTCCCCTACACATTCAGGTATGAAGACTGGGATGTGGCCCAAACTCTCTCCATCCCCTGGAATTTCCACTGTGAAGTTTCCTAACTATAAAATGAGGAGGGAAATGAGGCTTTACCTTTCCCCAGTTCTCTGAAATTAGTATTTTTTAAGTGAGTAAAGAAAACAAAAGCCAAGGCCCTGACTCATCTCACCTTCAGCGTGCTTTTGGATCAATGTGTTTTCTCCTTTTTATCATTTCCAGACTGGTAGGAACAATGCAGTCCAATATCAGTGACTGATAATGCAGTGTTGGGGAAAACTGTTCATTTTCGATTGAACAGACACGTTAATCTCTTTGTGATGTAAATGAAAGCTGCTCCTGATACATTCCATCCCTTGACATTTCCATTTCAACCTGTCCTTCAGGGATGTTCACCTCCAAGAAATGCATTAAGGGAAATCAGAGCATATAAGGATGAAGCAGGACAGTAAGCAATGTTGATATTGCATATTCAAAGCAAAAAGTACAATAATGTCATTTTAATTGAGCTGCAGAGAGTACAGCTCCTTTCTAATTTCCTGTACAAAGTAATGCAAATATATGGAAACTTAAAATTCAAAAATCATTTCAGTTAGCTCTGGTATTATCTGATGGAGCAAACAAGAATTAGATGAATGTCATTGTAAGTAATATTCAACTTGAAAGCTGTTTTCTAACCAGAATAATTATCTTTATTTTATTTGAATAAACAAGAGCCAGGCAGAGAATTTCAGAGAATATAGAATAGTTTCAATCAACATTAGAAGAATATTATTAAAACCAGCTCCTCACATCCCTTTACAGAAAGTAACATAAAAGAGACCACGGAGACATAGTGTATTAAATTTCTCTTACAATAAGATCTCATTTCCAAAAATGGAATATGCATCAGTGTTCCTTTATGTACAGTCCATATAATGCAAGCATCAAGGATTAATCACTCCATGTAAGAGGTGCTGTGATCATACACTACTTCAGCCCAGCATCCATATTCCAGTGTCCCCTTTTGATTTGAGCTTTTGAAGATAATGATCCTTCAAGCTGTATTCATGAACATGTTCCATCAAGGCTGGATGACTCTTTATTTGAATAAAGGTTGCAGGTTTCCTGTCAGCTACCTCACGTCTTGTATATTCATTGTATAAAGGTGATGCATAAGTATCAGAACAGCAGTGCATTTTAGATTCTGGAGGAAAAGAAATACTTTGTCTCTACAACAAAGGAAGAATTTAGCTCAACTCACCAGAAAGACCATTGCTTTTAATATTTTAATTTCCTTTATTACACATGATACATGATTCCTCTTCTATAACTAGGAACTCACAGCAGAACATAAGATGTTCTATCCCTCATTTATTCTGCACTTTGTGAATTAATTTCAAAACTCTTTTGTACACATTGACATTTTTCAAAAAGAAAGAAACCAAATTAATTTAAAATAATGATGTAATTATTTTAAGTTTTTCTATTTTTGCTCAAACTTCAAATTACACTACTACCCATTTCCAGGTCAAAACCATTCCTGTACATACACATATTCATTGCTAGTTGCTTTGTTCTGTTTTATTTCAGCACTACTTTCTTATGTTAAACAAAATGGATAATGTTAAAGCATTGATATAAATGTACAAAGAAGATGCTTCTTATGGGGCATTGAAGAGTTGGGAAGTTCATAGTCTTCATACAAATATATAAAATATTTGAAATTTTCTCCATTTATTGGAATCCATTCAGTTTCACTTGTCAGACCTGTGCAATAAATACAAGACCAGAAATTAATCATTATCAGTGCACTCACAGGTATTTTCAGATCATGCAGAAAAGCTGTGAGGGGGAGGACACTCCCCATACCTGCAGTTTTTCCTTCTCTGACAGCACTTGTTTACAGCCAAGCTTAGGGAATACAAATCTTTGTGATCCACTAGCTTTTCCCACCTACTCTCCAGATCTCTGTCTGATGAAACTTCATGATTCTGTCAAGACTTCTGGCCTCTAAAGCCTTGAGTTTTGCCCTTGGTACAGGGTGCTGGGGCTCTGCCCCACCCCACTGCCCATCCCATCCCATCCCATCCCATCCCATCCCATCCCATCCCATCCCATCCCATCCCATCCCATCCCATCCCATCCCATCCCATCCCATCCCCAGCCATCCAGCAGAGCCTGGGGCTGGGCAGGTCCAGCCCTGCACGGAGCCTTGGTGGGACTCAGCCCCAGGAAAGCCCTGCCACTGCTCCATGTGGCTCAGCAGTGTGGCTGTGCTGCAGGGAGTAGGGATGCATCAGCTCATAAAAATCAAAATGGTATTTAATTTTACCATTAAATACTACTTACTGATATATACATATATATGCCTGTGCATTTTTAATTTTTTTTTCACTGCTTTGGTTATCCTCTTCTCTTGCCTTTTCTGTTCTGCCCATTAGAGTCTTTACTGGTGAGACTCCATCCAAACTGAATATTCCTGGGGAATTTTCAGCCTCTCCTCTTTTGGTAGTATTTATCTTCCTGTAACTACTTTTGTCACAGCTCCACTTCTCCCTATTTCTGCTTTAATTCTAATGACTGACCAGCACTAAGGACAGTATTCTAGAAATAGTAGCAAAGTATCTTCTGTGTTCTTTTCATAAATCCCACTTATTTATTTATTTATCTAAAGCAAGGTTGAGGGGGTACTTAGCTTCTGTCTGGGAGTGATGAGCAATTTCCTTTGACCTGTCTACAGATTCTTTCCTGCATAGTCACAGCTAATTTGAATCCCAGCATAGGGCCTATTTCTGCTCTCTTTGAAGTTAAAGAATACCATGGTTGCTATTGATATCAGTGGTTCTAGACAGCTCAATATTGAAAACCTGAAAACAGGTTTTGCAATTAACTCTCAAAAGGTGAAGACACTAACTTTCTCAGCATATATGTTTAATCAGCTAAGATATAAGTATTTGAGGTGGAGGAATATGTCTACCTTTGGTAAATTTTATTGAACTCATGAACCTTTAATAAATGCTTAGAAAACAGAGAAAAAGTCACAGGACAGAATAAAAAATGACAACCTTCTATATTCATGATGTGTTACATGAAGGGAGATTTTGCTGTGCTCCTGAGCACATGCAGGCTGTGCACATTTGAGCAAAGAGTGGAGGGATGTTCAAAAGGCTGGGATTGCTTTGCTTTCAGAAAAAACTCTTCCCCGGAGAAGAGAGGTGCTGTTAAGAGAAACCCTGCATGGCTTACACTGACTGCTTGAAAGTGATGGCAACCTTTAAATAAAGAAATCAAATGCTAATTAACTTGTCTTGAAGGAGAGTGAGAGGGAGTCATTGCCCACAGTGAAGTGGCCATATCACCACATGCAGTGCTACCAACACTCTGTGGCCATCAATCAAACAACGTGGCCATCTCAAAGCTGGGCTCAGTAAGGCAATGCACTCTTCTGTTTCACTGAAATCTCCTTCCAGTCAGGTAACTTAAGGTATTTCTCTTTCTGCTCTCAAAAACAAAATCCAGCTTTAGGGCTGTCTTTGATGGCTCCCTGGGATACACACTCACAAGTAATCCTGTCCTATATAATTACCTCCTGCCTACACACACTCTCCATGTGCTTCAGCATTCAGGATTATCCTCCTGTCTCTTTCAAACTCTTCTCTGCCTGTTCCTGAGTATCACAGGGTGGCTGTTTTAAAGTGGTATGTGAATAAAACATTGCTGGCTATGACTGAACTTAAGGGCTCAAGCCCAGGATGAGGAGAAAGAGTGTGCAGGGCACAGCAGGCAAATCTGAGCACCGTGCGGTCCTCAGCACCACAAGTGTTTTCTGACCCTTCTGCTGAAAGGGGCCAGTGACAGGTTCAGCTTCGTGGGCAGATTGTGGCACATGATGGATAGCTGTAATTTAGCATTCTGGGTTTTAGGATTACATGATTTTTTTTGTACCTTTCTAGCAGATTCAGCATTTTAGATTTAAGGCTGTGTTTTCTGCAGGTGTCACCCTGGAGGATACATCTGCCTTGCATGGGAGCTACATGCTCATCTTCCTTAAGTAATTTAATCTGTCCTTACTTCCTGAGTTGCTAATGACAGCCACCCTGTGCTGGGCACATCAAGCCCCCAAGGATCGTAGTAATACAAAGAAGGTGGGTACAAAGCCTTTGGGTACAAAAAGGATGGAGACAGACTTTCTTCTGTATGGTAGCAGGAGAGACAACAGGCACAAATCAAAATACAGGGAATTTCATCTAGGAATTAAAGCTTTTAGGAAAAGCTTTAGGAAATAGCTTTTACCATCAGGGTGATCAAACACTAGTCCAGGTTGCCCAGGAAGGTTGTGGAGACTTCATTCTTGGAGATACCAAAGCCCTGACTGGACATGGCCCTGAGCAATGACCTGAGCAGGACATTGGACTGGAGGTGGTCTTGGGGGTCAGGCAGTCTGTAAGTCTGGCAGAGGCTTTGCTTGTCCCAGCGGAAGCTGTCCTCTGCTCAGGAGGGCCAAGGTGGATTCATGAGCCATGTGCAAGGTCCCTCTTGCCCCTGCCTGGCTGTGGAGCCATCAGTGAGTTTACAAACTAAAACGGCAAGGTGTTATAAACTAGACTACTGTGTTGCTAATAAAACAAGTAATCTGGTTGATGGGATTACTTTTGGTCACATTCTCCATTTTTTAAAATACTTTTTTGTCCTTTCTTTGTTTCCTCATAGTTCCCACACCTTTGACTTTCAGCTCCCATTGAAATCAATATCCCTTAATACCTTCATGACCTCAGGGCTGAAAGGTCCAAACTGGCATTGTATCCCATCCAGCCAAGCAAGCACCTCTCTGCTTCCCTCCTTCCATGACACAGGTCTCTCACTAGGCAATGGACCACCAAAAAACCTGCTGTGTCCAGTTCTTCCAGTCCCAACTGGGACACAGCAGCTCCAGCCAAAGGAAACCCAGCCTTCTAGGAGACCATGTGCCTACAAGAGTAGCTAGTTAGCAGGAGGAGCAATAAAAACCAAACACTATAGCCCCCAGGAACCCTGCCACTTGCCACCCAAAAGAAGCAAAAACCAAATTGCCATGATGATTTCCATGGGGTTCAGCTGCTGAGGAAAATCGAGGCCCCTTGTCTAAAATTTTGTCTAAAGCATGCTGCTTGCAGGTGGTGCTATTTTAACACCTGGTAACTGTATCATCTTTCTCTCAGGTATACTCTCCACTCTCTGGTTGCTTATAATTACTACCTGAGCTCCCTTTGCAGGCAGTGGACTCTCTATTATCTCCCTGTGATGCTCTAATCCACTCAGACCTCCCACTGGCCAGCTGCAATTCTCCCTGTCCCAGCTCCCAAAGGCACGTTATTTTTAGAGCACAAACTCCTCCAGAGATCCATGGGAGCCTGTAAACTCAAAAATAGGTTGCTTATGGTACATTAGTAATGCTCACAGTTATGTTCTCTGGTGATTCTTTCAGCTGCTGCAGGTTATCACCAGACTCCCTCGCTGCTCCAATCAACCTCACCCCAAACAACCCTCAGCCATTTAAAAAAAGAATACACTTGAGAACAAATGCTTAAATGTTGTCCTGATTAAGGGTGGACATAAGTACATGCTCAGGAACACTTTGAATCATGGAATTAGAGGAGTTTTCAGCCCTCAAGACCTTCTCCATTCCCTGACTGAGAATGTGCAAGGCTATGACTGCAGTCGGTTGGATGCCAGTGTTGTTTTCTGGAATAAAAAAAACTGAATCCCTGAGGTTTCTGACCACAGAAAAAAGCAATAGCTATTTTTATATAAGAAATTATTTAATGTATGTGCTGTTCAACACAGATGCAGCTTCAAAAATAAATGCAAATAAAGAAATGAATTGCAAAAATCTCACTTTTTTTTCCCTTTTTCAAAATGGCAGTTTTTAATTCTGCATCTCCCTTTTATTCTCTGAAAACACCCAAGTAGTTAACAGCAAGCACACAAAATATTTATTCTTAAAAGAACACTAGTAGTTCCAGTTGTCAGTGTTTTCTGTTCTTAGAGAGCATGCTAGCTGAAAGAACAAGAAATATGAAATCCATCCAGATTTTGGCTGTATCTCCATATATGCAATAAAATGACTACATTTGGTGCTAATATTATATAATTAAAGACCAAGCATTAATCACTTGAGCACTGAATAATTATTATTTTTTTTTATTTCAATAGTTCCCAGCCCTATATATTTAACCTCAAAATTCTGTTAAGGCATCCCCTTTTATAAGAAGTAACTTTACACAGGATAAAACAGACATTAGCACTTCGAAGAAGATCAGTGATTATAGCAAGTGCACCAAGGTTCAGTAAATGCCTCCCACTCAACAAGCTTCCAAAGTGAACGACCACATGATGTTTACTCCTCACCAGAACCCATTTATAGATCTCTTACTCACCACTACCTCAGCCATAAATGCAACCCTCAAAAAGAGGCAGCAAGGAGAGCTCTGTTTGAGAGCAGACAGAGTCCACAGTTGGAGAACTGGCCCTTGTCTTCACAGTGCTGTTTAGCCAGGCTGTGGATCATGATTTAAGTCATCCACACTCTAAAGATTCCAAACTACAGAGTGTTTATTACACACCAGGTGAATTGCACATAGGCAACAGGTATGGCTGCTTGGGGAAAATTCTGCAGCATTTGGAAAAATTGGTAAAAATGGTTAAAAAAATGCCTGTCCAAAAGTGCAAGTGGGAAATGAAGGCAATGACTTTTTATGGAATTAGGAGACCTAGGAAAGAGTTTTGTTCCCATTATGTCATTGAAAAGACATCTCATCTGTCCATTCCCAGCAGACAGCACACTGGGAATGAAAAGAGTATCAGTTACAGTAAGGTAAGAAGGGGACAGAGGTCGTAAACGTCTGTGAGTCTGGAGCAGAATTAGCCTAGAATTACAGACACACTGCTCTACAGAAGGAAAAACCTGGGCAAAAGGTAAATCCAGGGACATGTCTCTTTTCATTGCTCTAGTGAATTGTCAGGATGAAATAAAGCCAGACTATCTCCTTGGACTCTCATTCTCCTACACATCTGGTAAAAGCCTTGACCTTTTGGAGACAGTAACCTGGAGTGCCAGGGGATCTGCTTTAATTCCTCTCCCCTCACTTCCCTCTGATGGGCAGCACTTGCTGCAATCAGCTTCTCCCATGCAACTACTTTAATATTTATGTCATATCGAGATCACTGTCCACACAGATGCCAGAGGAAGCAGTAGGAAGTCAAATGTGCTCCAGGTTAACATATTAATTCTGTGATGGGATGCCAGAGAGATGTTTTAAGTTGCAAAGGGGAGGGAGTTCATCCCTTGACTCCTTTCCAATGATATCTGGTTGACTAAAGAAAGATCCTACTTTAAATTAAACTATTTTAATTTCCTGCATGGTTTTTTTACAAATTATTTCAACACATTTGTTATATTTCTGTCAAGATAATGAGAGCAACTCTCATATAGCTGAGCATATATCATATGTCTTTTAAAATATATTTTCTCTCATTCATATTTTCTGGGCATTGTCCCTATGAAATACTGGAAAGACAAACATTTATGCCTTTTCAAAAAATTATTTTTAACTCCTTTTTTTTTTTTGCCCTTTACCTACAGTCAATAAAAATATGTAAGAAAGCAGATGAAAATTGAAATGTAGGTTGCACATACACATACATGAAGGGTTTCAAAACAAAAAGGGAAAGATCAGAATATTTTATCCTTTCAATTTGTCTGACAAAGAATACTAGGCAAAAAAATATTTTCTACCAAAATACAAAAATAATCTTTTAAATAACAAACATTGCTATCTTCACTATCAAGAAATTATTGAAAGCCATATGCTCCTTTTGACATGCATTATGTTCTTTCTCTAATTCAGATCTCAGTTCAGAGTGACATGGGGAGTGAAGGACAGTTTTGACCCTTTCTCTGTTTGCAGCTTGGTAGTGCACACACAAAGGAGCTGCAGCCAAGTGCTGTGTAACAGCAGGTCGAGCCAGACACAATAGACACTGCTATTTAACACAGGAAAAGCCAGGTGGAAACATTCCTTGTGTTATACTGTTATCAAAATTTCTTGTTACCTGCACTGACACAAAGCTTTGGCACCAAAGGAACTTGCAAAAGAGACACAATTTCACTCAGTGGTTCTGAAATGACAGCTGTCAAAGTCTTTCAGATCAACTTGAAGTCTAAATATTTGTTCTCCAAAAGACCTAATGCCCATAAAGACATGATACCTCTCATTTATTATATTGCTTTTTTTTTTTTTTAAGTGGAACTCAGATGCAAATGATCCACAGGTATGTGGCTTAAGATCTTGCAATAAGTAGCAGTTCCAAAAGTGAAAAAAATCCCCTCAGATATCAGCATTTTCATATCAGAGAAAAAGAAACAAATATCCCTACGTCTTGACTAGTGCTAATTCAAAAGTTTTGGGATTTGTAGTGGGCTGCAAACACTACAACCTCTAGAGCATGGAAATGTGTCCTGAACTTCCACATCTCTTTAGCCTTACCAGTTATAATTTTACTTTTTTTGGGCATTTCTTGGCTGAGATCAGAAAGCATTATGCTGAGCTGCCAGTCCTCATTTACATGCAGCATTTACATGAAGTAGAACCTTAATGAGCATGGGGGTTTTTTTAAGCTAAGGGATTCACTGCAAATGCTGATACAAATACATTTTCTAGAAAAGTAGAAAAACCAACAGTTTCTTAAAGCTGGTAAAACATATCTTGAAGTTTATCATATCTGAGTAATTAAAAATTTTGAGACTGAATTTTAAAGGACTGATTATGCAGAGCACTTTAAAATGTTATTACAAAGAAAACCCTATATAAATTCTAGTATACTCTCTGGTTTTGGTATTATTACTACATCTGCAATGACTTTTTCTGGAGCTATCCTTTACATTTTCTCTCCATACTGTACAGGTTTAAAGCACAATGGCTGTAACAGATGCTTACCTCGCATTAAATTCAAGTTTTAATTCAGTTTTCTGCTTTTCATTAACATTTTTACTACAAATTCTCATAACTTCAAGTGTCACCCCAATAAAAAGGTTCTGCAGACCCATCTTCAGTTGCTTTGGGACTTTATGAGGTCATTTGTGGTTCATAAAGGTTAGCAAAGATTAAGCAGCATATAGCATATGCTGTGATTAAAGTTGTTGATAAGGAGCTGCAGTGGCTCTTTTTACCTCTGTTAATGAGAACTGTGCTGCAGCACTTTCTAACTTTTAAATTAGTGTCTGAAGAAGAAAAAAAAAAAAAAAAAGCTTTTCCTTTCTAGCACTTCAGTAAGCTCTGCCAAGTTCATGCAGGTGTGTGACTATAATGATTACTCTTTGCAATTATTTATCAATATAGGGAAAATTGTTCTCTGAGTTTATATTAAGTGCTTCCCATTCACCTATATAATCTCTGCATTAAAGAGCATTTGATTTCCAGTGCAGGCATCACTCAACAGCTTGGTCACTGTTGTCAAGTGTCACCCTGACCATATTAGCAAGGACACCCAAACAGTCTGTTAATAAAGCCAAATGACTTTAAGAGTTCAAGTAGCAAAAAGTTTATGTCAGTGAGATTAGAGAGGGATTTCTTGGACAATTTAATTGCATTTCATTTTCATTCCCCATAACAGCAGACAGTGAAACTTCAGTAATTATCATTGTAACAAATTCATCAGTAAGGAAGCCAAAGCCTAATGGCTGATCCTGCAAAATGTTTATTGCCTCCTTTGAGGTGCAACAAATCCCATTGATTTCTCCAATGATAACCAAAACCACGCAGCTGCTTGCAGGCACAGAGTGGAAAATAGCCAGTAGCAATGCACCTGGGTGGTGGAGTAGCATGAAAAAGAAAAGAGGTTGCTAGGAGCCATTACAGACTGGTAACTGGGTAATTGTGATGTCTACAAGGCAAAGATCTATACAGAAGGGACCAGATGAAGTATTAATACAAATAAAATAATAATTGGTAAAATAGTCAGAACAGAAAAGCAATCAAACAAACAAAAAACCAAAATAAACAATAAAAATAATAAAACAAGAAATAAAAGAAAAGCTGTGACATTCAAAACAATGGGACATCTTTCTTGCACTGAGAGTGGTGCTGCACTATGAAATGCACTCTGAGAGTTAATTGCCTGGCTGGGGTTTCTCAGCCAGGGCGTGTCTCTGAAAACAAAGCTTCCAGCTAGGAGAAAATGTACATGGTGCTGAGTGCTCTTGCTGCAGAGGCTCCCTGCAGCCAGCACTTGGCAGCCCACCCCAGAGATGATGTGGGGAAATACCTCAGAGGTGTCTGCAGCCCGAGTGCAGGGCAGGACCACATTTACTGGTGCTGGACTGCAACCAGATCAAACACGGTTAGATGGTGAAACCACGGGATTCCTGCTGTGATAGATGAGTAATGCCATGATTGACTCTCCCAGTCCATAGACAGATATCGTGTATATTGGTTAAGAAAAGTTTTCTAGATGTATAGTTATGTTTTACCCCCTTGCGTTGTTATCAAGGGACAGCCGGGGTTGGGACATTTGGGAGGGTTGGCTTGTCACTGTGGTGACATCTGACCTCCAACCAGGATCTGAAGAAGAGATCTGCACCACTGGACAGTGAAGGAGGGGTTAATGGACAGAACTTTGGGAGGGGTTAAAGGGTTAAAAAGGGAAAAACCTGCATTGTGAGGGAGGGAGAGCACATGGTGGGGGAAATCCTTTGCTCCCTGTGCCATAACCTTTTCTCTATTCAGTCTTCTGTTGTATTTTTGATAAGGTTAAATAAACCTTTCTCAAATTATGAAAAGTGAGTAGCTGTTCCTCACACTGCATTGCTTCAGAAGTGACTTGTGAGTGTGGGGCCACAGCCTTCGGGCTGGATGGTGAGGG
Source organism: Haemorhous mexicanus (assembly GCF_027477595.1). Lineage (NCBI taxonomy): Eukaryota > Metazoa > Chordata > Aves > Passeriformes > Fringillidae > Haemorhous > Haemorhous mexicanus. The sequence goes on from NC_082342.1 coordinate 107,978,827, forward strand.
AACCCACCAGAAGCACTACAGCTCCAAAAAGCCAAACCCTCTGGCTTCCCGCATAGGACAGCACAATCAGGGGACCAGAGCCATTCTGCAGCTCCCCAGCCCTGTCCAAAGCCATTCTGCAGCTCCCCAGCCCTGCCCAAAGCCATTCTGCAGCTCCCCAGCCCTGTCCAAAGCCATTCTGCAGCTCCCCAGCCCTGCCCAGAGCCATTCTGCAGCTCCCCAGCCCTGCCCAGAGCCATTCTGCAGCTCCCCAGCCCTGCCCAGAGCCATTCTGCAGCTCCCCAGCCCTGTCCAAAGCCATTCTGCAGCTCCCCAGCCCTGCCCAAAGCCATTCTGCAGCTCCCCAGCCCTGCCCAAAGCCATTCTGCAGCCCCCCAGCCCTGTCCAAAGCCATTCTGCAGCTCCCCAGCCCTGTCCAAAGCCATTCTGCAGCTCCCCAGCCCTGCCCAGAGCCATTCTGCGGCTCCCCAGCCCTGTCCAAAGCCATTCTGCAGCTCCCCAGCCCTGCCCAGACCCATTCTGCCGCTCCCCAGCCCTGCCCAAAGCCATTCTGCAGCTCCCCAGCCCTGCCCAGACCCATTCCGCAGCCCCCCAGCCCTGCCCAGACCCATTCTGCAGCTCCCCAGCCCTGCCCAGAGCCATTCTGCAGCCCCCCAGCCCTGCCCAAAGCCATTCTGCAGCTCCCCAGCCCTGCCCAGAGCCATTCTGAGGCTCCCAAAGCCCAGCAGAGCCATTCTGCAGCTCCCCAGCCCTGGCTGTCCCTCTCGTGGCAGCCCTGCTCGCCCAGTGCCGCGGGAGCCGCGCCCAGCAGAGCCCGGGCCAGGCTCCGCTCAGACCCAGCAGCCACAGCCGTGCCTGGCACACACGGGCACCCTCGGTGAGGAACCTCCCAGCCTTGCAAACCCTCCAGCAGCCTGGAGTGGAAAGCTTCATCATGATCTTAATGCCTGTGTCTGCACCAGACCCACAGCACCCAGCGTTGGAGCTGCTGAACAGCAGCTGTTGCAAGCACTTAAAAATGTTGGGGTGGACAGAGAGCTGGAAATTGAACAAATCAAAGCTTCTTGAGAAAAGGGCCTGATTTAGTTTAAAAATTTGGACTCATTCTCAGGAAATGGAAAATCCCCAGATATTCTGTGCTTTTGTGGGAAAATTCAGGCCACCCGGTTTTGTTCTGCTAGAAAAATATTCAATTTAGGGGGGCTGAAATTTGGAGAAAGATGATGTTATTTTTACTGACATTTTTATGGTAGGGTAAAGCCTCTTCCATGTGAATCCTTTTGGCACTCTTATTGTAGTCCCTCAAGAGTGGAATAAAACCATTCTAGGAGTGGGCTATCACCCTCAAGATTGTTCTGCCTCATGTCTTATGAGCTCTAAAAGGCACGACTGTGTTACATAATTAAATTATGAACAATGATTTTCAAGTTGTTTTGCACAAAAGAGATTCTGAAGGAAGGCACTGGCCTTGGACTTCTTTTACGCTGGCACTTCATTTGTGCTGGCTCTCCAATCAAATATTAAAGCTTTACCTGAAATTATGTATGAAACATTCTCACAAATCCAAATGCAACCTATCACACAGCAAAATGCTGCTGCTGGAAAGGTTCTATGATTTCACACCTGAATGCTCATGTCTTTTGCTATTGTCATGCTGGCTGCCACTTCTAACTCCTGATAAGCTGGCATTTTCTCCAGAGACACACGCCCAGTGCTGAGCAGCACTGCTTCGTGTCTGCATGGTTATCACATACAGAGAAGGGTTTAAATATGGTTTGTATTTTTTAAATTTAAAAATGGTAAGCAAAAGGTTAAGAATTTTTTTTTTTTTTTGCCAGAGATGGTAGAGATGCAGGGATAAAGACTGTGGAAAGTGAAATATTTGGCATACTATTGATTCCTTTGGAGTCCCTCACTAATGGCATTTCCAAGGTGCCATTGGTCTTTGTTGACAGCTGACTTTTGTAGCTTTTTCTTTTTCATGAAAAATTGAGGAACTTAATGATAAAAAGCACATATTAAAATAATATTGACTTGATAAATGGCTCACATAAGCAGTTAATCAGTCAAGATTGAACATGAAGCCTAATAGTGATTGTTAATACACAAATATTAAGATACCAATACCAAGTTTTCTTTTCCCTCCTTAAAGTGAGGTAGGCTACTTCAGAGACGTACTGGTATGCAGAAAAGATGATTCAGCATTGCTGTGCTTGTTTTGCAACCATGCATAATTTTGTAGCTATGAGATGGTATGAAGAAAATTGTTATGAATCATAAAATTCAGGCAACACAATATAAGGCTGTATAGTATGTTAATTCACATGCAATGACAAACACATAAACACTCACCCTTAGCTTCCATACTGCCTGATTTTTCACTTCCTATGGGACTTCAATATTGTCCAAAGATTTTTATTTCATTATCCATAAGAGTTCACATATTGTCCAGGATCCTAGCTCTGCCACTCATTTTTTATTGCAAATGCTTTCCATTTTCATACAACTTTAATGGTTGAGAAGAGAGGTCTAAGTACTGGGTGTTGACTGGTTAGACTTTCAAAAGCCATGAGCTCAAACTTTGGCAAGGCAGACTGTAGACTTATGAGTGTGCCTGAAAAATAGGCAGATTTTATGTTGATTTTAGAAATGACTATGTTAAAAAAAAAAGTTTTATAAAACTAAGTCTAATCATGTGTATCCTGAAGGTAATTGATTTTTGGGGTTGTTTGTGTGTGCTTACTATGGGATTTAAATTATATATATATTTAGATCATTCCTTTTTATGAATTTCAAGTTGCAGGGCAATGAAAATAGAAGCAAACAGGAGCTTGGTGTGCTGCAAACACGCCCTTTCTTCCTTCAGTGAAGCAAAAGGGTGAAATGACAAGGGAATTATCAGGTTGGATAATTACTGGAGAAAAAGCCGAGTTTGCTTGATTTGTTGCTTGAGAGTTGGCATGGGCTGAGGCTGCTGAAATTTATTTAAAATGCAATGAGTTTTTGTACCTTGGAGTATGCCAAGAGTCAAAATGGTCCAACATTTTTCTGATGGAACATTTCTCCACTGGGAAAGTTTTGTGATTTGAAAATATAACTTTTTATGGAAACATTTTGCTTTCAGCAATTCTCCTGATACAACATGGAACACTGAGCATGAGTGATCTGGCCAGGTTTTTATCCCAGCAGCTGCCCGGGAGGCTGGTGCTGCTCTTTGACTTTGGAAGCTTCCAAGGGTCAGCAATTTCAGGTCTGACAGACTCAAAAACCCTAATCCCAGCTCAACTGTCCTAACATTCAGAAGCTGCTGGACATAGCTTCTCAAATCAGAGGAGAAATATCCTATTTTTTTAAACTGTAAATAGTATGGTTTAACCCCAGCTATTCCTGCTCCCTTGTGGTTCAGCTGAGGGCAGGGCCTAAGTCTGCAGTATAACATGAACTTGGCATTCCCAAACTGGTTCCACAGCCTCTGCCTCATCCTCCTGCTGCGTTGAACTGCACCTTCATCCAGGTGTGTGATGCCAAACACTGTAATGCTGCCTTCAAGATTCATTTTGACGACTACAAGCCCTAAAAATGAGCTGTATACCCAGTCTACCCCAGACACAAAGACTGAAATAGGAAATGAAAAATTTTTTTTTAGTGGGTCAGAAGCCAAGCCCCATGTAGATACTAAGCAGTACTCACACATACAACAATAATGATAATAATAATAATAAAACCTTATTTGGCCCACAGTGATTTCTGTTACACAATAGGACACAATTCATGGCACAAAAATTTGAGACAAATGGAGGAATAGGCAAAAGACAGTTATATTGGGTGCAATAATCAGCAGACTTACAACAGGAGCTGCTTGACTGCTGACACACAGCAATGACTATTATTTTTATGCAGCAGGCTTCCTGAGCCCTCCCAGGGCAGTATTTTGAAAGCATTTAGCTGATTAAACATGTAAGCCCCTAGGAGTGAGGCACTTAGCTTTTCTTTGGGAAGCTGAGGAGATACCTAATTGCAGCTTTACAGAGCTCTAAGTACTTTAGAAGCTTGCCCTCTAGTTTCCCTGAAGAGTTACTGCCACGATGCAGTATTTACCAATATGTTTTGACTGGGATTTATCTCACTGTAACAGTTATTTCTCCTTTTTTTCCCCACCAAAAAAAAAAAATTCCCAAACCACATCCTACCAACAATCAACAGTGTAAATAAACTAGATTCACCATTAACCCTTTGGGCAATGTTCTGTACTAAATCATTATAAACCACAATTCATTTGAAAATTAGTGCTTGGGAAAAAAATAGTCTTTATTAATGGCAAACCCAGAAGGACCAGAAGACAAAAGACTGTCAGAAAAGAGTCTTTTGCATTCTTAGCACTTCAAATTACTGAAGCAGCTGAAGGACACACTGTTCCTTTACATTACTACTGAGAAGAGGCTGGGGAAAGTAAAACAGCCACCTTTCTGTGGTAGCCAGGGAAACACAGAAAGGCAGCAGCACAACCTACCTGCTTCTGCCGTTGCAGTTAAAGGGAAAAAATGCAGCAATGTAACCTCTACAGACCCTATTTGAGCAGAGGGCTGCTGCCCCTTGACCTGCTACCCTGGGGAGGAGGAATCATCCTGCAGATGCTCCCCTGCTGCTGCCTGATGTGCTCCCCACTTTAAAACTAAACTGCAATTAAAGTTACAAAGAGAATCCACTTCAGAAGCCTCCTAGAGGTGAACACTAGTGAGGGCCTGGCCAGGATCTGTTTGTTTGGAAGCCTCAGGAAAGGAACACAGCTCTGCTGTAATTTTGGCTCTTTCAGGACTTTGCAGGGATCTCGTGGGCACTTGGACAGGTTGAAGCTCTGTGAGAGTAACACCCAGTGTTGTGTGCTGCTCTGCTACAGAAAGAGAAGATGTGCCCAGAGATCCCAGTCAGCTGAAGTGACATTTAGTGGTCCCTGCTGGGCTCTGAAGGCAGGGGAAGTTACTTCTTCTCGACTGTGAGGCTGGTGTGGAGCCAGGTGGCTCCTCAGTCCAGCTGCGCTGCAGGAACAGGGATGGGCAGCGTGGGGCTGGGGCCAGCCAAGTGCTGCCAAACCTGAAGCAATCCCTATCCCTAAGCTCTCTCAGCCTGATTTCTTTGCTCTCAATACATTAGCAGCAAGCTCTGTGATCTTGAAGACACTGAGAAGAGGCTCCTCTCCAAGAAAGACAAAAGAAATCTCAGCTATTTCTATTTGAGTAGCAATACCCAATTTATTCATCATGAATTCTGCCTCTTCTGCCACCTTACCCAGTCCGTACTGCAAATAACCCACATTTGACTTTTTGTGCTAGTTACAGTTTCTAAAAATGCTACTTTCTCCTGGTCATATGGCTTCTTCTCACAGAATTCATAATGTGTGAGTGAGTGTTGTTCCATATAAATATAGTGTACGTCTGATATGCCTACAGATAATATCACAGCATGACTGAACTATGATTAATTGTGGCACTAATCCTCCACCTGTTTTCTTTCAACATAACTCTGGCACGTGCAATAAAAAGAGTGGGCCTGAGACAATGGTCACATCCCTGCAAATATACTCACAGATGAGACAGAAGTTGGCTGTGGTTTTATTTTCAATGCATTGAAATAGAGACTTAGTGGTCTCTGTGCACATTGCAAGTACTTCTGAAATTCTTAGCACTTTGTATGAAGCAAAATATATTGAAAAATATAGCAAATGGGAAGAAAAGGAAAGGGTGGTAAGAAAATGATTGCCAACTCAAAACCCAACATAGTTTTTATATAACCCACATCCTCTGCAGCCTCTTCTGCATATATAAGTCTCATCCTAGGTTTTATGGCTCCTTTGCCATGGGAAAGTGAGAGTTCTTAATCAGCTTGGGAGATTTGACAGCCGTCTTGCACCCAACCCGGAGGATCGCCTCAGAGATGGAAAAGCACCAAGCCAAGACATCATATACAGGCTGTTAATTTAACTTGACATGTTACTGACTGCATCAGAAAACTGTGCATTCTGACATCTGGTCTGTACAGGATATGCTCAGTTCTTCACCTTATCTCACTTCTTCAAAGCTGCTGCAGGTAGTGGGGCAGTTTGTCTATGGACAAGTAGCTTAATATTTGATACATAAATCTACAGTACGCGTGCTTTCATATCAGTAACCAGTACATATATATATATATATATATATATATATATATAACCAGTATATATATGTTGTGTTTATAGAATTTTGTAATTTATTAGAGTTTCAAAGGTAAGCCCATCTTTTTCCAAGGAATAGACAGGTTTCTTCAAAACATAAATGAAAGTGTTACAACATGTTGCCTGTCGTGTTAATACTTGATTTGCAATCTGTGACAGGTAAGCATTTAGAAATGAGTTATTAGGATTGACTGGAAGACATATGGGAGAACTAAACTTTCTCACAGCACCATGTTTTCAAAATAGAAAATTGTTTTTTGACTAAACAAATTGAAAATGAAAAGAATATGTTTCCACAGAGAAATAGAAGGAAAAGCTGAGAGGAATCACCTGCTGTTAAAACACAGACACCAGAGACCAATTATATTTTGGTATTGAATTTGCATGGTCATGATCTACGGTTTCTGTGGAAAATATTTCTTTTGCTCAGCTCGGCAGAAAGGCTCCTCTCAGAAGATATGCAGCAGCTCCTGCTGGAGCACTCACACAGCTGTACCAGCACAGGTGTTGGATCTGACTGCAGAGACACAGAGCCCCATTCACTCTCAGCAGTGAGCAATATGCAATTTGAAGACTCAGATTTGGAGTGTGATTTTGACATGCACTTAAGTGATTTATGAGCACAGTACCCACTGAGTGACCTTGGGCTTGAGCTCCTTACCACTAGAGGACAGTCCCAGCAATCTGAATGCCTCAGGTGCAAATGGGATGCAGGTACTTAAATCCAAAATTGTGGTCCTCAAAACCATGAGCCAGCTACACCATAACCTCAAACTGTGCTCATGCCCATCTAAAATGACCTGTGTTTAAATAACCCTGCCAGGGTGAGTGCCAGGGAGATGTGTAATCCTGAGCAGCACCCAGAAGCTTGGTGGCTTTGCACAGAGACTGTCCTCCTCAGCAGCTACATAACTGCATCAGGCTGTACAAAAACACAGCAGCAGCCACCCTAGTTTCTTTCAAATCATAGCTTGAGGAGACTGTTGCTACACAAATTAGCCTTTAGACATGGTACACACCAATCCACAGGCTAAGGCACATGGAAGCAAGTTTCCTCAGTGCCAGTTGAGCTCCAGAGTGCTAAGCTGGCACCAGGCTGACTTATCTACAGATTAATTCATTTCTGCACAGAAGGTGAGCTTTAGCTTGAAGTCTAGAAAGGGCCCCCCTGCCAAGCTAGCCTGCTGTCTCCAGGGAAGGAAGAATTGTGGGTTTTAATCCTTTTGAGGCAAAGAAAGACCTGACCTGGTTTATTCATGCTTCCTGGCTGTGTATGAGTGATAACCACTGAGCCAAGGCAGAAGGGAGGGGCCACCAGCACATCCCTTCTCTTGCATGTTTGCAAATTTTTCTACTTGCTTTTTAAAATATTTTGAGCATATCTGGAGGAGACAGTTCACACTGTTTATTCAGGGTGATGGGAAATGTCTCCTGGCTTTACTGAGAACATTGCTGAAGCCCCAGGGAAAAAATATGATTGTTTTCCAATTTTTTCTGTTAGCTATGTCTAAACAGCTTTCCACACAAGCTTCACCATGCTGCTTGCAGAAGTGTCTCAAGGGTTCATAACAGCATGTGCAAAATCATCTTCTCAAGATGGCAGAAGTGTGGGTTTCTGCAGGGCAGAAAGTTTCTGAAGGGACCTGTGTGACCAGAGGCACTGAGGACTATGGGTGAGACAGGACTCTCTACCTTCATTTTCCTCTCTCTGTAAACTTGCCCATCTCTTTACAGCCAATTTCCTGTTGGGAGGAGCCAGGACTTATCCCTGAGCAGCGCTAGAGCACCCTGGCAGGGGAAGACAATTCTGTCTTCATCCATCCCTTGGGATACAGCAACTGAGGCAGAAGGCAGTGCCATAATGCTGGCCAGCTGCTCTCCACTCCTGCCTGCCTGCTTTCAGGGTCTGAGGCATTCAGCTCCCCTCTTTAGTGATGGAGCCAGCGAGCCAGTAAGTGCTTACAGGGGCTGGAGCTCAGGCAGCTGTTCCCTCTGGTAGATCCTGCAGAGGATCACCTCCATGGCAAAGAGAGCACTGGGAGACACAGAGATGAAGAGTCTCCCCGAGGCAGGTCAGAACACAGCAGTGCAAGGTGTTTTCTGCCATCCTGGATGGCTCTCTGGAGCTGCCTGCAGCATTCTGCACAACATGGATCTGGTCCCTGTGCTGCTCATAAAATTCCAGACACTGCTGAGGGATGGGAATGAAGGCTCCATTGGCTGAAGGTACTCTTCTGCCATTGCACATGATTTTCATACCATGGGCTTGCCTTGATGAAAATGGTTAGGATGCCAAAAATCTCGCTGGAGATGGAGATCCAGGGACTTGACTTTGCTGAAGGATGGTCAACCATTAGCTCAAAAATGAGGCTTTTAGCTGCAGGTTAGCACAAGCTTCTCTGGGAGCCAGCCTCTGCTCACCTCTATGGCATCTATTAAAGCAAGGCATTGAAGCTGATCCCACTATTTGTCATCCTGCCTTAGGGAAACAGGTGTTCTCAACTTCAACCAAACTGAGATAACTTCACACTTGGACGTGGCCCATGACTGCTTGTCAAGTGAGCTGTGGTGTTTTGTGGCCAGGATTAACACAGGTCTGGCCAGGTTCTTGTTCTCTACACATGTAAGGCAGAACACAAACACGGTTTGTGACAGACTTTGAAGCATTCACCAGCTCAGCAGTGGCTCAGGTGTTGTCTGCTAATGTGTTAAACTGTAGGAACTGGAGACAGACAACACTTAGCTGCAGAATTAATTTTCCCCGGAGTAATTATTCACATATATGATAGCATATTGATTCTGTTCCAGAATAAAAAATTTAGAAGCATATAAAAAGCAGAAAAAGATGAACTACTACGTTATTCGTTACTTTTTAAATGAAGGGCTTAAACTAAAAAAAGGGTACATGTGTGATATACCCATCTGGGCTCACTTTACTTTCAGCAAAATGGACTGAAACACTGAAAGTATGCCTCGTCTTCACAGAGAGAGCTTTTCTTTTCTTGAGAAGTAAAAGAGAGAAATAGTACATATTTTTCAAAAATAAATGCTTCTATTCAAAGCCTGAAGAGACAGATCAATTCAAATATTTTCAGACAAAACCACAAAACCAAGGAAATTGAGAAATTCAAAATTAAAAGGTTTGGGATCCTTCATTAGGTATTTAATGGAGGTCTGAGATCCTTCATTAATTTTAGCAGAGGACATACTGTATCCCATCTTTAACTATTTTTGGAAGGATACTGCACTCAAGAGCAGTGTGATTTGTAAACACAGAAAACCTGAAGGTGTTCTTTTCCCTGTATTCTGCCTATTTTAGCTCAAATATTTGGTTTCAAGTCTTTGCATATGCATTTTCTTCCATTTCAGTACCTACTTCATGTTGATTTCATCTTCTGTACAAAGGCAGCACGTTTCAAAGCTTTGAAGCAGCAATATCCAATTATTGTCATCATCCTTCCCTCAGAACGGGAGCCGTTTGGCTTTGGGGGAAGCTTTTTGTTCTCTGATGTTTCCTCAGTAAAAGCCACTCCGGCGGCCCCGTCGCTGTCCCTTTGTGCCAGCCCCGCTCGTGCCGCGCCGCTCCGGGCTCAGCGCCGCCAGCGGGGCGCGCCCGGCCAGCGCCTCCCTCGCCGAGCGCATCCCCGGCCACTGCCATCCCTGCTCCGAGGTGGCTTCGCTCTGCCCTCAAAGGCTCTGCAAATTCACGTAGGAGGAACAGCGATTTTAAGGCAAGGTGTGCTCCAAGGCAATAAAGGAGAACAAAGACCCGGGAGAGCTAAAAGCTGAAGGACTCAATTTATTCCTTTTATCCATTGAATAGCTGAATTATTAAATTAAAAGCAATGCTACATCAACTTTACCAAGGTGGGGGAGTAAGTTCTGAAGAGCAAGACTGAGGGTTTTATTCTGCTTTTATGGAACCCATGTCTGTAGATGAACCTCAGTCAATTGCAGTCAGAAGCAAATACAGACCTACTGTTACAACCAGTAAATGGCAGGACAAAAAAAAAGCCTGGCATTATACTTATTCCCAAGTTGAAGTAAAGGTTAGTTCAGCTGAGTCTCCCTTCAGCTAGCTAAAACCCATAGCAAATCAAATTTGAAAAATAAATTATGACCAACAGTGAGAGTAAAACTAATACATATTTCTGCAGGGAAAAGCTCATTTATGCTGTGTCCTTTGTTCACGTGGAAATGCAGCGTTTGAGACTCCTTTGGCAAATCAGAGGGAAATTAGGAGATTAAAACAGCAGCAGATAGGGTCAGCAGAACCAAACTACATTGGAAGTTTAGCATTTCCTCTGTAGTGTTGACAGTGGGGCAGTGGATCTTGGGATCAGTGTCATGGTGAGCTTTACCTACATAGGATGTTCTACCTACACACAGTGAGCTCAAACAATACAAAATGTTACTCTCTGAAGAAATTTGCAAACAAGTGTGAAACAGAGGTAGCCTTGGCACTAAAAGAGCTGCATTTTTTAAAAGAAGGCACACCAGGAACAATTTGGTGGCTGAAACAGGTGTAGTCCTGATGACAAGTCAGGGCTTGGGACACTTGTAGATAGCCTGCTCCTGGACAGGGGTGACAAGGCTCACATCGAGCCAGTTCTGCAAGAGATGACAAAGTACATAATGCAGTAATTTATGTGCTTTTTAAGCACAAGGCTGTGAGAACATAATTAGGTAGTCTTCTATCAAATGAAATGAATAAAATCTATAAAACAAAATGATGAGGCACCAAATTTAGAAGAAAATTCATTTGATTATCACATCAGAGCTGAGATATTTCAGATCATACTGTCAACTTAATTGGCTACAATTTATGTAGATTTGATAAAACTATCTGAGCTGTTACTAATGTGGGAAGTCACACTTCATGTATTCCAAAGCAGTTAGCCTTTTCACTCTGATGTAGCACTTGAAAACCTTGTGCTGAACACATTTTGAACAGTATAAGGTGGGAATGACTGGAATTGCTTATTATTTTGTGTTTCAGATGATTTCTGTCATTACAGTGTCAGATTGCTCCAGGCATACCTAACACTGGCAGGACAGTCACCAGGAACAGACAAACAGCATTGCTCTCATCTCACTCATACCTCTCTAGCAGTGATCAGTAGGATCTTCTTCCTGCTCTCCAGTTTCCAATGTCCACAGTTCCCTGGTTACAACTAGTTCTGCATGGATATACATGCATATGATTTGGGATAGGTGCCTTTCAAGTAACAGGACCTTCATCTAAATACTTGGACCTGTTCACACAGCAAATAACTGAAGTTTTAGGGATCCCTGATATCCTGTTCTGAGATTTCCAAGAGGAGTATATTCCAGTAGTACCTGTTGTTACATGCTGCAGTTCATGGGCTAACACATCTAGCAGAGATAAACAAGAAAAGGACTATTGACTGTATTTCCTCTTCACACTGCACTGATCCTTCCATCATGAGACCTCCTGCCTTTCTGAGCTTCTTTGGAGGGGTGTCACCCCAGAAATTGCATCTCATTCAGGGAACTGAGTGTAAAGTTTATTTTTTATGAAAATCTTTCATGAACAGCACCAATGGAAAGAGAGGGGTTATTGTATAAAAGAGTTCAGGACTAAGGAATCAACAGAATGACTACAGGGAAGCAGTTATTAAATAGCAATACCTATGAAAACTTTCAGCTTTCAAACAAAACTCTTAAACCTTTCTACCAGAAATGGTTCTCACTTGAGAACAGAGCAGAGATTTGTGGGCTCACATTGATAGCATTGGAAGTATTTTGTTACTTTAAGTGCATTAATGTTTCAAAGGGAGAGGCCCAATGAAGACATTTCTCCTGTCTCTGTGTAGAGGTCTGTTCATCTCCACATGTCTGCAAACTCTCCTGTGTATGGTGTGGATAGAGCAGTAAATTACATGTTCATCTTCTAAAAATTAGGACAGACTTCTTCAAGTTATTACTTTGTGCTTGTCTCTTCCAGTAATAATAATTTTTAAAAGCTCTGCTTGAATATACAGTTTGGAAATAAAAGACTTTAATTTTTTAATATTTTTTGTTTTGAAAAAATACAAGTATCTGTTCTGGTAGTTTGCTTTGAAGCAAAATGTTTTCTGATTCTTCAGTGTTTGTTTTGAAGTTATTTGTCAGTTTCCAAAACCACAAAGCAGAATCTTTTCCTAACTAGTGTATGTAGAAGCATTTGTGGTTTATAAGAATACGCCCTGTACTTTACTTGCCAGAATTAACCTCCTGACACACACCTTCAAGCTTTCTTAGGCCTCTGGAAAGTCTGCTGACTCTCTCCAGCCTGTTTTCCCCTCCTCTTCCACAATTCAGCTAGAGAATGAGAAGGAAATCTCTCCCTGACTTGAGAAGGACTGATGTGTGCTGGGGCTCACCACAGCATTGTGCTGGGCTAGAGACTCAATTCAGGACAGACAGCTGCAAACCATATTAGAAGAAATTGGGCTGGTTTCGCTGGGGTGGAGTTAATTTTTTTCACAGTGGCTGCTATGGGGCTAAATTTTGGATTTATAGTGAACACAGGGCTGATAACACAGAGATGTTTTTGTTACTGCTGAGCAGGGCTCTCACAGAGCCAAGGCATTTCCTGCTTTTCCTCCTACCATGCTGGTGAGGGGCTGGGGATGTTTGGGAGGTTGGGACAGGGGACCCCAGTTGTCCAAAAGGATATTCCAGACCAGTATGGCATCATGATCAATATATAGTGGGGGAAAAAAGGAGGAAGAGGCGATATTTGGAGTGCTGGTGTTTGTCTTCCCAAGTCACCGTTATGTGCAGTGGGGCCCTGCTCTCCAGGCCATGGCTGAGCTCCTGCCTGCCCTTGGGATGCTGTGAATGAATTCCTTGTTTTGCTTTGCTTGCTTGCATGACTCTTGCTTTATCTATTAATCTGTTTTTACCTCAACCCACAAGTTTTCTCACTTTTACCCTTCCAATTCTCTTCCTCCCTGGTGGGGGAATGAGTGAGTTCCTGTGTGGTACCTGGTGGCTGGCTGGGGTTAAACCATGACAACCAAATTTTTTCTTCTGATCACAGAAACTCTGGAAAATAACAAAATTATTTTTTTTTCTCAAGGAGGTAATAGGATTACAAAGGTTCCTCTGATACTAAATGATGTCCTGGACATCCCCTTTTTCTCTTTGAAAAGAAATTTCTAGCTCTTCTGTTTAAGGGTCTGAAAGCACATCTTAAGTAAACTCAGAAAACCTGGAAGGCAAACCGAAAGAACTTTAAATATGCTATTAAAAAAATCCTACAAGCCTTCAGCTACCTTGTTTCTTAGGACAGTTTTACAAGAAGAAGGAATCTGACAAAAATGACAGCTGGCCATGAAATCCCCGAGTGCTGCTGGTCTGGGAGTTCTGAATCAAAAACAGCAGGATGGTGGAAACCATAGATAGAAGAAGACAAGAAGCACTTTGAAATTACCACAGGCCACACCGTGAGTATGTTGGGATGCCCAGTCACTGGGCACTGAGAGAGAGTGGAAATTTTCCAGAGTAGAAATCCATTTGGGATTTAGGTAAAATGAACCTCTTTGAATTAAGTCTGTAGCTTGCAAACATAGCAGTTTGGTCTGACTGCCTGTTCTCACTAAAAACCTATGCTTAAAGAAATTGCTTCAGCCAAAGGACAGAGATAAGAGGGGGGCCCCTTGAACTCTGAAACAGATGGAGAGGCTGCGGGAGACAGGGTAGGGTGACCCAGGAGTTCCTTCTGTACTTTCTGATAAAAAACTAACTGATAAAAACCACGAAATAAATAAAATGAATATGTATGAACCTATTGTGAAATTCCATGCCTATGGATTAGTAAGGGAGATCAAAAAGGACCAGGAGTTCTTAGGGGCACACGTATCTTTTAAGGGCAGCGATCCCCACATGCGTCCAGCGCTGTATTAAACATACCAGCTTTACAACTTTCACAAACTTGTAGAGTGTTTTTCTTTCCACAATTCAGCACCACCAAGAAGAGCCTGGCTCTGTCCTTTTTGCACCCTGCCTTTAGGTGCTTATGCACATTGAGGAGATCTCCCCATGACCTCTCTGGCTTTGGCAGGAGGGTCCTGCAGAGATTCTTGATGCACACCCTCCTTCTTCACCCCCTAGTTCCCACTCCAGGAGATCTTATCTCCTGACCTACCTTGGCATCCTCTGGATGCAGGGTACCCTTTTCTCACAGAAGTTATGGCTGCTGGGACTCAATTAAATGAACACATATTCCTAAAACTGCAGTGTTTTTTCAAGAGCTCACAGCAGGTCAGAGTTCCTCTGCTAGCAAAGTACTGTTGTGTTTCTGGAGAAAAAAGCAATAACCTTGCTTGTAGCAGTACTGCAGTTTAACTGTACCCCTCCGATCCACATGAGCACAGGGATAAGATGCAAACACTAAACTGTGTGTAAGAGCAGGGACACTAGGAGGGGTAAATGGCTGCTGCTAACTGAGGGGCAGCTTTAGAGCAATATATAGCAGGAAACTGTAATTAAATCTTTAGCAGGCAAAGTTATAATGCTAAAAATGTGCATTTTTAGCCTGGGGTGATTGACAAATTTTTTTCATGTAAATAATTAATAGCAACACTAAGGGACATCTTGTGTGCATGGATATAAGACCTTTATTCCCTGAGGGACTTCTGTTAGGGTTTTTCCCCTTTCTTTTTTCCCCAAGTGATGCCAATCTCAGAGGCTGCTCTGCTGACAAGATGTCTCATTTTATGTGGGGCAGAATTCTCTGCATAGTGCAAAGGCTAAGCTGCCCTAGGAAGCTCTTGCTAGTTCTTCAGATTTCAAAATACAGTTCCTTTGCTTCTGTAACCTGACAACAGAACTACCTTCTGCAATCAAACCACCCTCCCAAGTAGAGCTCCAGGTAAAGACAACAATTTGTCTGCAAGTACTGCATCAGATGGTGAGAAACCATTTTATCAACATTGTGATGGGGATCCTGACAATCCTTTTTTCCAAACACAACCAGAATACAGTGCTGGGAGTGCTGCCCCTATGTCCATGACAGACTGTTTTGTAACTTCAAGATAGTAAATTTCCCTTTTTGCCTTTTGAGAAGTTCTTCCACTAAGAACATCTGCTTCAAGAGGAAAGGACTAGACCACTTTAGCTGAAGGTTTAGGTCCTCTGAAACAAAAGCCCAGCATTTAGACTCCATGGCCCATCACCATAAAAGATTTCTTACACAGCCCTCCACACTTCAGGACAAAACAGGGGAAGGGCTGCAGAGCAAAGAATGAACATGAGCTGCAGAAGTAACTGGCTGCCATTTTCTATATTCTCAGGGGAAATGCCAGTTTGTGCTCAGGCCCATTTTCAAGTACAATCACCATGCTAGTTATCACATGAAATATCACAACAATTGGCAATAAATCTCGGACACAGCAGCCTCCATTTGTCACAAACTGAATGCTTCCTACCATTACTTATTCAGTAGGGCATATATTTTTAGTGTATGATATTTTGCTACTATTTTATTTTGCATATGCTTCACTCCTGTGCATGTAGAAATGTCCAGGTGTGAAGAGAGCAGAAAAAAATTGTAGATGGAGAAAAGGGAAATGAATCATAACTCACATTTATATTAAAACTAGCTGCATGTAACACATCATCTACAGGTATGGAAGAAAAAAATCTTTATGACAGATTATGCTAATTAGCTAACTATAGATGATAGACCCGATCCCCAGAAGGGATGACTACAGTAATATCTTAACTGAGGAGCACTTGATGACCTTCAGTGGATCCAGTTTCATGACATCTCTCTAATTACATTCCTCCCACAAACTGTTGTAGTCACTACTATGATCTTAGCAAGTCTATTCATGTTTCCTAATTTGGCAAAGAGCAAGACCAAAGATATTTAACAGAAGTTACTCTAAAGTGAAAATTATGTAGGAATGGGTTTGCAAATAATGAGCCAACCTAATGCTTTGTAGGTTTCTTATTTTTGCTGCTGGGTTTGCATGCTAAACTTAGCAAGAAAACATGGATCAAAATTAATACGAAATTAATCATGTTAGCTTGCAATTTATTGAAACTAACCATGAAATATGACAATACAGGAAGTAAAGTTGGAAATACCTGCTGTGGTTATAAAAGCTTTGATATCTGTGGCATGTTAAAGTGTACTTGTGATTTTTTTTTATTGTATCATATTATAGGATCACAGAATAATGGATATTGTCCAGAGTATTTGGAGTTATTCTAAGTGTTTCAAGTAGAAACAGAGTTTCCTACAGAGTACCACAAGAAAGAAAAAAATAATATCAAAGGGAAATCCCTCAGTAGTGAATATCTGAGAAGATTATAGCACTGATGTAAGAGAGAATTAATTTCCAAACTGAAAACCAAAGAACACCCTCATCTATCAGTACACACTCTGCACAGGCATATTCTATGGACCAGTCAATTCACCATTCTTTTGAGATCATCACATCCAAAGGATGATCTCTAACCCCTTCTTGTAGATGGAGCAAAGTATCAGGTATGTGTGGTTGTGAATTTCTTGCAGACTGAGATAATCTTCTCTAGATTTGCACAATCAAACATAAAACAGCTCTCTGACAATATCACATTTTATGGAAGGCTGCAGGCCACAACTTAAGCATCAGATCTGATGAATTTCTTCTTACAGGGGACAGTCCTTACATTTAGTATCACTCAAGGCTGCTGATGTGGCACCTGATTAATTATATCTCAATTTTATGTAGCATTCAGGCACATGCTTAGTTCTGCACAACATCCAAACTCACAGGCTCCAGCGAGTCCTGTACCTGCAACTCCTGTGAACACTAATTTTTCAGATATGATCTGTGACTGCACTACCCAAAATCTAGAAATCTGTATCCCTGTCAGAACCTGAGAACCAATACA
Source organism: Haemorhous mexicanus (assembly GCF_027477595.1). Taxonomy (NCBI): domain Eukaryota; kingdom Metazoa; phylum Chordata; class Aves; order Passeriformes; family Fringillidae; genus Haemorhous; species Haemorhous mexicanus. Next base: position 107,995,928 of record NC_082342.1, read on the forward strand.
TCAGAAGGACAGAGACAGAAATATTTTCTTAATAACCTCACTGCTTTCAAGATGCCCTTTACTTTGCTGATGTTTCTGTAGAAAAATTTAGAGTGAACAGCTGAGCATGCCCTAAATGTTTCTGTCAGATTCTCAGTAAGGTAATTACTAAAAAACTTTTAAATGTTAAAAATAGCAATCATCTGAGAATAAATATGGGGCTAAATTTATGTTGGAATATCTCTTACAGGAAAAAACCTCTTTAAAGCCTCACATTAAAAATTCATGTTTCTCTGGGCAGTGCTTTAGTGAAATGACTAAAATGTTACATTTTACAAAATGTTTTTTTCCCCCCCAAGTTTCCTGAAGAGAAAGACTCGGTTGCATCTTTAAAATATCAGGAACATTATGACACAGCAGGGTAAAAGCAAGAAAAAACTCAACACTCTTTCCTTCCAAATGGCCTATTTATGCTGTACATAAAAAATAATGATGTTAATGATGCAGAGTGCACTGGGGTAATGCACTCAAATTATACCCAAATTCTTTTAAGATTCCTGTTTCTTAGCAGTTCTGCATTCCCAGAACCCCTCTGCATTGCTTTCTGTTTTCCTCTGTTTTTCATTTATGTTTCTGTGCAGTAAATTCAAGATGATTTTCTCCTGCTCAACTCCTCTGCCTCTCTTCAGGATAAAAAGGATTTATCAGTCAGTATGCACAACTAGCAATTCAGGTGAATATTATGTGACACAACTATCTTTTTCTTAAGGTGGGGATTTTTTGGAATTGAAACTTCTCTGTACATCTGGGTTTTCATTGTAAGTGCCTGACACATCTTACTGACTCAGGCTTTTCAAAGGAAATCTGAGGATAATTTCATGGACAGAAGTTATCATTAATTTCTATAAGGTTCAGAATGTAGAACAACAAAGGCTTATGGGTCTTGTTTGATATAAACTTTTCTGAAGTTGGCACTGAAGTGCTGAATATTTCCTTTTGAATAAAATGATCATAGAATCACAGAGTGGTTTGGGCTGGAAGGGACCTTTAAAGGTCATCTAGTCCAACCCCTCTGCAATAAGCAGAGTCATCTTCACTAGACTAGGTTGCTCAGAGCCTCATCCAGCCTGATCTTCAATGTTTATGGGGATGGGGCATTTACCACCTCCCTGGGCAACCTGGTCCAGTGTTTCATCACCCTTATTGCAAAAAGCTTCTTCCTTGTATCTAGTCTGAATCCAACCCCCTCAAGTTTAAAACCATTCCTCATTATCCTATGACAAGAAGACCTACTAGAAATCCTGTCCCCATCTTTTCTATAAGCCCTCTTTGAGTACCGAAAGGCCACAGTGAGGTCTGCTCAGAGCCTCCTCTTCTCCAAGCAGAACAACCTCACCCTTAGTCTGTCTTTCACAGAGATGCTCCTGCCCTCCCTTCACCTTTGTGACCCTCCTCTGGATTCACTCCAACAGGTCTATGTCCTTCCTGTGCTGGACTACAGCAAGTCCTGGAGTGCCACAAACAGCATTGGGTATGTTTGTGTGATCAAATACATGGAACCATTAGTATGTCAATCTTGAATTACATAAATAAATTAATATCTAATAACTAATGTTCCAAAGGAGCTTTTTAAAAATACTGACCTACTTGTCCATCACTGCAACAAATACATTTGCATTGTAAAACATTCATTTGTAGATATATTGTAAAAATACAAGTTTTATGTTTTGCAAAACTGGAACTTATGCTTATGAAGCAATATGTTATTTTTAAGGTGGCTTTGATATTCCAAATACACTGACTTCTTAGTATGCTGAATAGACTACTTCAGGCTGGTTGGTGGGTGCCATATTTCATTAGATGTAGACTCCAACATGTTTGAAATAACAGCAAATCCCAATTATGAGTTCTAATATTTTTTCTTTGAATTATGGGGTGTGACTCCAGGTCCACTGAAGTAATTGAAAAGCCATCTTTTTACTTAGAGAGCTTTCTGGATCAGCCTGCTTCTCCTAGAGCCACGCAGAGAGAGAACCTCTCTTCTACTCACCTGCTTCTTCCAGCTACTGTTCAGCTTTGGGGACATATTTCAGCTCACTCTTTATGTTCTGAATCTCTGACAAGTTGACAGCAGGACCTGGAAGTTTCTTAGCTCCTGGGAGCACTTTCTTCTCTTTCTCCTCCTCTGTTGAAGCAGGAGCATTCTGCACAAAAGAACACCAGTGACCTTCCTTCTGCAATAGCAATCTCTTGAACATGAGCATAGATCAGTTATTTGAAAAACAGGAAATTATGTTTTTGTACTCCAGGAAATCCCAGTGGAAAAAGGGGGGGAGTCATGAAGAGATAAGTTATTTTGTTGGTTGTTGTCTAAAATGTCTAACAACATTCTAAAAAGAAGATGCTCACTTTAGAGGAATGAGGATTAGAATGGGTAAGAATTTATAATGCCAAGCAATTACTAGAAAGTAACTGACTGGAGAATTGATGGCAACTCCAAATCCTTCATATTTTAGATAACAAAAAAGTAGAAGAATCATTTTTATAATCCAATTCCTTTGAGAGTTTCACAGTTGCCAGACACTTGGAGAGGAAGACCATCATGCACTTCTGCAGCTCTGGAGAAGAGTTATGATAGTTGGTTATGGACTCCAAAAGCTCCATGCAAGAGCAACAGGAGTTGAAATTTAACTTTTCATAACCTCAGTGGCAAGACCAGAAGGGTTTTTTGCCATTTTATATTTGAATTAAGGTAGTGCTGCATGGCTGCTTTGCTGACACTGTAAAAAAGCCAGTTAAATAACACCAATTACACAATAGTGAGTAACTCAGCTCATTTCCCAATGGACCAGAGGATTTCAGCCCTTGGTACTTCCTCAGCTGTACTATTGCTTCTGGATGAGTAGAGCAGGTATTAAAAACCATTTCTGCTCTAGACTGGGTAATATTTTGAAGGAGTAGATTTCCAGACATGACTTTACTGTTGTTCCAGCCTGTTGTGTATTTTATAAAGCTGGCATAAAGGAGGAATGAAGTACATATAGAGATTAATTTATATTTTAATAAATAAATAATAATAGTTATATAGTAACTAATATTATAATATATTAGTTATAGAATAATATTTAATAATATATTTACTATATAAATAATTTCATGATGAAATGATTTTTTCATTTTTGATTACTCTGTGAATGTCCTCTTGTGATGGGTTTTTTAGAGTTCAATCATCATATAGTTTTATTAGCCACCCTTTTTGAAAAGGTGCATTAACTGTGAACAGTCAATTCTTACTATTTAACTTTTTTTTTAAAATTCCAACATTACTTGTCAGATATTACTGGCCAGTAAACCCCTCTTTTTTTTTTCTCTGTTGACTAATGGACTACATGCTAATCAGGAAGAAGACTGCAATGCCAACTAGCAAACAAACAAGGTATTGGAGAAAACTGTCATTTTCTTCCTGTCTGATCTTTAAGGACTTTCCTAAGATCATCAGATATAAGAAAATGGAATTGATAATTAAATTTCTGGGCTTGGTACACTTGTATTATCTTTTCTCACATTTTAGCCAATACACAATTAATTAATCCAAGATAATACCAATAATATTTTACTATTTTTTACTAGATGATTTCAAATCCCAGCTAGTAATTCATCCCCAGGAACTGTATACCTGGTTTAATGATCTAACATCCTGAAACAGTAGCAAAGCACAGCAGGAGAATAAGTAAATTGATACAAAACCTGTTCGGACGGATGCACAAAATTGTATCAGTAGTCAAAGATGTCATTAGTTTGTATTGTTTCCTGTGACAGTTTTCCTAGATAATCTGAATAATCAGGGGAAACCAGCACTCCCTGAACCCTGCAGTACTTATTAGTACATAGCAGAAACTATGTAAAAAACACCATTTCAAGTCATGTGCAATACCATTCCTCTTGTACAACAAGTGGTGCAAGCTCTGCCCACAGTTTGGAGACTTTGTGCTCCGTAAATTGTTGCCAGCGTTCTCTTCCAGCCTCAGGTGTTTGCTGTTTATGACCTCACTGCTCCCTGTATCTTTCACTCCATGTGCCACACACAGCTGAGGTTAGACTAAAGCCTTCAGTTTTATGGAAGGAAGCTTGAAGAGTCCCTTAGATATACAATAAGGGTTAAAAAATACAAGCATGGGAATGCTCTGACTGAAGAAGAGTTATATTCTGTAATTCCCACCCTCCATTTCTTTTCATGTTAACATGTCTGCTCCACTGACCTTCAAAAATATACATTTCTACCTGACTCCACCATCCCTTTGAGTAAGATCCATATTCCCCCCATCTCCTATGTCAAGGCTGTAAAATACAGTGGAAAATGCACTGTTACCAGTGATTATGCACTGTTAGCAAAAGTTGCATTTGTCTACAACTGCTCTGAAAAATCATGAGCTGTATGGCAAAACTTAACAAGATGAGAAAATTGAAATGACAAGTTCACTGGTAGCATTTGTATTCTATTCCTATAACAGGATCTTTTTCTGTACTGTTTAATCCCATTGGTTTGGTTGAGTATTGCTCATAAAACCTGGGCCAAGATCTTCCATAATGTCTGTCCCCTACAGAGTATTCATGAAGCTGAGAAACCAAGCAACACTCAATTACCCAAACAAATGTAGTTATCAGCACCAGTCATTTATTTTATTTCTCAACACTACTAGAACTTACACATGCTATATTAGTTTCTGCTTAATAACATCTACTCCTTCACCAGTTTAATCACTGCAGAGAGAATATGCTTTGATTCCTTTCCAAGGGAGAAAGCCACAATATCTATCCAAGGTCATTTTGGATGTTTGTTTTTTAAATCTTCTTAAAAGCCAAGTCAGCCTAGGTTTGATTATTTCAGGAAAGTTCTCTGTAAACACAGCACTGTTTATATCAAAATATGGCAAAATTCAGAAAAAAAAAAATCTGACTGAGACAGAAAAGGAAGAATTGGCTCTTACAGAACCTGTCCTGCCCTTGGCTGTGAGGAGCAGTGGGAGCTCTGGCCCAGCAGGATGAGTTCTCATGTGGGGATTGTGAATCCAAATTAAGTAAACTGGCCAGGAAACCAGGAGCATCCATCTTTTTTATCTTGCTTTGAGTATCTATCACTACCTTTTCTTCCACTGTGGGTGTTAGGGTCTCATTTATTATTGAAGTTATTGGTAATTAAGATGCTTTAATAGGATTCAGAAATATGATATCTGTGTTTAATCATAACCTTTGTGATCAATGTTAGTTAAGGTATAAATTGGATTTTATATTCAAAACTCAGTGTTAAAAGACTTCCTGTAGAATACAAGCATGAAAATACAGAATTCAGTCTAAAATGGAGTATTTTCACCCCTGGGCAGGTAAATGGGTTTGGAATTTCTGTTTTAACTTGCAAGTGTCTTCACATTCAATTTCTTCTTGTTGATAAACCTTCTAAAAAGCATTGTGTTTGAAAACCTGTTCCAATATTGTTAAGCTGTAACAATAAATCACACCACAGGGTGACAGGGAGCAGCAAAGTCTTCCAAAGGCTTGCTATAACTTTTCCTGCTGTATCTCATCAGCTCCCATTTAGAGAAATACTGCTGGTGAAATCCTGGCTCTCTCTCCTGACAGCAGATATCATCCCACTGGGGAAGCAGAGTTGCACACCTTTGAAACAGTTTATGTTCCCATAGGTGCCTTGGCACCAAAAGCAGAACTATTTCTACATGAAGTGTTAGTAAGTGGCCATTTATTTCCATGAATGATCAGTGCATATTTAGCTTTGGTACCTAAGATGGGCATGTGGAGCTATAAGATCACTTTAAAGGCTTTTTCCCATTTTATGGCAGGGTTTCTCCTCGGAAAAAAACAAATCAAAAAACCTTTTTTGCTTACCTCCTCCACTTCTTCAGGCATAACTTCTTTTCTTTTATGAGGGTGGCCTGCACCAGGTCGAAATGCTCCCATTGGGATGTTAATATTAGCCTGTGAGAAGGAAATTGTGAGGCATATAATAGTGACTGATAAATGAAGATGCAGTTGCTAAACGGCAAAACTCGAAAGGAGTGGGACAAGCATATAGACATTATCATGCTTTCCAAGCACTTATGCCTTCAATGTATGCATCATCACACCACTCCTGTGGAAAGAGAAGTGCTTTCATCTCCATTTGAAAGAGAGAAAGTGAAAAAACAAACTAGAAAGCTTTTGAAGTTCTGCATTTTAGACTAATGCTAACTGATTTCACTGCACTTTAAAAGAAATGAGTACTGGACACTAAAGTGTCTTTAGGCACCTGGGTCTGCTTCAGTTCGGTCAAGGTCAAACAGAAAGTGAGTGCCAAAAGCAATGTTTAAATGTGTAAATCATGCAAATCCTTCAGTAACACCCAATGACTGGACCACTCCCCATTCTCTAGTGACACCAGTTTTCACCTCACTTAATCACAGCTATCTTAGAAGGGAAGCCTGCCTTGAGTCATCTTAAGCCATAAATATTAAAAATGTGATTTTACCAATAAAATTTACCCACAGTTGCTATGAACTGCAAATACTTGAACCAGCTCCAACACTGGGCATACCACTGGCCCCTAGCTTCTGCAAACTCTCTCCAGAATGATACCCACACAACTGCATCAGTCTCATCTTTTATCTGGGGCAGAAAACCAGTAGCCATAACATAATTGGGGCTGATAATAGATATCTTAAAAGTAAAGATTTTGGGGAATAGAATGGCACAAAACACTGCTTAGGAAAGAGCAGCTGAAAAGTATCCATTTCCCAATGTGACCCAGCCAAGATTGTTTTAAAAGTCAAATGGCATGATCAACTAAATGCACAATTTATACTTATTCTTATCTTGTGATCTCAGAAGAGAAGCTGCTCCTAGGAAATGTCATCAAAATACCACAACTCCCACTGGTAAAACCAGGGGCTGAATCGATAATGTTACAGAGCAGAAGCAGAGAACCTTCTAACAGCGAGCTCTGTTCTTGTCCTTCACCGCCTGACTGATCTGCACTAAATGAAGACAAATAATCCCATCCTTCTGCTCAAGTTATGGTCTTGCAGATCATGACCCACTTGGGCAACCACAGGAAAACAGCTCACGGCTTTCAGTAACAAGTGTTCTGACAGCTGTAATCAAATGACAAGCAAATTAAAAATCCATCTGCCAAGAAATGAATGCTTTTTCCTGTATTCTGCTTACCTGTTTCCCATTATCTTATTCATGCAAGATGACGCTGTCATTTCAGTGGGGCTGCCAAATATCTGCAGGGTCACAGATAACCAGGTATTTGTTTCATACAGGTCTTCCACTGGGCATTAGTTTAGCTATGGTGAAACTTTTCACCTGCGCTTTTTAAGTTCCCAGGGGACAGGGCATTTTCAGCCTCACAGTTCCTAACTTTCTATTTCGTTTATGGGTGGAAAAAGCCCAGCTTTGCTGTTTCTAGTTTTAAGTAACTTCCCCGCCAAGCTCTGGTATCTCCAGACAGCTTCGATTTTTGGAATGGGAAACTTCTCTGCAAAGTTTGCAGAACTGAAACTTTAAGAGATACCTCTCCTTGTGGTGCACATCCTGAACTTGGACATTCCTTCCCCTCGGAGGCAGCCAAAGCAGAAGCCAGCCTCCCACAGAACACTACAGCCCTTGCATTTCCCACTGTGATTGACAGACCAACTGTGACTAAAAGTGGTTCAGAAAGCAAAAATGAACCACTAAGTCCCAAGCTGCTAATTAAATTCAATAAAGCACTCTTTGGTCTGCTTCAGCACTTTCCCAGTAATCTGTCACAATAAAGCAGTTTGTACTTTTTTGTCTGCAGTAGGGACATTCATGACAGAGTTTGAGCAAGAAGCATGCAGCCATGACAAAATAACTTAGTAAAATGAGCATCCTTTAAGACATAGTTAAAAACAGTTTGGATCTGATAATACATAATGTAAATCAAAATACTTCCAGTATGAAATGAAAATATGACGTTTCCAAACAATTCCTGACCATAGGTACCAAAGTCCTGAGCTGTAAATCTCTCTTAATCCAGAGCTGGTCCTGTCTCACAGATGAGCAGCTGTGTAATGGGTAGGCCAAATTCTGTACACCAGCATAGCTCTGCAAAGACTTGTGCTGTGTTGCCAAACAAGTTTTGTTGCTTAACAAAAAGACAATTTTGTTTTAAAAATATGTTTCAAGACTTCTGTCACCTGTGTGTTGAGATGGAGATATGACCCTGGAGGATCTCCAACCAGTAAAATGCTAAATAGGAAATTTTCTGTTCTAGACTCTGGAAATCCTAAATTATAATTGCTATAGACAGACTTTCTAGGTGTGCTTGTTATGTTTAACCATACTAATTATGAAAACTTCTGAGTTTGCCTCTTCCTTTGTTTGAAAGGCCTACCATATTTAGTGCCATGCAGTTTTTGCAATGACTGGGTAGGTATGTGCACTGATGTACTCTACCAGGGTCCTTCTGAACAGACCAAAGGAAAAATATCTGTACAAATGATATACTAATATATTGTGGGTTTGACTCAATTGAATTGGTACTTTGAGATTCTTTTGTTTTGTTCTTCTTTGTGTTTATTAATAGAGAGAGGGTATTAAGGTTAGGATACAACTGATGCAGCTGTGCATGAGTTGAGGACTGCTATGGATAAGTCCTTCACAACATCACAGCCATTCCTGGCTGTCCAGATGGATGACTGAGTAATCTGGAAAAACACTTTCATATAAATTTATTTATGGATTTAATTTTGAAAAAAGGAAGGAAGGAAGGAAGGAAGGAAGGAAGGAAGGAAGGAAGGAAGGAAGGAAGGAAGGAAGGAAGGAAGGAAGGAAGGAAGGAAGGAAGGAAGGAAGGAAAGAAAGAGAGAAAAGAAAGAAAGAGAAAAAAGAAAGAAAGAAAGAAAGAAAGAAAGAAAGAAAGAAAGAAAGAAAGAAAGAAAGAAAGAAAGAAAGAAAGAAAGAAAGAAAGAAAGAAAGAAAGAAAGAAAGAGAAAGAAAGAGAAAGGAGAAGCTGTAGAGAAAACTGAATGAAATCCAGAAACAAACAACAACAAAAATCCCTAGAAACCTCCTCATCCTTACCTCTGGGCAAAGCCAAGAGTGTTTAAAGATAGAATAATTTTCAGTCAGAGCTGTTCACAGCCTTTACCGCAGTGAGAAGGGGAGGTCAGAATTGTTTCCAGAAATTAACGTACTTTGGTCATCTACTGCCCTGAACTACTCTTGGGAACCAGCTGCTGCCTTTAAGTCTCACACATGTATTTAGTAGCTATTGGGAAATGAACATTTTTGTCTATATCTAGTACAGTCAGAAAAAAGCCATTTCAGACACAGAACACCATGAAACACTTCAGTTAGTGAGGTGCCATTACACTCCCATTGCTGCAGCATGATGTACATTCCCCAGGGCACATCAGTCCTATTATACCAGCACACAATAGCAAAGAATCACAAGATATGAATCACAATGTATAAAAGTAATGTGACATTTTGAGTCATAGTTCTTAGACTGCTCAAAGTGTATCAAGCATCAATTCAGGTGCAAGTCTCCCTACTAGAACCACCTTTGACACAATGTTTAATAGATATATTTTAAATTTTTGCTGTAATTTTTCTCATTATTCAAATTCCCTTTGCAAAAAGTAAAGTTTCTTAAAATATTTCACTTAGTGCTTAAATTTAATGCATTTTTTAAATGAACAACCTAGGAGCATTGTTAATATTTAGAAGTTGTAAGCCATCCTAGAAATAAAATGTAGCATATCATTACATCTCTAAGAAAAACATTTAAACCAATTAATTCCTTAGAGATGTTTGTATGTACCTATTGAGTTTAAATGAAAAATTAAATACTTTTCAGCTATTAAAGATCCATATTTTTTCATTAATCCTACAAACATTTGTATAGTCACTGTAAAAGAGGGATGAAAATTTGAACTGAGTGAAATAAAAGACTGGCAAAATGGCAAAATTTTTTTCAGATTTCAACAGAATTAGTGTACAGTATTTTGCATGCCTATTTTGGTAGAATTGTTGATGTTGATGATGATGATGATGATAAAGAGAATCTGCATTTTCACAGTGCCCTTGCATCTTCAGTATGCTGCCTAGCCCCTGGCTAAATAATCTTGATGCTCCAATCCATTGCATTAGTATTATCTCAAGAAAACAGAGAACAAAGAAGACTTCAGAAATTCCATTTTGTGTTTGGCAAACACAAAAGGTAAGGCAACTTGAACTCATAGTAAAATTTCATTTGAAGTGCATTTTACAAAATACATGATATTTCTGTAAGATTCTTTAGTTCAGAAGATATTTTGGCCTTTGGACAAGAACCACTGATAACATGAATTAAACACGTTCTTCATGACCTTCCTTCATGATGATGTTGGGATAATTCTCCAGCTGTTTATAAGTATGCAACAATCAACTCTATCCTTATAAGCAACATGTATGCAACAATCAACTCCATCATCCTTCAATATATCATTGAAGAGGTTATGTGGCAGACAAGAATGTTTCAAATTAAAAGATCTGTGTTTCTCTCATTTTCCTTTGGTTTCTAAATAAAACGCTTCTTAAACAATTATTTGAACTTGAGGGTTTTTCTCCTTAAGAATGCAGACATGAAAAACTTCACAACACCCATGCTATCTTTTTAGCCTATAATGCTCCCAGCATTATATTGGCTTTGTGGAAAATCTAATGGTTGCAGGAATTATTTTTACTTAACAGTTATGCAGATGCATTACCACATTTTGCTTAGATGATCCTCCAATAGGCATAACCTAACACCCAAAAACCATGCAAACAAGTGATTAGTGAACCTACCTGATCCAGTTTTTATATCAGCTCAGATCAAAAGATGACCTCCAGGTCACACTTTTTCAGTGCTTTCATATCTACTAAGCTTTTCACTTTAACAGAATAACCCCAGCTAGCACTCCTATGGTGCTTTGTCTGAGCAAAAATGCAGTCTGCCAAGCAATGGAGAATGAGATTTATTATTTTATTATATTAAAAACATAAATGCTATCTCTTACCTGAATGGCTTTGACATGTGATGCTGGTTGTTTTGACATTTTTACGACAGAGGCTTATCCCTGCAAGCAAAATTGGAAAGTGTTACAGGCTCTGACATTCTGATAGCTGTGGAAGATAAGCTAGAACTTAACCCATGCTGCCTCTTGACAGGCATCCATTTCATCTGCCCAGCTCCTGTTTCCATCTCAGTTTCCAAGCTGCTCAGTTATTCCTTCTGATATCAGGAGGAGACAGAACACCTGAGCTTCACCAATTAATCTTTCATAGCCACAAATGAAGCTATCTCTTTCACATTAAAAACAATAATGAGTAGAGATAAGGAATCTCTCAAACCTTAACAGCACTGTAAAATGAGTAAGAATTAAAGGAAGCTTTTGAGGATAAACAGGGTATGATTAGCCCAGTCACAGTCTGTATGTGGCAATTACTAGAACTCTCAGTTTAAGCCTTCTCTCAAATAAAACGTAACTTGTTAGAAAATATTGATAAATGCAGACATAACCATTTTCTAACTCAACCCTTGCAAATCTCTAATGCCTGTGGACTGAAAGTGATCAAGATGGTCAAGCAAAAAAGTTCTCAGTGACAATTGCTAGAGCACAAAGTAGCCTCCCTTCAAAGTTTTAGATCATATAGATTAATTAATTTTCTTTAGCAAGAAGATCAAAAAGAACATATTTTTCCATATAATTTTATGCAGGTGGAGAAATACAGACTGATACACTATTAATATACAATAGCAAAGGGAAATACACCAAAGTAAAAAGGAAGAAACTTTATTAGCAGATTATTTGAAACACCATCTCAGCCTTTCATTCTCTCACTGAGAAGTTACATTTTAACTGGACTAGAGTTTCATCAAAGTCTTGTTATTTAATTATTAGAATATAAAGTAAGGCAGTAATTCTAAAAGCTGAGAAATTAATTCACCAGAAAAGTCACTGATCACCACCGAACTACAGCACATTTTTGATACTGTATTTAATCTTAGCTAGGAAGGGAAGTAACGACAACAGAAATAAATTACATAGGAGAGAACAGCAGAATACACTGAGAAATTCAGTGTGTGAAGACTTGGGTACCTCAAAGAGTACAACTGCCACGAGGCAGTCCCCAAAAAACCATACAGATGAGTTGTAGGTTGGCTTCACCTTGGAATATCAGCAATATCAGCCAGAAATTGTTTTGCTGGGACTGACTAGAAGACTTTCTCCTGCATATCCTAACATCAGTTTTTAACCTGTGTACGATGCTGAGCAGAATTAAAAATACAAATGACCTGCCATTAGAGGTCTCCCTCTGGTCACATTCTCAGCTGCAAAAGGTGGTGTCCAAACTAACTCAGCATTCAGTCAGAGGTCAATCATGTTCATAAATTGTTTGGGTTTAAATTGCTTCCACTAAATTAATAAATCGGAAAAAATCCCACTGTGCAAAATAAAACCAGCATTCTTCTCATGAGCTTTATATTGTGGTTTTAGATATACAATCTTTAAATGAGAGGGAGTTTTAAAAATTTCAGAATTCACTTTAGGGGATGCAATCTCAGCCACTGACATCCGTGACAAAATTCAAACATATTTCAAAAACACAAAAGGATTTATTACACTCTATCTCCTTTATTTTTGTACATCTTTATTAGGCATATAAATAACTGTTCCATTGATCAGTAACTGTATTCCAAAATAAACACAAAATAATTCCTCACTGACTGGGAAGATAGGAGTCATAATACAGAACGTATAATTAATTTTTTAATCAAGTTCTCATCTTTCTAATCAGAATGAAAAATGGAAACAAAAGCACATTTAAAAATGTTTAAATAACATTAAACATTTTGAAGCACAGTGGATCTACTTCCCAAACACTGTCACAAAGAAATTCTTGCTAAGATGCACTTCATCTTGCATTCCTGTGCATTTCGAAAACACCCATAACACACCTCTTGGGCTACTTAGAGATAAATGGCAAGGATTTACCCTGAACCTCAGCTTTGAAAGAAGCCCAGCATTAGTGCTCCTCAGAGAGGTGCTCTGGGTTCACAAGCAGTCAGTGTTGGAAATTACTGCAATCAGACACCGGTTCCTAAAGAGGGATGCATGATACAATTGTGTAGGACTGCTTTTGGAGGAGGTGATTTTCCTAGCAGACCATGCTGTCCTCATTACCGCCAGAGAAATCAGGACAACAGCACACTACTGAGTAAAAATAGATCTCTGTCTCTTTCCCCTTCCCTCCCTTCCTCGAATTTCCTTACAGAGCAATACTGACCATCAATCACAGGAAAATAAACCTTAGATTACAGAAGCATCCATTACAGAAGTGATAAGTTAATTTTTATCAATTCCTTTGTTCTTTCACCATGTGTCTCAGAGAGAGAGAGTCAAGAGAGCTGCACTGATTGTATTAAGTTATTTCTGGTATTGCAATCAGCTCTGCAAACTTGAAAAAATCCCACTTCACCCTCATTTCCCCAGCAGCATTTCACGTCTCTGGCAGGCAGAGAAATGCAGACACGCAGCCTGTTTTCCCTGGTGTCTTTTTGGCCTCCCCACACCTTACCTTTTACCTTTTATGGGCTGCATACTGAGCCAAACTTAGAAAGCAGTGGCAGCATTAGTTCAATCTGGAGCTGGTTTATGGCAACCTTCCCTTGCAAATTCTCTCGCTTTGCAGTGAAATTACTCATGACCAGGACTACTTGTGAAATATAGGACTACTGCAGGGGAATAAATTAGTGTTTTGAAGCAAAACTTTGTAAAACAAAGGGAACTTATCTTCTGTTTCTCTGCTAAAAATAATTTCTGACAGAGCTGCAGCAAGATAATAAGCTGATTTATTCAATTTGCTTTCAACATGACGAGATATCATAATGCCATCTTTTGTAATGCACACTAGAGATGTACAGTAGCACACAGACAACAGCAAGAGCCCTCCCCCTGCCCCAGCTGGAAGCTGTCCTCTCCCCGCTCTGCATGCACAGCATCAAGCACAATGAGCATTTTGGAGACAGAACTGCAGTATATAATCTTATTAAAAGACTTTGACAAGAACTGCACGACTGTGAGACCCAACCAGTACAATGAAAGAAGAGAAACCCCTACTCTGAAGCTTTCAGCCTGTTACACAAAACTTACTACAAGCTCTAGGCAAATGTGGTCACATTTTCCATAATACATACACAATAATCTTCATTACAGTTGCCTGTTAAGCTTAGTGAAAGAAACCTCTCTTACATCAAAACCATAATGTAATATTTCACTAACTGTAATAGACATACAGAAAACAATAACCTTCTGCCTATGTACTACAATATTCAAACTCATACACACTTCTTATGAGTCATGAGGTATTTAAGTGACTTTTTATTTTAAATTTTTAGATCCCCACAGACTATGAAGTAATAGCGATCTGCTCTGAATACTCTGATACACTGCATGAGACATTAAAATAGGCAGAAAACCACAACTATTGTAGTAAATACACAGCAATTCCTAAAGAGTTTTCATGAGAGTCTTTCAAGATTTTAATTGACCCCTTCAAGATTAGCTAACTTATTTACTTATATAAAAAAAGTTCCAAACCGTCAAGTGAGTAGGCACACCTCCTTTTGATGCTGAAAGAGGTACCTTCTTCTACCAGCTGAGGTATTGACTGTGACCCTTTTAATGTGTCTGAAATAGCTCCGATGCTTTCAGCCTGGACGGCACTGAGTGCTGCTCCAGGCTGGAGTGGGACTCTGCAGAGAAGCGAAGTGTAAAAGGGAATTCCTGTCATAGCTTCCAGTTGTTCTTCCTAAATATAGAGTTTGATTCACCCTGTAACTTGGTCCCCTGTGACACTTGACCATGGTAAAAGCAGGACTCAACTGTCAAGCAGGAGGTGTTGAAGGAACACACCTTTAGGTCCTTTTTCTGCCCTCTCTCTCCCTGTCATTCCAGGCTTTTCCCAAGTGCCAGGCATACAGCAGTAGCAGGTAACACAGAACTCCTCCCATGGCATTTGGGGCAGTGTGTGCCTCCCTATGCCATACTGGAGAAGGAAATAATTATGGAGACGTAATTATGAAGAAGTCACCTCAGAGGTACTATCTAGGGGAGGTGAATGACACGCCAACGTGACTGTATTGCTGCTGCTTTGGGAGCAAACTCACCCAGCAGCTGCCCTGGGGTGTCAGCAGAGCCTTCCCCCCTGCAGGACAGCCCTGCTCACCAGGGAGGGCTCCTGAGCCTGCGAGGCCATAGTGACCAGCCACTGAGCCTGCAGGCGTGGGGATGAAGAAAAGCCAAAGGAGGAGTGTGTGTGTGTTTGTGTGTGTGAGAGACAGAGAGAAAGAGAGAGTTGTTATAGCTCATGAGGGAAGTAAAACATTACATAATTATGCTCATGCTGGCTGGAGCATTGTCTTAGTGAGACAATGGATGGAGATCTCACAACAAGTCATGTGTGGGGCATAGCCTCAGGTTTCCACTTGGAGAAGTGCAAATTCCTGGTCATCTGTGCATCTTCACAAGAATGAATTTCCCTCTTCCTCACTCTGATGTACCTGATCTCCACTGGACCCACAACAGTAATGGTGACAAGAGCAGTGTCATTATGGGCAATAACCGTCAAGGATCTCCCTTGAGTTTAACTCATTCGACCAATAACCCTTTTAATTTCAAGTATCTCAAAGAGGAAGGTGACCAAGCAGGCTGCTTCATTAAGCCTGTGACTCACTCTATACTGCCCTCTTTCCCAAAAATGTTGTCATCTGGAAGCTGATAAAGCTGATGACTTGCTCTAGGAGATTGCTGACTACCTACAGCCAACCCCTTCCCAAGCAGCCACATGGATGACACAGAAGCAGGCACGCAACCGGGATGTGCATTTGTGTAGGTCAGGATTGATGGACATACACACAGCCATCAGCTCGATCCAAGGAGACCTCTATTCCTCAGATAGGCTGATTATGCCTGTTGCCAAAGATTTTGAGGCATGAGAGGACTACTGCACTTGAAACATGGTGGAGTTCCCAAGAGGACTCACAAAGCTGTTCCTTGGCTAGAATAGAGCAGTCTGCAGTCAGTCGAAGGCCCTGCCTCCCAGGTGGTTTGAGCCCACATTAAAACAAAGCCAGCCTCAGGTAAGTGACTTTACATATCTCCTTCTGAAGGTTCATCTTTACAACAAAAGTACCAGAAGGCATGGAAGAGGCAATATATTTTTGTAACATGATCCTGTACATTAACTTATTTCAATTTCTATTAAAATAGCAATGTTACAAACTAGCTCTTGAGTACACAGTTCTTTCTTCCATGTGTCATTAATTAAGCAAAGGTAGGCCATTGTTTAGATTTTATAATCTCTTCGTCTTGCAAATATGCCTAATAAATATCAGCTCAACACTATTCTCTTCAACAAATTTTCATACCAGTGACAAGTAATTTAGTAGTCTTAGTGATGTGTAAACAAGAAAAGAGTCTGTCACCTACCTAACACCCAGTAACTCTCACTACACCTGTACTGTATTAAATTGTGAGGATAAAAGGAGTAAACTTAAATCTTATCACTAAATATCAGAAAATGCAGATCTGAGTAGATTTTGCAGGGAAAAATAGTCACTTGGCATTATTTTGAAGCATATCATTGCCTTTGAATACCCTCTGGGATTCATAGCCCCATGACGTGCAGAGTCATCTGGTAAATGCATGCAGCAGATGAATTAGTAAGTAAAAAAGGAGGCATATGTGCATTTCACATGATGGAGTCAGTGTCTGGCAAGTTAGGGCCCTGTACATTGACAAACATGGCACAAAATTATTATTTCTTGTGTATAGAGATCCAAAAGATATAGTAGAAATGCATTTATTTGAAGTGTAAAATCCCAATATAGTTTAAAATAGACTTCTGTGGCATTGCTGGAAGCTTGTCTAATTAATATGCTTCCTGGCACAACTTACTAGTTTTGAAAGTGAAGTTGATGGTTAACAGAAATGTGTATGTGTCTTACTTCTCCACTGAGATATTTCACTGCATAATGTCAGAACTGTTTTTTAAAGCTGTCACTACTTAATACATTTACGTAAATGTTTTGCTTTTTGAGAAACCTCATGAGCATAGATAAAACTTCCTGAGTGTGCCAGAAGAACTTATTTTTCTATGAAGTCCACAGTGTTTTAGTGTAATGCAAACAGTGTAACACAGTTGAAAATGCAAGTCCACACATAAGAAGTCCCAACCTCAGCTCACTTGAAATAAGACTTCTTCAAAGTAAGAAGTTTAAAAATACATTTCTGGAGTTTTGCTTCAAATTACCACGTAGCAGCAACATATTATAGATCTTTAGAAATGCAAAACTTTGCTTCTCTGTCTTAATCTTAGCTCCACAAATTTCAGTTTATTATCAGGGAAGAATAGTGGGCCCACAATATTTGGCTAATTAATTCCTATCTTTATGTTCACTTGAATTTTTTTATGAAAAATATGCAAACTAAAGTTGCAGTGTAACTAGTATAACTGTTCTCCTCAGTCAACACACCAAAATTACTGGTCAAGATGTAAAAATAAATACCTGCAATGAGACAGATTTATCAGAGGACTTATGCATTGGATCCTGAAAAAACACCCAGAGTCACCATCCATTTTGTAAGTCACTTAGGTTTTATTTGTATTTTTGGGCTCTTTCCCTTAGTAAAGATGCATCCATGTAATAATGACTTGGCACATAGACTTGATGGAAGGCAGAGACTTTTAGCAATGGTACCCAGTCCCACGCAGTCAGACAGTACTACAGAAATTTAAAATATATGGAGCTATCAATTTTATCAGGCATCACAAACAATTCCTATGCTTGATTTTAACAGAAAGCAACTTTGAATCATAGATTGCAGAAAGAGTATCAAACCTCAGTGATTTTTATCAGAAAAAATATTGTTTGAGGAAGTATCATCTACTGGTTGTGTATGTCTTCCCATTTTGCCCAATCTCTATTTCTTAATATCAAGAAAAAAATCAAGCACTTGCTCTAGAGTTTCTACTTGTATAGTTATGCCAACAACAATAACATCAAGTTATTTAAATAATGAATGACATAAAATAGCATGTAAAAATGTTTGCTGTTATCTTGTAGGCAAGAAATCAATACAAAACATATCTAAATTAGCTGATTTTGTTTCCGTGGCATTTCTGGGCTACTAAATATTAATTCAAGTCCTGCATACTCTCTTTCTTTTCCATAGAAAAGCATGATGATTATTATCACAGACCGTTCTATAGAGAAATAATTAGTCTTGTATTAAGGAGATGGTCTCATTAGAAGCTTGCAGTGACCTTGTTCTGAATTTCAGAATTACAGCATCATTAATAGTGTCGTTAGCATCATCTACCAATTTGTATTAAGTTCTGAAAATGCCTTATGAATACAACCCATACAAATTCTAGAACATCATAGCTTTGACCACTATTACCCAAAATCCATATTCTCTGTTGCTTTGTACTGTGTAAAATTTCTAGTTATCCAAATGTTTTCGGTAACTGAAAGATGATGATGATGATGATGATGATGATGATGTACAAGCAACAAATTTGTTTCCACTTTTCTCCTTGTAAATTTTAACCAGTATATCTGGCAAAGCTGGTAGCATAAGAAAGAGCAAGGCTAATGGCAGATTTTGAATATGAAATTTAAATCACATGCTGATTTTTGTAAACATCCTGTCTACTGTAATGAATCAGAATTATTTGGAAAAGAAACAAAAAACATGACACTGCACCATCAGATACTGTTCTCAGCAAGTGATTTTGACAAAACAGGAACTGACTAAATCACTGTTGAAACTTTCAACAGAGAGACTACTAATTGTTTTCAAAAACAGGATAATTCAAGTAAGCATTTACTATCTTTTTCAATCCCATCACACACGTATTTGATGATGCCCATCCCCATCAGCTGATCATATCAGCTATGCACTATTAGATCTTGTCAGATTAAGACCTTATCTGACTGCAGCAGGGGATTTTGCAGTTGACTCAGCCCAGAGAGAACTAGGTACAGATGTAACAGAGGACTTGGGGACTCAGCACCACAGAAAGTACCTTATTTATCTGTTGTGATAAAGCATGACAAAAAATTGCAGCTATGGTCCCTCTGTGAGCGCAATCATCTGAAGTCTAACAAAGAGAACAATGACTAAATTCTCCTGATTTCTCATCTGAATGGTATATTGAGAAGAAAGAAATACATGTTTGATACATTAAAAATCTGTCTGGTAGAAAGATGTGCCCAGAACAAGTAAGATGAGGAAATGGGTTGGAGGAAACAGAATTTCAAGGACAGTAAATAAATTAATGCCTTTAGATAAAAAGTTACCAAACTCAAGTACGACTGCACCAACCTGCTGAAGTATAAGTGATTTATCAGTTGCTGTCTTTGGTTTGTACCTGTTGGACAGAAAATAAAAGATGAAAATAGTTAAATTGTGGGTGTGAAGATTTTTAAAGTTTGACTCAATATCAGGACACTAATCTTAGTTCTCAAGAGTAATAAGGAAAAAATCCTTACCTTGTCACACCTCCAATGTTCTGAAAAACGAAGCCATTAAGAATGAATGCTTTCCATAGTGAAGATATGAATAAATCTTCTAGTCATACCTATCTATGAAGTAGTCAAACATGATCTCCATTTAACCTTATTTTTATTGAATCAAATTTACTACAGAAACATTTTTCAATCATCTGTGGCCTCCTGCCATATAAATATTGCAATGTTCAGAGAGAAATTGCCAAAAGAATTCAGTGTTGGCACAGAAAGACAAGTCCTCCAGCTGCTCCACTGGGCAATGATGTTTTCCAATGCAATATCAAATCTCCAGGATCAAAAAGATCCTGGAGATTCTCTTAGGAAATTACACAAAGTAGTTTTTAAAATCTTCACATCTTCCTTTACACCCCTATGAATTAAGAGTTGTGGACAGGCAATATCTCTTCTAAAAGGATAAAAAAAATGCCTGGAAAAAGAAACTATATTCAGCTGTTTCACTCCATCTCCTCTGGCTGCCCAACACAAGCTCTTTAAAGTACAGCTCAGTTCTCAAGATCTGGAGCTGAAAGTGATGCTTGAAAATCATTTGTCTTGGAAATTACTTTCGAGAACTGCAGGCTGCTCTGTGTTTCCTGTGCCCACCAGCTACTGGTAAGGTACTGGCTATACTCTGACTAGAGTATCCATGAAGATGTTCCCTGTTTTATTGCAGCCAACTCTCAAATTGTTTATCTTTATTAGTAAGAAGGAAATGCCCCTAGCTTAGGCTCCTAACACAAAGTGGTCTGTGTAAGGCAAACCCACAGTTTTGTCAAGGATAGTTCACAGGTGCTCTGGCTGACAATGGGCAGAGTGGATTTGTAGTACTGGGACACCAGTTAAAATTAGTTTATCCACTGTGTGCAGTGCTATGTAATCACAAAGCTGCTCCCCTCTGTCCTTGAGGTAGAACAAAGCCAGTGCTGGTTTAACTGACTGCTATGCTGCATGATGAAGCAATTCAGGAGCTGCAGTCCAAGTGAACAGATCTGGGGACATCCTCACTGGGTCATCCTGTGCAAGACATTCCTATTGTTCAGAACAGCCAAGTATCACATATGCACAGATTAATCCAGACTGGATGGGGCCCTGAGCAACCTGGTGTAGGGGAAGGTGTGCCTGCCCATGGTGGGGGACTGGAACTAGGTGGTTTTAAGGCCCCTCCCAACCCAACCCAATCTATGCTTCTAAAAAGAGAGATGCTTCAGGCTTTAACAGCCTATGAAATTATGAACTACAGACTACTTTGTCTCAAACTCTTACCTCACTTTGACTTGCTTGTGCTAAGGGCACTTCTTTCCCTTTCCCTTCCCTAGGGTTTAAGGGTTCCATACAGGTTTTGGGTTCAAAGTTGATAGGTCTAATGCTATCATGTGCATTTATTTCAGGTTACAGTAGGTATGAAACAATACCTGTTAGACCGAAACTATTCAATTTATTTTGCATTCTGCATTAGAATAGGGAATTGTGTCCATAGGAACTTCACAGGTAATTTAAAGCAAAAAAAAAATCCCTCAAACCTTGAAAAAATTTTTTGATATTATGCCCTTTTATGGTCTCCTTCACTGACTAAGCCCTTTATTTCCTGTAATTTAGGTAAACTCACTTTCATGGATAGATTTTTAAAGTTGTAAAGGGCTCCCAACATAAGAGCTAATGCTGAGTAGCTGTTCTCCAGTAGATTTTCCTCATGTATAACTTCTAAATTTTTATAGAGGATGCAAGCATGACTATAATCTAAAAATGGGTAGCATAAGTCTGAAACTAATATTTTTATGGAACTGTATTCTAGAATAATATTCAAACCACATCTCTCAAGTTCCTCTATTTCCTTTGTTTTTCTCTGATACTTATTTCTCCTTGGAATGCAACAGCTTTGGAGGACCCTCTCTTAGATGGAACTTGAGCTGAGATTTGCCTAACAGAGTTAACACAGAGGGGTAAATGCTGCAAACTGACAGCAAGAAAAATCTATAATTTGTTTTGCCATAGATCAACACTGTGAGACAGGTGGTGAAAAAGCATGTACAACCATTATTTTTTGAATAATAATCTAGTAAAGGAATATTTCTAGGAACATTTGTGCTTTACCTATGTTTTCATGTGAATAGTGACTTAAGAACAAATTTCATTTGTTTTAAGAATCAAAATCCCACCTTTCCAGCAAGTATTTTTGGTAACCAGGTTAAATACTGCAAACAAATCCTGAACCTTAACAGAGTATTTTGACCTCATTTCTATTTAAATAAAGCAAGACTGTTTCATACTGTAATTGGAACATAAAAAACACCCAAACCAATAAAATAGTGTAACATCCTGCTATTATCTGTTTTAAAGAGAGCAAAGATGAAAGGATATTTTTTATTTTCTTGTTTGGATTTCAGTTTAAAATATCACACATATAACCTATCTCCCTAATTCCCACTACCTGAGTTTCTCTCTCTCTTGAGATTTTTTTTATACAATAATATTAGTAAGGTAATGAAAACATATTTTCCTTCATACTTTCACAACCAATGCTACACATCTCTGTAATGTGCCAGTCTCTGTATGTCTCCTCCTGTGTCTCAGATTTCTTGTTTATTCTGATCTCTTTATTTCTTCCAGAAGCAATCTCCTAACCTGCAGAAGTGCTAAATGGACCATCTATTTAATCATTTCCCATGAATTTCTTCTTTCACGCATTCTAGTCTGTACTTTAAATTCTCAGGTACGCTTGGAGGCTCATTCTGGAAACATTCCTGTATTCTGTGAAAGCACCCCTTTACTTTAAGTTACAGTGGCACATAAACACTTTCAGAATCACATTTCGTCCCAGCAGTCCTTTCCTGTCCTTAGCTCATCTCTATGCACAACAGTCTAGAGATGAAGGCCACTCAGAATATATCTAAAACCCCATTTTCTTTCCCTGAGGCTCAAACACTTATCCAATCAATTCATGTTCTGATTGTAGCATCTTCAAACTGGTAAAATTCACAGCCTCTCCTTGACAAAATCAACATTTTAGCTGATTTTAGGTCTGAGCTTGTGATGAACTGCAATTGGGTACAATTTCCCTGAAGCCCTGCAAACCCCTCTAACTTAAGAGTTTTTGATAGTGCTGTTCATACTAGTTTTACTTTTTATTATGCAACATGTCTTCTATGGCAATATCTGAATAATCACATATCTACTTCAATAATAGATCAAAGCTGAAGAGATTAATTTTTTGACATATTATTAATTAATCTAAAGATAAATATATTTACCATTTCTAGAAAAAGATGCCTATGATATTAAATCACTAATTGAACTTGAATATCTTAAGTACTATATTAATAACAGATTCTATTTGGTATTTACTTGATAAATTATATTTAATCAGTAGTATTGTTTATGAGAGAATTTTTTTCCCGTCCAAGCTTTTTGCATGAACTCAGATACTCCCGACGATTGATGTTTAACCTTTTCCAACATTCTTTGATACTTGCCCTGTTGAGGTCCAGCCACGCCCTCCCCTGATGCACCCCTCAGCTGTGACTCCTGACACTGTGACAGCTGAGCCGCTCTGGAACAGCGTGGGGACACTGTGCACTCACATGGTGACTGCAGGGCACTCTGCTCTGGCCACTGCTTCAGCTTAAGACCAGCTCTAAGTAAAACCAAGCAGGGGGAGAACGTGTATCAGAATCTGTGCTACCTCCTGAACCATTCTGAAATGGAAATCTTTAATCCTGAATACCTTTACTTTAAAATGCAACCACTCTGTGTGACACGTCACAGTCCACAACAATTTAACTCCATGGGAACAAGGATAAACTTTGCCTCTCTGCCATGGGCAAAACACCTGCTCAAGTTACCCAAGTCAGAGCTGGCAGTTCACTCAGAACTCATGGAACTGTTCATCCATCTTCTGCATTTTATAAAATTCTTATTTTTGTTTGTTTTCTGGAGATAAACTTTCCAGCAGTAAAATACAGACTGTGTATCTTATTTTCATTCCTTTTTTAGTTGCACTTCCAGTTTCTATAAAAACTTACTAAAATTCAAGTCTGTATTTTTATGGTACACTGACTGAATGTAGAAGCAAAAATATAATGATGTTACAAAACCTGGTCAATGACTGGTTAATTTAAACATGTCCATTTTATTTTGCTTTATTTCGAGGATATGACACTAGGAAAAGCGAGGATATGACACTAGGAAAAGTACTTGTGTTCACAACTGTTTGAATATAATTCCCCTTCACTGCTTCTGAAGACCACCACTGGTTTACAGTCTGTGTATTTATATTAAATTCATGTAGGTCTATGTAACAACTTGAGTTTTCAACCAGTAAGGTGTGGAATAAACCATATTTGCACAATTTCTCAATGATTTGATAAATTTGTTAGACTGGAAACCAGTGCAGAAAAAAATCATTATCAGATCTCACTATAATGTTACTGTTTGTAAGTCCTTTTAGATGCTGGGGACATCCCAAAGTCATCTATGTCAGTGAATAAACTCAAATTTGGTTGCATGAAGGGCTGGATACACTTCTTGTAATTCTTCAGCTTTTATGTCCAAATGAAGTTCTTTCCAACCTTCTCAAAAGGCATCAGTCAACATGGACGGCTTTCATCAAAAAGTGGAGTTGTTAGAATGATGGAAAATCTAAACGTAAGGGGTAGATAAGCCCCCAGCTGAGATGAAAGACAAAGGAATTAAGCAAACACAACAAGTGAAAACCAGAATGCACTTCTAGCATCAGTTCCTGCTCTGCGCCCACAAATGTCAATGCTGAGAGGCTGCCCAGGGCTGTTTTCCCTCACTTGCTGTGGAAGTCAAACACTGTAAATAACAAATGCCTCCTCCTCCTTTTCTTGGTTTTTTTAAATCTAATGCCACATGGTATGGAATATCCCTTTGGTTAATTTGGGTCAGCCGTCCCAGTAGTATCCTCTCCCAGGACCTTGCCCGCTGAGAATGTCGCAGGGCCAGCGCTGATGCCGTGCCACACCCCGGTGTGTCACCAGCACCTTCGCAGGCACCGATGCAAAGCCGTGAGGCTGCCGAGGGAAAGTGAGCCCGTGTCAGCCTGACCCAATACAGGCACACGGCCCGAGAATTAGCACTGACCGCGGCCTGCTAAGGAAACTCGGGGCCCAGGAAGCATCTGCTTAAAAGCCATGCTCCCAGGCAGCCGCACAGAATGATTTTGTTGTGCACCGAGGTCCGTGCTAAACTTCTGACAGAACGTCAGCGGCTAAAGGGAGCCGCATTACTCTCTCGTTACTGAAGCGCTTCCACAATGTGCTTTGATCTTGCCATCACAAACGATTTTTATTCTCCCGCGCAATCACCTGATCGCGGCCAGCAGAGCCTCTCCGAAGAACCAACTGGAGGAGGCAGGTGAGGGAAATTAAGCTAGAGGAGAGGGAACCGGCGCCCCCAGCCCCCGGCGCCCCCAGCCCCCGGCGCCCCCAGCCCCCGGCGCCCCCAGCCCCCGGCGCCCCCAGCCCCCGGCGCCCCCAGCCCCCGGCGCCCCCAGCCCCCGGCGCCCCCAGCCCCCGGCGCCGCCCCTCTGCCCTCCCGCCCCACTGCGCACGCGCCCCGCCCTAACGCCCCGAGCGCTGCCCCGCGCCCCGGCCTGTGACGTCATGCCGCCACCTGCCCGCGCTCTACGCGTTGCCCGGAAGCGTCCGCCCGGGCAGCAGAACCAGTGGGAGAAAGGTTCCGGGCAGGTTGGGTTCCGGGGCTGCCGCGCTGGGGCGCGGCGCGGCCCGCGATGATCCCGGTGCCGGTGGTGGTGACCGTGCTGGGCGGCTGGTGCGCCGTGTACCTGGCGGACACGCTGCTCAAGGTGAGGGCCGAGGGCGCAGGGCCGGACGGGGCCGGGAGGAGGCAGCGGCAGCCCCGTTCCCCCCGCGCCGGGCGGCCCAGGGCCCCGCTGCCGAGCCCGGGCTGGCGGAGCGGCCGCGCCTGGCCCGGGCCCGCTGCGCCCCGCGGGCTGAGAGGCGATCCCGGCCCCCGGCGCCCCTCCCGCCCCGCAGCCGGGCCCGCGGGCCGCGCAGCCCCTGCTCCGCTTCCGCCGGTGCTGGGCTCCAAACGCCGTCCGGGAGAGTGCACGGGCTCCGGTCTGTGCTAAAGGACCGGAGCCGCGAAAAGTTGGGGAAACCAGCTTTTAATATACTGCTTAAGCGGCTCCGTGGCAGTTTAACGTGCTGTCTGGAGTTTATTATTAACTAAACCTAATATACAACCTTGTAACTTTGCGGTGTAGCGTATATGCCTTATAATGATGATTTTCCTAAAAACTGTAAAAAGCAATGCATATTTATTACTTTTGAATGCTTTTAGTTTTACTGGAGAAAGTTTGAGACAGAACTTGATGCAAATACTTTTTTAAATAAATAAACTTTGGTCCTCGGAGAGTATTACGAGACTCATCCTTTTCCTCCTGATACAGGGGGGAAGTTTGGAAAAGAAAATACACCGAGACATCATTTATTATATCTGGGATTCATCTATGGATTGCTCAAATTTCATTAAGTGGTGTTGCATTGTTTTGGGTTTTTTTAAAAAAGATTCAGAGATATGATTTCTATTACATGAACGAAATTGCAAAGAATGCATACAAAGTAGGCTGTGTGCTGGTTAAATATGAGGGAAAATGAAATGTGAGATTTGATCTGTAATTCTTAATTTTACAGTCCAGGAGCTGTATCTGTTTCTGCCAAGGCAGATAAAGCTTAGTGATATGAAAGTACAAAATGTGCATTTTGTCACTCCTGTAAAATAAAGAAAGAAATACAAGAAAATTTAGGTGCTTAAAAAACTTGGAAAAGTGTCTCCCCCTGCAGCTAATTAGAGAGCAGATGTAGCTCTGTTAGTGATGAAAGCTGATAATTGCAAAATATAGTCTGTACATAATGACAATAATAAATACAGTAATTTACCTGAAGACTTCTCAAATTTTCTTGCAGCAAGTCTATGTTAAATATTAAAAAAAAAAAATAAAATACAGCATTGTTTTGAAACACATGAGATTAGCCAGGTACCAGAAGAACATGCTCTGACTGCAGTGAGACACCAGGAAGGTCAGGCAGGAGTCTGCTTCTCTTTTGGCAGCAGATTTGTGTCTGGTGGAGACTCTTGGGCGGTGAAGCAGGAACTGAGCTCAGGTACCAGACCTGTTGTGCCATGATGCTGAGACCATTTGCATCTCTGAGATTCTGAAGGTCTCTTTCTGCATTTGACCATAAAATCATTCTCTTCTGTAATTAAGGAGAGGCACCACCTTTCTTGCAGCAGCAAGGGAAGGAAAAAAAACCAAACAACCCTACACTGGAGCCTACTTAATGCCTGATTTTTGTTGATAAAGAAGGGGGAATGCCTAGAATTCTACAGTAAGCATGAGAATCCAGGAGTTAAATTTTAATTCTGATCTTTTAAGTAAAAGTTGACCAAGGTTATTAATCCTCAGAAATTATATGGGAGCTTTTGAGTTTCAGTGAATTTACTGGTAGATCTGTTGTACATCTCAGTCACCGGTTTCACTGTGAGTACCACAGTTGAAATAGAATTTGCATTAAATAACCAGATTTATATCATTAGGAAGCTCAGGTTGCTTGTTTTTGTGCTGGTACTGTAAATCTCCACCACAGTCACAACCCAAGGCTGCCAGCAGCCACAGCAACATTGTGCTGTTTAATTAATTGTACTGTTTAAATCTCAAATCACTTTCAGTGTAATTACACCAAGAGGATGTACAGAGCATGAGTAAAAAATAACATGGGAACACTTTTCCATGTGTGGTCATGTTGATATTTTTGGCAAGAGAAGGATGTGTGCTGTAACTTGCAGTTAATGTTTATTCTGTAAACCTGTTCAATGTGCAATATTTTTTGCTCAGTTTGTTCCCTTACTGGTTTTGTTCAGATTTTAAATATTTCATTTTGGCAGTCTCACTCCTAGACTACAATATAGAAAGTATAACTGTGTATAAATGTATTTTTGCCCAGATAAATCCACATTTTATAATGTTGCTAGAAATAAAAGATACATTTGTGTCAGGAAGCTAAAGCTATGCCAAATCAAGCTGGGATTTTGAATGTTAAGTCCCCCTTGTTGCTCCTCATTGTACCACTGCCACCAACGTTTTCATTGAAGCTTGGATTCTGTAAGAGGGAATCACTCAGACCCCTAAACTCCTTCTCCCCAGCATCCTAAGTCATCACATTTCATTCTGCCTGAAGGATCAGGAACAAGTGAAGTGTAGGAGGTTGTCCCTCCTTTTGTTGTGAGAAATAAAGGTTGCATTGGACACACTCAGTCAAGGTTGGCTCTCAGCATTTAAGGTGGTCAGGAAGCTGAAATTATTCAGAGCTCTTGAACAGATTTTGCCAGCAGAGAAGAGTGTTAAGGACTCCTGCTTGCTGGCAGATACCTGTGGAGCTCCTGGAGTGTTTAGCAGGTGTCTAGCATTTTAAAGGCTGCATAAATAAATAGGAGCTGCTTTTATAGTAAAACTAATCTAACAAAGATCTCTTAGATCTCACAGGGCCTAGGTCTGTGTGGAAGCAGCTTGAAATGAAGCATGCCAGGGCATGAGGGTGTGTGTTTAATGTGGTGATCCCACTAGGATCAGGACAGAAGGAGCAAAACTTTTCAAAGAGCTTTTTAATATATTTTGCAAAGGTTTGCAGTCATTTGGTGATTATATAATAATGTTTCCACAACTTGTGAGCAAAATAAAAAAGGAAAATTTTTTGTTACCTTTTTTTTCCACATTTGACAGCTGTATGGTCAGTGATTCTATATTCCTCATGGAAAACTTCTTACTTATTTGTCTTGCTAGGACAGTGGGGCTGTGATGTTGTTGGAATGAATTCAAAGGGATGAATTTGTGGCAATTCTAGGGAAAAAAGTGAGGTTTGCATGAGATAGAAGGAACACATTTTCAAGTGTCAAATCAATGTGTCTGATTAACTTTATTAGAATAATGTATTAGGATTGTTTTGAGGTTTTTTTGAGTGTGTGAATGAATAGGACTTTTTTTTTAATTCACAAAAGACAGTTTCTCATATCAGGGGTTCTTAATGATGTATGTAATTTTGTTCCTAATTATCTGGTAGATTATGTGAGGTCTTTTTCTATGTTTCCTTGCCTTATGTATCACTAATTGTGTACAAGTCTAATGATCTCTTCTGTTAAAATTAGCAAAAGCTGATATGATTGTGGACACTATACTTAATGGTGCCATAGGGAGTGAGTGGTGTTGATGGGAGTGCATTACAGTGAAAATTTTTGTTGGTGCCCTCAGCTGATGGGACAAAAATGTGGCTAAAATCAGTAGGGTGAAGAAGAAGGAAATGATACAGAAATGCATAAGCAGAAAGGATAAATGGTGTAATAGGTGATACATGAACAATGGCTCAAGTAAACGGGTCTCACAGCTGAGGATATTGTTATTTGAGATAAACTTTTAGTGGTCAAGATTTAATGAATTTGACAAAATGAGAAAAACTGTTAATAGAAGTTTGCAGTATGAGATCCTCAACCCCCACCACCACTGTGGTGCAGGGCAGGAGGAATGCAAGGAATTGGCAAGTTCTAAATTTGTTCAAAGGACCACAGACAAGAGCCAGAAACTTGTGGAGTTCCTTGTTGGGGAGGAGAAGGGAGCCTGTTGTGAACTACACATTTGGATGTCTTCAGTAGGTGCTGCTGCTTGTGGGGAACCTTGGGAACAGTGCTCCAGTTCTGACAGCTCCAAAGACTTGTCTGGATTGTGTCAGACACTCCTGCCTTGGGAACTGCCCAATGTCAGAATGCTGGAACCTCATCTGTGCTTTTCCTGAGCTCTGAGTTCCTCCAAGGAAAGTATTCCTTCATCTGGGTTTCTGACACAAGCTTCCATGAAGCAGGTGACTAAAGCCAATTGAGAATGCAGGCACCAAAAAGTAAAGTTGGCAATTGCAAAAACCATGTCTGTTGGTCTATAATTCAAGATAATGCTGAAGATAAGTATTCATAGGTCATATTTATAGGTCACATTTCTTATCAAGAGAAATCTTTGGAACTACTAGAAGTTCCTTGAAATGCTGGGAAATTACCATAGTGAAACTACTATTGCAATACAGGTTGATAATTTTAAATTCCTTGTGGTTTTTTGTTAGCCTGATCAGATATTCCAGACCCTCTTTAGGCATAGTATTTGTGTTTGGAAATAGACCTTGTTTTTATCCTTACTAACAGGTATCTGCAATACTGAGCCATATCTCATCTGTTTTAGAAAGTTTTTTTCAGCTGGAGACAAAAGAAGCATTTTTCATTATTGTAGTTTTTAAGATGTTTATTGGAATATAATTGCATGTTGAGAGACTACCATCAACAGTCTCTAGACTTCTAACCAGAAAGTAGAACTACTGAAAGGGATTTAACACTAGGAAAGATGATGCAAAACTTTGTTTGTCAGATATCTCTGGACACCCAATCTCTCTCACAAACCTACAGTTGTTGGAAATAACATCAAAACAGTGACATAACTTTTTCACATTAAATGTCACACCTTACCTATATGTCAAAACTTATGTAAATAAGGTGTAGGACATCTACTTAAAATTATGTATCTGTTTTTATATAAACAGATCACATTTACTGCTTGGTCACATTACAAAATCTTCCTAGAATGTTTTGGTCAAACTGGTTTTCTGTTGTTTTGCAGTCCTCCAACTCTCTGAAGGCATCGTACGAGGACTGGCTGCTGACGTACGGCCTGAGCGTCTCTCCCTTCCACCTGCGCTGGCAAACCGCGCTCTTCAATCGCCAGTTCTACAACTGGGGGAGATGGAAACCCAAATTTCTCTACTTATGGTAAAAATTCAGCCTCCTTTTTCTTCTGTCATAGTCAACAATTGAACCACGTTGGTGCCTTTCAGCATTAGAAGGGCAGTGGGTAGATATTTTAATAGGCTAATGATTAAACCAGTTGGAGTGGTTGCTCTAACTGTACTGTGCGAGTATAAGTATTTAACCTCTTCTAAAAAATACATAAATGTAATGCAAGTTGCATATTGAGATTCTATAAAACTAGAAATCCTTAAACTATTTTTATGTGTGGTTTGAAGTATGCATAGTTCTGAAGAGTACAGGTATTACATCCAATTCTGCATACAGAAGTAGGTCTGAAAGCAGCTGCTCAGATCCTAGATCATTCCCAATGCTGTAGACTTAGCTCTCCCAAGTACAGTTTACAAAGTATTCAGAGCCAGCTGTGTACCTGTAGTTAATCATTGCCCAGACATTCAGCAATGATACCTGCTCAGGAGCACCTTGCTTACCTTCTGTCTTTTATCTGCCTACACCTTTCCATGCAAATGGTGCACAGTGCTGGGAATGGGTAGATAAGTAGGGTGGACTAATATGGATGCTCCTGGACTAGTTAAGAAATCTATCGTTCAGTTGCAGTTCCTAGCATTACTTTGTATCTGCTCTGACAATATAAAATAAGTAAGGTTTGAATTTCTTTTCATTTCCTGTATTGCTACCCTCAGTGAGATAGTAATAAAAGAGAGGTCTGCTTCAAATTGGTTTCTCTAGTATGTAATGATTTTGTAATAATCAGTCTGAAATAGCTCTATATCAATTACAATTTTTAATGTGTGTAATTTATTACAGTATAATGTTTCCACTAGTCTCTTTAATTAACATTACAAGTACATGTTGCTTAAAATAAATCTACTAATTCCCAGTGAGCTTCATTAAGGCTGATAAGAGAACAGTTGAGCTGTTATGAGAGGAGGAAGGATTGGTAGTGAGGTGTATGTG
Organism: Haemorhous mexicanus; assembly: GCF_027477595.1. NCBI lineage: Eukaryota > Metazoa > Chordata > Aves > Passeriformes > Fringillidae > Haemorhous > Haemorhous mexicanus. Next base: position 108,027,321 of record NC_082342.1, read on the forward strand.
CTGGATTTGCATCATTGAAGTTTTTTTTTAGTTAGAAAAAAGAGTTATCATATCCTTCAGCTATAGGACAGTGTAAAATAAGAATAATAATATTAATGGTGAATAAAATTTGTCATTAGGTGGAATGACATGAATTGAAATTATTTTCAACATTGATTTTAATGAAAAATTGGTGAGAAGAACAATGTAGCTTAAGAAATTGGTGTTTATGTGGTCTTGCAGTTGTACGTTTTAGTTATTCTTTAAAAAAGATTCCGTCTCATTTATTGTTCCTGTTTGTGAGAATGATGCAAAATGTACTGAAGAAGTTTATATATATAAGTACAAAAGCTGCCCCATAATTTGATCCAGGTCTCTAAATATGTGATGCTGTGGTGCAACATGGCCAATTATACATTGTTAGTTAAGTTTCTATATTCTTATCAACTTATATATTCATAGCTACAGGCAAGTTACACGGGTAACTGAATAAAAGTATTTGAAAATTGATCAGGATGTGGTTTGGATGTAAATAATTTATTAAAAAGGAGAATATAAATTACTAGTGTATATTTTTGTTGTTAGTTGCCTTTAGCATTTTTGTACTGGATTGTTGGTGAATTGTGGTAGCATCAGGTAAGTTTTGCTCTGTGTTTTGTGCAGTAACTTGTTCAATAAAGCAGAGATTTACATAGCCAGAGCTGATACCCTTTTTCTCTTGTGGCTGTGCATTGCTGAACTATTTGCTTCTCTGTGTAGGTTCAGCATAGGAATGGTGTTTGGAATAGTTGCCATGTTTGGCTCTGTTATTCTGCTTGGAAAGACCCTGCTGCAAACACTGACCCAAATGCTCACCGAGGCTCCAAAAGCCCAGAATGATCGAATGCTGCAAGTTGTGGTGAGTGTTCCCTCCTCAGGTCTTTGTTTGAGAACTGTGTACAGATCTAAAGCAGCTTCTTAATTGGGTATGAGATGCTAAAATATTCCTATGCAAGAATAACCCAACTCCTGATGTTCATCTATGTGAAAATGTGCTGGTTTTTTACCAGCCTTAAAAATGGGAGAGTGGGTATAGAAAAAGGAAAAATGAAGGCAAGCATGTGGAAGAGTTTGTGTTAAAAATCCTCAGGAGAGGGAATTGGATAATCATTTTGCAAAGCCCTAAATTATAGTGCTAAGAATAAAATTATAGTATTAAGCATATAAAACTGAGTTAAGAACTTGTTTCCTGTAAGCTGTGCAGTGGGCTCTGGTGACCTTACAGTTTGCAGAGCTCGTACATAATTGACAAGAGGAGACAAGTTCTGTTTCTTTTAATACAGTAGAAAACAGCAGTGGAAAAGGAAAGAAGGGCAAAAAACTTTGTGTGATAGTAGAAGCAAAGAATCATTAGTGAGGAGGTGTTTTTTGATTCTTCAAGGACTTATAGCTTAATTTACTATGTGAAATTTCAAGTGCTGTTTCTGGCAGTAGCAAAGTCCAATGATATATTTAATTGTTCTATGCATTTCTGGTGCTGAACAATATATTGTATGGTTTTAGAATGGAATGTATTTCACAGGATAGGGAAGATTGCAAATACTGTCTTTTTAATCTCTTCGCAAGGCAGTAATGAAAGAACTGACATTGCCTTGCTACAGTTTTCACCTCAAGGATTCCTAGTCACCTTTTTTATACCACGAGTGCAATGTGGCCAAAATGTAAGGTCATTTTCCTGAAATTCAGAAATGTATGGGGTTGCTCTGCCTTCTGTTACATGGCTTAGAGCAGAGGTGCCCAGCCATGTTACTCTTTTTAAGTACTCAGCTCTTCAAGTGATCAGATATTGAGAACTGTGTGCAGATACAACAGACCTTAGTAAGCACTAAACTGACTGCATGCAGCTAGACTGGCATGAGTGCAGGAAGCCTAATTTAGCATGTGCCATAAACACAGTGCCTTTGGATGGCTGGGTCTGTTTCCCACAAGCAGAGTGAATATGCAGAGTTCAGCATGTGTTGGAAAAAGCAGGCAGTGAAACCTGAGGGGGAACCACTGTCACTGCCACTGCTGTCCCCTGTCCAGAGCCTGCTCCTGAATTACCTTCAGGGGCAGACAGGAGTGGGCAGTCTGTGTATCTGGGAGGGCATGAGCTGAACATGAGACAGAAAATTTTGTAATTTACATTCCAACAGGATCTGTCCTAACTTTTATGGAGTTCCTTTACATCTTCATTTTCTGAGGTCTTTGAATGGATCCATCCACTTTTGTGACAACAGACTAAAGTGGTCATTGACAATATATTGCTCTTTGGAGAAAATAACACAGACACAACGAAAGTAAAGATGAGCCTTTGGAATTAATCTGGAGTGAACTGGAACAGCGAAAGTAGAAAAGTAGGATAATGTTCACAATTTCAATGTGGACTTGTTTCATCAGTCACTGCCTCCTGGCAATATCACTACATTCAAACCAAGAATTGACTGGCTCTGAAAACAGCTTAATAGATAGGGATAAAGTAATGTCATGTGTGGGGATAAGGTTGCTTCTCCTGAGTTGTCGTTCTCTTCCTTTCTTACCTCATTCTTTCATATTTGAATGGTCACGGTTGTATAATTCTGCCTTTAGCAAGTTTCAGTATTCTTTTTCAGGGGAATGTGCTAGTGTAAATTGACACCAAAAAGGGATTTATGTGGTTGCAAAGAGGTGAAGAATGACTTAGGAGGACCTTCTCATTTAAATTATTTACATGTATTTGGCTGTCTGGAACAGAGCAAAGTGGTTTAAAAAACCCAACAAAACCTCACTTTTTCTTTGTAAACTTAATTTTAGGCTGTGGCATAAAGCTGTTTAACCTTTACCCTCTGGGTGTGGAGAGAGGGAGAAACAGTTGTACTTACATTTTATTAAGATTTTTGTATGCTTCCTCTTTTGTTCAGTCACGTACTTGATTTAAAATACCTGTCTATAGGTAACTGGGCTCTTTCTCTTCAGCTGCCCCCTCTTGTGTTGGTTACCTGCTGACAAAAGTAGGTTACCTACTGACAAAAGTAGGAAAGAGGCAGATTAGCTACAAGCAAAGGATCTTCTTTTACTGAAGGCATTTCCAGAAGGCCATAAAATACAAGACAGCATGCTTTTTAACAAAATACTGCTATTGATTGCAGAGCCCTTCATGAGAGGTAACTTCAGTTTTAGGTGAATCTTAAAATAGCTTCTTTGACGTAAAGTCTGAAAGCATCTGGTGCTGTGTTCTAGCACGCTGTAGTCATGGTGGAATTGAGATGGCAGCTCTTGCTGTTGCCATCTGTGCTCTCACTGCAAAGGCAGCACCACTGAAGTGATGCATTAGTGCCACCAGCTGATGCTGTAATGCAAGCATGATGTTTAAGAAATGAAGTGTGGCTGTCTTTCATGCTGTGAGGTACCACAGCTGAGCCAGTTAAGGTAAATTCCTTGGTCACCATTACACTGGACAGAATTTGTGAGGTGATTAACATCAATGAATCCTTTTGAAGGATTTAATTTAGCTAGATTATCTCAACCAACTCTTGTAGAATTCTGCTACATGGGTAGGTAAATGCATAGAAGTGAAGAAAGTGCAGGACTGAACAAAGGTAGAATCCAGTCTACCTAGTTGGATGTGCAGCATTTTGTTTTCCATGATGCTGGGTTTTATAGAGTTCTCTAGACAGGCCAGGAGTTTTTGCCCACAGCATCTCTTCTGTGTGGCTGGATTGCAATTCATGTTGTGCTCACATCAGTTGTTAGTGAGTGTACTGGAGTGCAGCCTGCCTTGAGTAGAAAAAGCTGTAGATCTGACAGGAGAAATGTCCCAGAGCAATCCCACTGCAGCCCAGCAGCTGAGGGTGATGGAACTGAGCAGGATGAAGGTCCATCAGGAGGAAGGAGGGGATGATTCCTCATGCTTTGACTAGTGACCACTTTGGAGCTTGTCTGGAAGCAGTTAGTGTCTCATGGCAAGCACAGTGAAGGACCTGGGAGTGGTGGGAATCCAAAGCAACAGGAAGAATATGAGAGGCCTGCATATTATGTCTCAGGTAAATTAAAATAGTATACTCATTTCAAGGTGGGATTTTTTTTTTAAGGTTAAATTGCCATGTGTAGACTACCAAAACCTGAAGAATAGATGAAAATTACTTTTTTTTTTTTTTTGATGCTGTAAACTGAAATAATTTTGTGATTTGTATAGGAAGAGAGAAGGAAGAGACTGACTGTTCAGCAGTCAACTCATTTTTGAATTTTTCATGTTCATTCTTTTTGAAGTGCCTTACAATTTTTATTATTTTCTTTTGAAAGGTGGATCTTTTCTATAGTTACGTGACTGGCTGCAGGAATTGTAAACTAATGCTCACAGTGCCAAGCCTGTTTCATTTGAATGGAAGTCTGTGTACGTTTTTATAAACTTCTCGAGCTTAATATAGAGTAGGACATGTTTGGTCAGAGCTGTGGGGAATATATAGGGCAGGGAGAGGGCTTTTATGCCTGGAGAGCTGTTTAACGTTCCACAAAAGAATATATATTTAATATACTTTAAAATACACTGAATAAGTTGGTAAAAGAGGTGCAAACTGATTGTGCTGCTTTGAGAACAGCCCCTGGTCTGTCGTGGATCTGAAGAAGTGAGTGAGAGCAGCAAATTTAGGAGCAGAATGATTTGTCTTTGTACCTCTTATGTTCCTCCTGTGTTTTGTTTTGTTGTCATGCCCACATCAACAGGTGCCTGGTGTCAATTTGCCCATCAGCCAGCTGACCTATTTCTTCTCTGCAATCCTCATCAGCGGTGTGATACACGAAGTCGGCCATGGGGTGGCAGCTATTCGGTAATTTCTGTTTTGCTTTTCTGCTACTCTGACAACAAAGCCAAATATGCCAGAGCAGTTACCTAGCCGTGAATGTTGTTAGCACTGCTTTGTTTTATCTAGAGAGTCTGTTTAGTCTGTAATTCATAGCTTCCTTAGATTTGAAGTTTGGAAGAGTGTACAAATTAGGGATAGAGTTTTAGTACAGTGTCTGTTATACAGATCATGAGAAGGGACTTCTGCTTTGCAAGTATAGCATCAGGTTTAAAACAATTTTTTTTAAGTGGTCCTGTTTTTTACACAGCAATTTAATTCCTGCATTTGTGGCACTTGAACTCATGTGCTATTGCACAGTGATACTTTAAAATTGATTTTAATTGGTTTGTTTAAACAGAGCTCGTGAAATATTATATGAACAGGTTGAAATAATAACTTGGTCAAATGTGACTTGTCCCTGTTAACCTCAGTGATTTATTAGCTTTGATCAAAAATTATATTTTTAATGTCCTTAACTATGATGATTACTTCACCAAAATTATTTGACAGGTTAGTCATTACTGTTAAATGCCATTTTAGCATAAGAAGGTTAAGCAGTGATTACTGGGACTGATGATCAGGTGTCCTCCACATTTCTCCTGGGCAGCAGCATTATCTCTTCTTTGAGCATAAAGCCCTAAGTTGTTTCTCTGATTTTCCTGTGTGTAGGGAGTCATGACTGCATTTTAACCCACATACTACCTTTTTTGTAACCCCAAAGGTTCTCACTCAAAGGGGTGGTTTGAGAACCTCTGGGTTTCATATGCTCTGCTTGTCTTTCAGCTTTCTTCCCTCAAATGTTCACAGGGAATTTTCTCTGGAGGATGAACCTTTTGCTTATCCCATCACAGGAAGAAGCAACACAATTTTCTTTCTAGTGCATGTTGCTGGCAGACTGCAGAGAAGCTAGGAATTACTACAGCGCTCTTTTTAAGCAGAAAGGAAGAATAATTCTTGTATCTTGATGGTGTGATATCTTTATTCATGGTGTAGAGCAAAGGCTTTGAATATTAAATTTTGTGTTATATTTTTGTCAAAAAATTCTTTTTCCAGCTATTTCCATAGGAGAAATTAGTTGGTCCAATGTACATTGGCAGCCAATATTGCTGCTGCTGTTTTCTACTTGACTTTTTTATTCTCCTTCTGGCACAGGTTGCGTCTATAGTGCTGTTATTGTAAATTCTCAGGGTTTCAACATCACTAAAAAGCTGTGCTGTGGGCAAATTTTATTATTCTGGCAAGTCTTAGCGTTCCTGAAATCTAATACCTTTTTGCCAATTTCAGTTCTAGAAAGCATTAGCTGTGAACCAGAAGAACTTAAATATTTGAGCCTTAGCTTAGTCAAGGCTGGTACCAAACAAGTCTTTTTCTTCCTCCCTGTGTGTCTTCTACCCAAGTCATGAAATCCTGAACAGGCATTAAACTGCCTATTATTAATTGGTAGCATGGCATGAGTTAACTCCACAGTAATAGTGTGAGACTTAATTCTGAATAATTTTGTATAATTGTTTGTCTTCTTTTGGTGTATATACACATTAAATAGATAAATGTAAATAAGGAAAAGGTTAGACCCAGTATATTGTCTACGTAAAGATATGGGATTAGCTGATCTGTGCCTGGTTTGTCTTGGAACATGATTTTGCCATGCCTCTCTTAAGTCCCTTGTAAAATTTCTAGCTTCAAAAAAAACTTAATGTGTTTGTTCCAAAAAATTCAATTTAAAAGTAATTAAAAAACCCTTAGGAAAAAATATTATCTGTAGAATAGTGTCAGCTACTAATATATTTCAATAGAATCATGGATTGTTAAGGTTTGGAAGGGCATTACCATTTGTCCTTTTAACTTCTTGTTTTCATTTTTTCAGATGGCATTTCCTTCATTTTTTTTAGTTTACAACATACTCTAAGATCCATTTGGGAGAAACAGAATTAAAAATTCCAGAATTGTGGAAGTATTTCTTTAAATGGAAAGCAATTGATTCTTGCAAATATTTTTACATGGATGAGTTTGAAACTGCTTCCTACGGGCTGCAATTTTTTTACTTAAAAGAGCAATTACCTCAAATGTTGAAATATATGTTAGTATGGAAGCTAGGTAGGTTTTCTAAAAGTGTTTTACGTGTTACTGTTACCAGGAGACAGAAGTTGAATTTATCCTTTATGTTTTTACCAAACTTAAAAATGTATAGTGCTTAGAAGTGGTAACTACTCCAGAAAGCATCCTTTAATTTATTTATCTTTCAATTACTGATAGTATAAAAAAATACATTAGTTTTATAATTAAAATTTAGTCATTCTTGTTGTCAAAAACTGTGTGCTTTGTAGAATCTCTCAGGTTTTCTTTTGTTTGTTTGCAGTTACACCGCTTCACTTTTCTTTTCTTCTTTTTAAGAGAACAAGTACGATTTAATGGATTTGGAATTTTTATCTTCATTGTCTATCCTGGAGCATTTGTTGACCTCTTCACAACTCACTTGCAGTTGATATCTCCTGTTCAGCAGTTAAGAATATTTTGTGCAGGTAATAGTTTGTGGTTTTTTATTAAATCTTTGCTTAGCACCATTGCAAGGCATCATTGTGAATCTTTGATTGAGTATTTAAGGTTTAGAATTAAATAAGTACCAAAGCTTCTCTTTACCTAATGGTGATCCTTCTGTTCTGAAGCTGTGCTGGGATCTCAGAGAATCATTTGATCATTAGTGTCCTTATCAAGCTGCTTTATGGGCTAGAGATGTCAGTTTCTAGGATCTTAAATGAGCGCAAATTTCCTGCCTTGAGAAACTTTATTCTATTCTAGATCCAATTTAGAATAGTTGTGCATAAGAAATTCCAGTTGTGTGGTTGGGGAAAAACTGTGGTTTCTGATGTTCCTCTCATTAGAAAGAGCTCTTGCACTAGGTGCAGAAGTTCCTCTGTGCAGAAGTTTCTCTGTTTTTTGTTTGTTTGTTGTTTGGGATGTTTCTCCACCTTCTCCACGGTGCAAAACCTTGGAGCACACAAGCTGGGAAATACTGAGCCGGAATGGTGCTATGAGAAAAATGACTTCCTGTCAACACAGGTCAACATCCTTGAACAATTCACTACTGTTTTCTGCAAGAGCAATCTATTTTTCAATAGTATTTAGAGTGATTTTCACTGACCTGTGAGTTGTGTTATTGTACAGGTCACTGTGTTTTGATGTTGCCATCAGGAGGAAATAAAGGTTAAAACACAAACATCCAAAGAGGGTCGTAGCTTATGGCTCCAGATAACCTCCAGATGTTTTTGAATTGATGTTTTCTGAAGTCTCTGGCTGCTGGGAAGTAGAACCTCGTTGCTGTGAGAAGTCAAACCGAGACTGTGTCATTCTGCCTGAACCACTTGTATGATTATTTCTAGAGCCAAGGTGGCTCCCAAAGAATTGAAATAGAGATAGAAAAGCTATCACCTTGGTTCAGTTCTTGATGCTGGTGGTTTTTCGGTTGCAGACTAGCAGCCAGCCTGTTGTAATGTTTAGTTATTAACATTGTTTCTTGAATATTGTATCTAAAATGTCATATAGAGGGTGGACATATAGAAGCCTTTAGTATGCATGTTTTCAAGCTTTCATAAATCAAGTAAATAATTACAAATATTAGGTAAGTAAATATATCTGTATTCCAAATACCTGAATCAACAAAAATCATTCACATACAATAGGCTAACTTCTTGGAAGCCCTGTTTCTCAAATTAATCTGTTTCCATTTCCATCTGCTGGGAACAGGACTGAAAGAAAAGGCATACTGAATTCCAAAATTATTTGTTTACATAGATTCCAAAGACATTATTTAGAAAAATAGAATTCTAAGCTGTAATTGAAAATAATTGCTAGCATGTTTTGATGTCAATCAAACACCTGTAATAATTTCTCATGTTTCTCAGGAAACCTGAGATAGGGGAATACAAGGCAGGAGCAAGCATGTTGGAAGACTGGTCAGCATGAATGGCTTGCTTTCAGTTAGGTATAACAAAGAAATGCATTTTTTCACAGTTTATGATAGATATGCTTCAGAACTAGGATGTTTGATAATGATAAAATGCAGTAAACAACCAATTTCTTTTATTTGTCATAACAGTTGAATGAACCTATTCCTGGTGTTCAGAAATTTGAATTTAGGGAGACATACTCTCATATTTTTGTAAAGCACCGAAGTAACAGAGCTAGACTAGAGGCCAATACCAAATATTATTTTTGTAGTCCAAACTATAGTCTGGAGATTAAAAAATATATTTTTTGTACAGCAGATGGCATCATATGTTCAAGAATAGGAAATGAGTGTTCTTATAAGACTTGTGATATTTATAGCATAATTTCATGCCTACTAGTTAGATTAAAAGGGATTCTGTGCAGCACATTCTTGTAATTAGTTCAAATATTTGTATTCCTTTTAGAGATAATTTTTAATACATTTCATCTTGTCTTTAACAGGAGTTAAATGTTTTTTGTTTTCTTTTTTAAATGAAATAATAGTTAATCAATTATTTTAAGGTGTTTTAGGGTTGTGTAAAGTGTCTCTTCTCAGATGTAAGGAATTAGATGTCCAAGGATGAGGTTGTTTTAGCAAGATAAAGTTGAAGGTAGACTGAGCAGTATGCCTCTACAGGTATTCTGATTTGGAGCATGTTTATTTTTCTGTGGATCACCTGGGATGAGTTTGTAAACCTTTTTTTTTTATACTTCTTGCTGTATTCCACACAGCAAATGGTGTCAATTTTGGTAGCAAGGCCCTTTTTTCCTAACTGTTTGAAAGTATTCCTTGTCACTCTCTAGCAGTTCCATCACCTCTTTCTTATTTTTTTAAGGGTTGGGATTTTTTTCAGTTTACTCTGTGTAGCAGCCACACTGTTGAAAAGAATTTTGTTTCCATTTTACATTTTTTGTCTTTTGTTAAGGTGTTAAGCTGAAAAAATATTTTTTAAGATAAAAAGGTTAAAACAATAAAGTTAAAATATTTGCTCAGTATTTCTGGATTTGTTGCAAATAAATGTGTGTATGTGAGATAAGGAGAACTGATTACAAAAACATTTCCTCTATCTGAGTGCCTTTCCATGAGATACAATTAAAATTATAGGGAAAAAAATACTTTAAGAAGTGTGTACCAGTGGAAATGGCAACTTACTTCAAGGACTTCAAAAATGTCTCTCATTTCTGCAGCAATAGAAGTGTAAAAGAAGGTGAGGTGGGATGTGGAGATAGACAGGGGAGATAAGTCTGCCATATGCTATGATTCTCTGTTATATACACTGCAGGAAAGATAGCTTTAATACATTTGTAAATATATTTAATTGAATTCCTGTGCTGGAACTGCACTGTAAGTACAGAATTGAATCAAACTGCTCACAACAGGATGAAGAACTGTAAGAAGGAAATGAAGACTGTTCAACACTGAAGTTTTCCTGCATTATTCATACAAAACTGTTTGTCCAAGAACACAAACTAATGAGAAAATTTGTGTAGAGCTGAATGTGGAAAGCCACAAAGCTTTGATGATGAGCACCAGCTGTGTCTTATAATAGTGGCTTATTGCTTCTTATGGAGAACCACATACTATAAAGATGGCAATTGCAAATAGGTTCCCCAAAACATGTCAGGAAGTGCTGATTGTACTATTGGTTTCTTCATGGGCTTTTAGGTCCATATTTTGTTGTAGAAGAAGCCTTTTTTTTTTTTTCAAATAATTTCCTAAATTCATTTGGCACATATACATGTAATAATTTTAATTGAAATAATGTAGGTTACCATCATAAATACTGAATTGCAAGTAAATTTCAGACATCTTGCTCTTTAGGACAAACAGTATTTTTTCAAAAATAAGCCCATTTATTGAAATTCTTAATTTCAACAGTTTATTGTGGTAGAAGGTAATACATAATGTATTTCAATCCACTGATTTTTTTTTTTTAATATTTATGATTGAAGACAACTCTGTAGATAGAAACTGTATTTTAATAATTGATTCAGAAGCCCCATTTCTCTTCTGGGTACACTACCCTCTCATACTTAGAAAAGTAGAGGTACATGAAATCTTAACCTGTTAGAATGACACCTTAAAAATGGACTTACTGCTCTCCTGTCTTTTTTGATAGTATAATTCTCAGGCACTTAGAGTTTTCTCTAAAACTCCCTTGCAAAGGGGCAAAAGAAGCTAAAGTTTGTAATCTATGTACTCTTCTTTTATGCCTATGTTCAAATGAACTTCATTTATTCTTGCAGTAATAATTTCAAGAAAGGTAATTAGAAGGCAGCTGTAGGATCATTTAAAAAACAGTTTTTTGTTATTAGTGTTTATTTAGAAACTTTTTTTGCCTTCTTTTTAGGAGTGTGGCATAATTTTGTTCTTGGTGTTGCCAGTTTCATGGTGTTGTTTCTGCTGCCAGCCATTCTTTTCCCTTTCTATTACACGGGTGTTGGGGCACTTGTCACTGAGGTTGCAGAGGTAAGAAGGATATTTGCTGTTTCCATATTATATGCTTTGTGATCTGAAATGTACCTGTATCTCTTATTACCACAATCAGATTTGGTCAGTGCAGCTCTTTGCAGATTCTTATATACTGAACTTGTTGCTTAAAGTTTTCCTTTCAGTCTCATGTATCTTAGTATAAGTAAATAAAGGAACATGGTGTGAATAATGATAGACTAATTAGCATACTATAAAACTGTTGAGACATTTGAGATGAGTTTGCAGGTTTATTTCTGGTTTTAACTGTTTTTCAGTATTGGCACAAATCAAATCTACTGGAAATTGTATTATCACTCCAGTTACTGCTATCTTTTTTCAATGTTAAAGATTATTTTGAGCTGATTTCCTTGTTTGGTCAGCTGGAAGCGAAGTAGAGATAAACTTCTGGGATTCTGGAAAGGAATGATTTTTTTCTGACTTAATCAAATACAGCACAGTTGAACAGCAGAGCTGAAAGGATCCAATCTTTCTTGGACCTAAAAGTCAATTAATAAAACTCAGGAGAGAGTGACATTTATAATGCTTTATTTCCTTTGAAAATATAGGTACACCGGCTTTCTTGAAAAGTATAATATGGGTATTAATTTAAGTTACTTGAACTTAATATGTTGTGAGTTTTCTTACCTATATGAAAATAATTACTCAAATTTGAAGATGTGTCCACGACGCCTGAAGACTTCCCTTTCCCTCCCCTTCCTGCCCATTTTTTAGTGTCTTAACCTAAGGATTTCATAGTATTCAGCGAACTGTAAACTAATCCTTGTTTATCCTCCTATAGTAATATGACTGACTTCACTGTTCTTCTCAGGATTCTCCTGCCAATGGACCAAGAGGTCTTTTTGTGGGAGACCTTGTCACTAACCTACAAGACTGCCCAGTTTATAATGTGGAAGACTGGAATTCCTGTCTGGGAGATATTTCAGAGAAGTCCCAGGTCGGCTACTGTGTAAGTGCAGCCACCCTACAGCAATTAAGCTTTCCAGCTAGAGGTATGACTTAAGGTGCTCTCCTCATTATTTTGTATGTTAATTAATTTATATTTTAATTTAATCATGTCTTAAAGACTATTTTGGATTTAGAATTTGTTGTTGGGGTCAAATTTCTTGTAAGTCAAATCTGCTGTCCTGTCTTAAGCAATTACCAATGTGCCATGCTGTTTTGTGAAATCTGAAAGTGAGAGAGGGCTAGATATGGGAATTTCTCTTGTCTTTCAGTCATCTTGTACAAATATCCTTTATGATCTGAATAATAAAATTTGCTTCTTCAGGATATTGCAGAACTTGGTTCTTAGTAGTACAATTATCTCCTCTAAGTTCTGTAAAATGGATCAACTCCGTGATCTTCTGCAGATGTAAATTTCACATTATCTCATAGCTTTGATAAGCATGACATTGCAAATTACATGATTTAACCCAATGATGTACTTTATTATGGTCGATTCTTCAGATATGTCTCCCTATAGGGTTTTATGTCATTGCCCATAAACTCAGTTTTGTCTGGATTGCACATACTGCTTCTGGAAGTCAGTCTACTTCCTTCTGTTTCCTTTTATACATTAGAGTGCTTGTTGCTCTAAGGGCTTATCCCCAAGAAACCAAAAAATACTAAAAACCAAAAACCTGAACTAAACTAGAACAATAAACAAAAATTGAGTAGAACAAAACAGAACAGTCAAGTTAAATTGGCTGAGCTTCTTGTGACATGCCCTGAAGCTCTCTAAAGTTTCTTTCATACAAGCATTCATGGAAACCGAATTCCAGAGGTAAGGGGCTGCTGCTGAGCAAAGCTTTTAGAATACTATTTAGAGCTTTAAAATTGTCACTGCATTTTTCCATCATCCTGGAAATAAACAGGAGGTCAGGCAACTCGACTGTCCGTGGTTTTGATGCACTATAGAACTTTCATGAGGCTGAAAAAGTTGGTTTTTTTCTTTTTTTTATTATGTAAAGAAAGTGATGTTATAGCTGATACAGAGATCAATATTTAAACTGGAAACTAGTGGAGTATGGGCAAGAACCTGCTTTCATGGTTTGACAGTTTGGATTATGCCTCTGGAGAGGAGTGCAACTTTGGCCCATGCTTTCAGCTGGGCAGGGATGGCAAGAACCAATTCTCAGATGTAGGTATATATATCCTCAGATTCTGCTGTTCTCTGAAGTGCAATTTTGGAGTAATGGGTAATAAAACTGCATATTTTGCAGATGAACTAGTCCTATTTAGATTGGAATACTAGAGGCTTAGTGCTGGAGATTCAATATTGCTTCCAAGCCTGGTTGCTGTATTGTATTAGCAGCCCATTGTCCCCATTGCTGCCTTCTAATCAGACCAGTCTGTCTGCATTTTTGGAGTCATAAGCCTCCAGCAGTGAGAAATATTCCTCTGAAATTAAATGAACTCTGTTTGGTCTTGAGCAGCTGTCATTTATCAAAATCTTGACAGTTCACAACTTGACATAAATACAGAATATTGATAAAAATGTATATAGCAAATGGACTCCATCTAGTTGACTATAAAACAAATGGAGAGTGAACTATCTGAGTACTGAAGCTAGAGAGAAAACAATGCCCTAAGGAACTTTTTGAAATTAAAAAAAAAGTGGTTTCAATGTAGTTTATAAGAATACTAATTTCATGGTCATTTGCTATTCAAATAAATATGTGGTTTCTTAGCCTCAGGGTACTTGAAAAAGGTTTGTACGGTACAGTGCTTGCACCTGTAAGCCCCAGGCATAAAGCTCCATGTCAGTGGATTGCAGGTTATGCAGTGATAAATCAGCAGCCTGTATCACAGGCTTGATCTGCCTGGGAAGGGACTGCAGTTGCTGTGATACAGATCCTTACCGTGACCATTCTTCTGCATCTGTGTGTGTCTGTTTGTCTCAGATGGACAGCAAGTTAGGCTTAATTCATTTCGAGAGCATATGTACAAAGGTTCTTTACCAGACTAGTTAAATCAAGGTTTAAAACATCATTTGTTCACTGCTGCAGCCTTCAAGGCTTGGAAGGCTTTTGTGATGTAAAAAGTATGTTTTGAGTCTTGGCCATTTCCATAGCCAGCCCGTGAAATCAGTACAGTAGTAGCTAACAAATTTCTATGCCAAATATTGGTGCAAGTTAGGGGCAATGGATATAAAAGTCTTTTGCAACTTGTAATACTCAAAATAATGCAGTGGTAGATTCTCAGTATCTCAAGGAGATTTATAAAGGTGAAAAAGTCAGTATGTCACATGACTGAAATCACGGGACATTCACATGTTGGTGGTGAAGCTTTTTTTGTAGCTGTGACTGAGCCTCAGCTAGACTGTGAATTAGTGTAATTCTTGAAGGCTGCAGAATAATTAATAATAATAATAATAGTTTTACTTTATTCAGAGACTAATTTTTTCAGGAATTAATATTGATTATTTTGCTCTATGCCTATGTTCTGTAGTTTACAGAAGACTTGATGGCACAGTTGAATGTTGTAGTAACAACAGCCTCACAGACATTTGCTTTTCATACAGCAATAAGTTGGACAGCCATATGGTAAGTTACTTAAACTGCTAATTCTCTTTGGTAAATCCAATTTTTTTTTAGATTAAATTAGTAATATTTGCCCACACCTATACAGCATACTCAACTGTTTAAGAATATCTACAGTTTGTAATAAAGGTGTGCATGTATACTGTTTTCCCAATTACAGCTTAAAAAATCACAAAGTGCTAGTTATGATTTTTCCCATAATTAAACAGGGGGTCTCTGGAAGAATCATAAAAAATCTTAGAGACCTCATGCCTTTAGGCAGAAAGACAGCTCAGTCATTGTCAGTATTCTGTATGCACAATACTGGTGAGAAAAAACTTTTGAGAAGTCGAAATTGCTTATTTTGGTGTTTCAGTCTTCTAATGTATTCAGCACTACAGGGAAAGCAAGGCCCTGGACTGTCTGTTCAGTTATTTTGTCTGAAGTCAGCAGTGCTGCCCCCTAAATTTAAAAACATGCAGGAGAAGGTCCTAGAAATTGCCCAGTTTCTCAAAATAAGGACCCATACTTCAATCTTTTTTCACTATGTTCATTTTCTTGTCATGTAGAAACAAAGTTTCTCAGTAGGATTTTGCCTTCCTCCCTTAGAAAAGGGTTTAGCAGCATGCCAGTGCCTACAGGGGCTACAAGAAAGCTGGGGAGAGACTTTTCACAGGGACCTATAGTGATAGGACAAGAGGGAATGGCTTTAAACTGACATTAGGAAGAAATTCTTTACTGTGAGGGTGCTGAGCCACTGGCACAGGTTACTCAGAAGAGCTGTGGATGCCCTATCCCCAGAAATGTTCAAGGCCAGGCTGGATGGAGCTCTGAGTAACCTGGTCCAGGGAAAGGTCCCTGCCTGTGACTGGGGTTAGAATGGGATATCTTTAAGGTCCCTTCCAAGCCAAGCCATTCTATGATTCTATGAAAATACATCAATGTTTTTTAAAATATGTGTTCCATACTGACTGTGATGGAATATTTCTGTTGGTTCTTTACAAGCAGAAAAACACACTAATCAACTGTGTAAACTTTTCTACACATACCAGTTTGTTATTGTTCTGACTCTAGTGATAAATATCTGAAGAAATTCAAATATTTTTTTTCCAAATCTGCTATAATTTATAGTTTCTACAGTGGTAAACTTCCTACTCCAGGGTATTTAACCACTAAGAGCTGAACACATTCCAGTGGTTCATTTGAAATATGGCAGTGGCAGCAAGATTTGATAAATCACTCTCCCATTGAGCCTGGGCATTCTTAAGCTTGTAGTTGCTACTTATGAACAGGGAAGAAAGAAAAGCATTGGGAAGCTTGAGACCTTGTGACTTTGAAGTGTCTTTAGACTGGCTGTGATTTTTGAACATTTTTTAATGGTCTTTGCAGTGCTATGCAGAAGTTTTTTGAACGTGTGTCCATTTTGAAAGTGCGTCTTCTCCTCCTTCCTCCAGAAGGAATTTGTATCAAGGTTAATGGTGAGGGTCTGACACTCACATGTTATGGGGAGTGCAGTGATCAGGCTGAGAAGGTAGAAATTACTTTTGCTTTTCCTCCTAAGGCAAATAGTAGATTATGATTCCTTGCTTCTATTTTTAGAACAAAAGGAAAAGTGTCACTGAGATTTTCCAAGAGACATGAAGGAGAAAACTAATTTCCTGTTCCCTTCTGCTGTACTGTCTTTGGCCCATGGGGAGCAAGAAAGATCTGGTCTGTCAGACTTAGAGAGTGGAAGAGTGTTATAGGCAGGGGTTGGGGCACAGCAGTGCATTGAGTCCTATGTTCATCTTAGTTGAGAATGATTTCTTAGCTACCACACACCAGGTAGGTTTGTTGGTTTATTTGCTAAAACTTCAACAGGTAAGTCACTAGGATGCTGATATAGGCTCTGTCCATTAGAAATTGCTGAGCTATGTTTAGATACCATGATTTTTTGTTGTGGTATGTGTACTTTGCTAGAAATAGTTTGCTTTTATTTTGGTATATGTAACAGACCCTCTCTTCCACACTACAAAATATGGAATGACAGGTTGAATATGAATCAGGTAGAGATTCATCAGGATTTCACAACAAAAAGCTAGGGAAAAAAATTAGATTTTACTTTTAAGCAAATAAATGCCTCACTGATATAAGCCCATGAAGAGTATCTTTTGCTTCTTTTATTTTGATGTGCTGGAAAATAGCTTACCTTCACCTTTCATAATGATTTTGAATGCCCTTTGCAGTATGCCTGTCTGCCAGCACGAAAAGTTATTGAAGCCAGCAAAGTTTGTCGAACCAACATGGACTGCCATAAGGACTTTGTGCCAAGCTTTTGTGTGACTCCTTCTTTGGAGAACCAAACAAGGCTGATCAGGGTAAAGCATCCACCTCATATTGACATGCTCTACGTAGGACACCCCATGCATCTTCAGTACACAGGTTGGTATCATTTATTTAAAGTTTAGCAAAAGCAATCTCTAATATGGTTTCCTTTGCCTGCCTGCTTAAACAAGGTCTTAGAGTGCTTCTCAGTTAATTTGTTTAAAGCAGAATCCATTTCTTATTACAGCCAGTGGAGAGACATGGACTACTCAGACCTAAAATAAAATGTTCACAGTGCACTGAGTTATGAAGGTAATAGAAACCATATGTGATATGTGATGGTTGTTTTTTCAGAAAACTATGAAAGGGCTATTTCTGGAACAGATCTTATTCAGGTTAGTCATAGGAACCAGGTGCATGCATTTTCCTAGCACATAAATGTCTCAAAATGCTATTGTAAAATCTCTAGGGCACCTTGCTCCAACACCTTGCCTGGAATATTAGCATAACTGCTTAAATCACACTTATATCCAAGTGTCTGTGACAGATTCTCGTGACTACTGAGCCACAAGTGTTATCACAGTATAGTTTTTTCCGGATTTATTTTTTCATTTGACTGCCCCAAATTAAGTAACATTTAAAATTTTAGTTCCTTTCTTTGAAGTTTACTGTGACTCTCCTTTGGGCATTTTATATAAATAAAAAGTACTTCTGCTCCTGAAGTGAGTATGGAAAGAATGAACAAATTCATCAACCTCGGACTTGGTAGCTTGAGTGGCATGGTGAAAATTAGCTGCAGATGGGCTTTAAGAAATTTGAAGTGTTAAATTACTATCCCTTCCTGCTAGGATATCTGTTCCTCACAGACAGCTGAAATTCTTGAGGTGAGTTTAGACAGCAGTACTACCTTGGAAGTGTCTCCTTAGGAAGGCATTGTACTTTTCTGAATAAGCACTGGAACTAGGTACAAAAGAGTTTTAGAAGCAGTGATGAAATCTGGTGGTGTAAATCAAATAACATTCTTGGATACCATATTTTTAATTAATCTATCAGTCTTTATCTTTCCATACTGGTAATTTGATACTCTTTGAGGAGTTACTTATTTCAACTTTTTTTATAATATACTCTAATATAAGCCCAAAATATGATCTCTTCATTTGTTACTTCTGGCCTTATGCCATTTAAGAGGAAAACATTTTTCATTTGTGTGTTACCAACACACCCTACTGTATCTGATGATATTTATTTCAAACGCAGCAACATATTTTAGAATAGAGTTTTACAATTATTCAGAATTCCTTTTCTTGGTCTTTAACAATACGAACTATTGGTACTGAAGAACAATTGATGTTGTTCTCTTTTCAATACATTGGAGCAATGGCGTTTTCATTGGTGTTTCCCACTGTAGTAATTCTGCAGAATAATTGAACCTGCCAGTCTTTCAGAGGTCAGAAAAGAATGTTATGGCATTTTAAAAGGTAGTTCTTCTTTAAGAAGTTACTTTGTGAAAATACTGTTTGCATACACATATAGGAGTAGAATTTCAAAGTGATTTACCCTTGGAATTGTGCACTGAATGTATTAATTTGAAAACTAGAAGATTAATTTTATTACCATCTTTGCTGCAAATATAATCTATTCCCTTATGTTCCCTTTGGAAAAACACTAGGCCAAAATGATAGGATGCTGGCTTGGGTAGCAGGCAGTCTGCTGTGCCATTGTAGAGTTTCATTCCAGTGAAACAACTTCTAAATATTTCAGGCTTAGCATTGCACTGTACAGGACTGGCTGGGGCCAACAGGTTTGGTGTGGTTGTTTTTTTTTTGTTTGTTTTTTTTTCCCAAATGTGACTGATCAGAATGTGGTAACTGTTTTTTACAGTTAAAAAAAGAAAATAATTTCTTCTGCTGCTGTGAGCTTTGAAATAGGAATATGTTTTAATGAAATGCCTTATTCTTTAGCATGATCTTTCTGCCTGCAGGAAACATTACTTTTTAGAGTGGTGCTATATTTAACACACAACATAATATGGGAATTGTAGTACTATGTGTACTATGACTATACTTTCTCTAGAAATGTCACTGTTTGAATAACATTCTAAAATTATGCATGCATTATTTTCTGCTTAGGCTTGTATTGTTGTCATGGTAGTCCTGATTTATGGAAAAGCAGTAATTATTTCATATTTTCATTTGTAGGTAACTTCCAGGTGACATATTTTTAAAAAAAGTATATCTATATTAGTTGCTTAGAAGAAATAGTCTTTACAGTTTATTTCTATTAAATCTTTCTGCTGCCTCAAATTAAAATATCCTAGCAAAAATGTTTTTGTTGATATGGAGGCTATATATACCACTTGTTTCCAGTATTTAAAAATAGCAAAATTTTAAAGATTTATAATCCTAAATGAACTTACAGGAGATTTGGAGATTTGGCCAAAACCAAAACAGAAGGATGATTAGGAGTGCATGTTGTTGGGACAGACACATTAATGCTTTTAATTAGCATTCTTTCTGTAAAAAGTATCTAATGTTATCCAGTATAAATTCATACTCTTGGTTCAATACACATGGTATTAAGTCTTTTAAATTCTTCCTATTGCAGGCCAGTTATGTTCCTCCTCTGTTGGACAGTTGCTATGTAAGGTTGAAATGGAGGGCCCTGTCAGTACTGCTATACAAATTTGCAGTGTTTCTTCTTTATTATATATGAGGGGTTTTATTCCCTCATGTGATTTCTAATACTGCAACATTTTTGCTTCCTTCTCTGGCCCTCATTGGTTGGGAAGAATCTGGTGACTAAGATTTATATTAGGAATTCACACTACTTGAGGAAACATCATATCCCTGAATGTTACTCTTACCCATCACAGACCAAAAGTGTAATATTTTCTTCACAAAAAGAAGGAACTTACCTAGAGATCATTTCCTCAAGCTTGACCAGTCTCCTACTCCTGTTGTATCCAAGTCTTTTAAAATAAAAAAGGCACTTCCTGGCTTTGGGTGTGTTTATGAGCAACAACAATCCTTGGTGAAGGTCTTTTTGTTACAGCCCGTTCTTTCAGTATTTCCAAGCTTGTTTACCCTTATAACTGAGGATGGTCCTTCACTGCTTTTAACCCAGGTTTAAAGGATTTATAGTTCTTCAGGAGACCACACAGAAATATCTCATGCCATGCTGTCTTTCTCCTCCTCCCTTTCCCCCATGAAGAAGTTTTGAAAAGCTCTTTGGTCAACCTAGTCTCCAAATCACTTCCAATTAAAATTGTGTCTGTTGTGAATCCTTCTCAATATTTGCCAACACCATTTAGCATGAGCCAACAAAAGAAATGTTATTTCCAGGTCAAAGAATTGTTTAATTAGAGTGGGAAAACAGTGACTGTTTTCTCTCACCCGGGCTCATTGCTGTTCACCTCTTCCCAGCAGTGTCTTTGAAGACAAGTCTGTAGAGCATAATTTCTTTAACTCTTTTGTTATTCTTCAGAGGACAGATTTGCCTACTACCATTAGGTTTGATCCATTGCAACCACAGAATTCATTGCTTAATATTACAGTCTCTAGAGCTCAGTCCAGCAACTTCCTGAAGAGTTTCTCTGTGTTTGGAGCTTGCTTCAGCAGCAATATTTGGAGTTTAGATCCATGTCTAGTGGCTGTCAGGGACAACAGTTTATTGTAATGAAGAGGGTAGAACAGCAATGATCCATTCTCAATGTAGGCATAATTTCAGGTTCAGGATGGTAGTGGCCATTAGGTGTTTGTCAAGAGGCAGGCTTTGAAACTATAGTGTTTTGCAGTGTGTGTCTTTTGAAACCTTTGAATACACTGGCTGTCTCAGCCATTTTGCTATTTTGGCTCATGAACAGGAGTTTTGATCAGATGTTCTGATACCAGCCTTCAACTTGACAAGTTGTTTGCTTTGGATATCACTTGACCTGTGCATACTGACAGACTGGATAATGCGAGGCTAGAGAGCCTGCAGGAAGACATCTGAGTGTCTTGGTGAGTGGCAAGCTGAACACGAGCCAGCAGTGCCCTCGCAGCCAGGAGGGCCACCTGTGTCCTGGGAGCATCAGGAACAGCATGGCCAGCTGGGCAAGGGAGGGGATTGTGCTCTGCACTGGGGCAGC
Source organism: Haemorhous mexicanus (assembly GCF_027477595.1). Taxonomy (NCBI): domain Eukaryota; kingdom Metazoa; phylum Chordata; class Aves; order Passeriformes; family Fringillidae; genus Haemorhous; species Haemorhous mexicanus. Next base: position 108,048,546 of record NC_082342.1, read on the forward strand.
CTCACCTCAAGTGCTGGGGGCAGTTTTGGGCACCACAATGTAAGAAAGATATAAAACCATTAGAGTGTGTCCAGAGGAGGGCTACAAAGGTGGTGAAGGGTCTAGACAGGAAACCATTTGAGGAGCAGCTGAGGTCACTTGGCTTCCTCAGTTTCCAGAAGTTTCCTGGAGGAAACTTCATGATGGTCTACAACCTCACGAGGGGAAGTGGAGGGACAGGCATTGATCTCTTCCCTCTGGTGACCAGTGACAGGACCCCAGGAAGAGGCCTGAAACTGTGCCAGGGGAGGTTTAGGTCAGGTATCAGAAAAAGGTTCTTCACCCAGAGGGTGGTCAGGCAGTGGAACAAGCTCCCCAGGGAAGCAGTCATGACACCAAGCTTGAGAGAGTTCAAGCAGCATTTGGACAATGCTCTCAGGTACATGGTGTGTCTCCTGGGGATGTCCTCTGCAGGGCCAGGAGTTGACTTGATGATCCTTGTGAGTTCCTTCCAACTCTGGATATTGTGATACTATACAAACACTTGTGTGAAGACTGTCCCTTTTATTGAGACGAAAAGCCAATCCCTGAAGCTGTTGGTTGTGCTTCTGTCAGCCCAACCCCCACCCTGGCATGCCCACCTTCAGCTTTGTCCAGAGGGCTGGGCCCCCAGGTTTGGGAGTGGAGGGGGCTGTTTCTGTTGTGGCTGGGGCTGGGCAGTTCCCACAGCTGCTTAAGGGCAGCCAAGGAGGTGCAGAGACAGCTGAGGGATCAGATGTGTGAGAGTTTCTTAGGGCTACTGCAGTGGCAGGGCAGGTTCAGGTGAACTGGTCTGGCTGTCTGAGTGTGTGATCAGGCGTGCGCGTTCCTCCTGGTCTCCAAAGAGACGCCTGTGGAGAGAGGAGGTGGCTTAGCTGCAGGTGGGACACAGGGACTATCCACCACAGCAGGACCCAGAGCTGGCAGGGCTCACTGCTGTGAGTGGAGCTGCTGGCACACCTTGGCAGAGGCACCGCCAAGCAGGGGGACTCCTCCAGGCGGGATCACTGGTCAGCAGGAGGTGCCAATGCATCTCTTGCTTTCTAGAACAATATTACCCCTCACTCTTTCTCATCCTGATTTTGTTTTGCCTCTGCCTGTCGCTCATGCAAGCTACTCTTGTCCAGGCAGGCTCAATTTGAGCAAACAAATTTGGCTACAGTCCAAGTAGGCTCCCCAGGAGAAGACCCAGAAAATAAGAGGCCAGTTAAAGCTGCTGACAGCTGCAAAAGCCTCAGCAGAGTTTTTCAACCAACCCCTAACTTACTGCGCAGCAGCAGCCCGACTAGAAGTGCTTTGTGGCTGTGAGCTGCCTTTGAAGGAAGCAGGAGCTGTGAGGGGATTGATGACTCACCGTTTTCTCCGACACCACCAGCAGGTTGCAAGAGAACAACACACCAGTATCCCAGCTGGCACAGCAACCACGATTATCACTATGCCTACCATACAGCATGTTCCACCACAGAAAATACTTTCAATGTGCTCATGGGCATTAGGATCTTGTTTGGTTGTTTCTCCAGCCTTTTCTGCAGAGCAATTCAAAGTGTTAGCCTATCTGCTGCCAGTTTACCACTCATGAACTTACAGCATGTTTGATATCACCAGAATGTTCTCTTTTCCCCCCAGTGCTGGTCCTGGAGGCATACTCCCACCCTTTGGGGATAGGTTGTCCCTCTGAACAGAGCTCAAATGATGAGGATTGGGGAGCACTGCTGCTTGGCCAGTCACTTCTTTGGCAAAAACTCATCAGGAAGTTCCACATGCAATTCTCCCTCTCTGGGCCAGCTCCCACACCCTAAAGGGATGGAATTACGCCTTCACAGGAGACACTTGAGCCTTGCTTTCCCTGTCTGCCTTTTCCCCAGCATGTGCACCCCTTTCAGCCACTCCCAGGTTTCAGGATCTGTTTCCCCATAAGGGACCCCAGCAGGACTGCTCAGTACCTGAATGCCTTGGATCTTTTTGAGGAGATTGACCAGCTTTCATATTCTCTTTTTTTTCTCCAGACTTTGGTAGAACTGCCAAAAAGCAGATACAGGTAAAGCCTCAGTATGGGACAGGCATGGAGGATGCAGGAGGATGGGGAGGTTCCCTCCAGCTTCCTTGCCCAATATACGAGTCAGAACACTAATGTGGACCTCAGCTCATGAGAGGGATCCTGTCTGGGGCTACTTTTCTGCTTCAGTCATCTAGGTGCTCAGGCCTAGCTCTGGGATGGAGCTGCAGGGGAAGCTATGTGTGTGCAGGAGTCCTGTTTTTCATTGTCTCCGCAATGGGATCCAGATATCTTGAACCTGACACACTTTCAGCTTAGTTGCTGATGGGACATCCAAGAGTAGGCACTGGGGAAAGAGCCTGCTGCCACACAGCCATTCTGTGCTGATCATAGGACAGCAACTACCTGGCCATGCCAGAGGCTGGCATTGGCCTTGGGATGAACAACTTGCATTTGACATGGAGGGAAGATGAAAAGGTAAATGTACTTTTTTCCAGCTAACTTACCTGTGGGATTTTGCATATGCTTGGTGGCTGGAGATTTCTGCAAGCCATCAGCCTCAACATCTTAAAGAAAATTGCTCATTAGTAAGCTATTGACACATTAGTGATAATTATTCTTTCAAAAGAAGGGACGTTTAGAACTTACATGCTCCAAGCTCGCCCAAGGGCTCCAAACCATCTTTCTTCCAAGCTGCCAGAGAATCTGCTAAAGAATCAGCTAGAAGCAAGCACAGAGAAGTGTTTCCATTGTGTATTGGGATCTTCTACTTTTGTTTACAGAAGCACTGGATGGGGGTCAGATAACAACATGGGAGCCAGATGTCAGTGGATTGCCAGAGCTGCAGAGGACGACCTGGGGACCTCTGAGCTGGCAGTTCAACACTCTTCAAGCACAATGTGCAACACCCCTGGAAGAGAGATGAACCCTTGGGACTCTCTTAATAGGAGAGTGGTCATGCAGAGGAATCCCTCACTAAAGCACTGGAGAGAAGACTGCCCCTAGCCCATGAAAGGCTGGACCAGTGCTGGCAGCTTACCTGCTTCCTGTGATTTCTGTGGAGCATAGTTGGCAGCCCCGGAATGCAGGACCATCAAGAGAATGAGGAGGGAGAGGAAAAGATGCTGGACAAGGGCCATGGTCCTCCTTCCACCACACTGCTGCTGCAGTTGGGGATGGGGGCTGAGCAGTTGGTTCAGTTGGTTCTTATGGTCATGCAGTGCCATGGAGTTCTGTGACCTCATGGTCTCATGCAGCCAGGGCAGGGCTGTGTGGGGATGGCACTCAGGGTGCTCATGGAAAGCTGCTGGAGCACCATGGGGCTGTGTGACCTCATGGCCCTGGAATGAGCAGGCAGCCAGGCTGGGCCTGTGGGGGGATGGAACTCAGGGTGCTCCTGGGAAGCTGTGCTCCCAAGCAGGGGAGCCCATCCCATAGGGCAGCTCCACCCAAGGGCTGGGACAGGGCCTCCCACTGCAGGATCAAGTACACCTTCTACAAGTCTGCAGACAATGCCACACCGAGTGGTGCAGTTGGCACACCCGAAGGATGGGAAGCCATCCAGAGGGACCTGAACAAACTTGAAAAGAGCCCTTATGACGTTCAATAAGATGAAGTTCAAGGTCCTGCACCTGCACTGGGGCAATCCCCTGTATCATGCTGCAGAAGGCTGTAGTGTCTGCTTGGTTAACCAATGTAATTTTTAAAATGAGACTAAAAGAGTATTTTAATGAAATATTGCATTTAGTTAAGTAATTCTGTGTGTAGAATAGGTATAAGAGAAAAAAAAAATTGTATCTTTGGGGCTTTTTTGTGGTTCAACTATTTTTTCACCGTAATGCCTTGGTACTAAAAACTGCTTGAAAAACACATAGAATGTTTCAAAGAACTTCCCAGGTGACTTATCATACAGGCTTTCTTCTAGAAAGAGATTAGATACAATGAAGAAATTCTTCTCTAAACATGGTGAGGCACTGAAGCATTGTCCATAGAAATGGTGGCTGCCCCATCCCTGGTAGTGTTCAAGGCAAGGCTGGATGGGGTTTTGAGCAACCTGGTCTAGAAGATGTTCCTGCCTGTGCCGGGAGGTTGGAACAGAATGATGTTTAAGGTCCCTTCCTACCCAGATCATTCTATGATTCTGTGATTGACTTGACTTTCTGAGCTGGGTGGTATGCAGGATTTCTGTCTGTTGTGGTCTTCACTTAGTCATCCAACAGATTTATTTTCTCTCAGTTCCCCTAAATCAAAGGTCATTCTTAATCTTTAAGCAAAAACATAACTTTCAAGCACACTGGCAGTTTTGATACTGAATAGTTCTCTGCTTGTTGCCACACCAAACCCATTCTTTTTTTTTGGTTCTCCTTGCTGTCCATATCTTTCCAACCCATGGTGTGTTTGTTGGTTGGACTTCTCAGAAGGTCATCTATTAACAGAAGAAAATGTCTTTATGTGGCTAAATGGACCAGTTCTCTGTCTTATGTGACTTTAGAACTGCTTTCCCCTGCCTTTGTTACTGTGTCCTTGAATTCTTTAGTGAACCTGAAGAAATCTGATCTCATTCTGAAGTAAGATATACTTAGCACTACTTTTGGTATGTTATGTTCCAGTGTTCTCTTAGCCTGTGGTTGAAATTTTTCCAAGGGTGGGTTAAACTGTTCCTTTCCCAAGGGGTGTTTGTATTGAGTGGGATTTGAACTCTTGCCTTCAAATATCTCTGTGGAGGTATGTATTTCTTATGGCTATAACTATTCTCCACATAGGTAGGGAAAATTCAGGCCATTGTGGCTGGCAACTCCCATCTAAAGTTGTTCTTTAAAGAGAGAAAGTATTGGTGGTTTAAACTATGCAAGTTTATTCTCAAGGTGGTTTTCTAATTCTGCATTAATTTACCCTAACCTCTTCTTCTGGGGATAAGAGCCTACTGTGCCTTCCTTTTATTAGCAAAGATGTTTTTCTTGCAGCTATCACAGAATGGTTCCCAAACAGTCCCTGGTGCTGGCAGACCCAGAATGCTACCCAGGTGGAACATCCCTGTACTAACATAGTGCCTTCTGGCAGGTCTCAAACTACTGCACCTGCCTTGAAGAATCTCTTAGAAACATTTGACATGCAGTCTACTGAAGGTTCATGTACACTGTCAAAGAACAGTGTATACAGTAATAAAGTATTCAAGATCATGACCCTGCAATTTTCCAGTCACTATTTTTAAGGATGCTAAGTCCCACCTCCCAGGTTTTTGAGTTGCACCAAGCTATATCTTGAAGTCACTTATCATCTAAACACAGAAGAGAAGCTACTGATATACTATGATGCCTTGTGAAGGCTGACCTAGAACAGAGGCTAGAAAGAGTTAAAGAGTAAAGTAGGGATTTATTAAAAGACCTCAATGGATACACCTTGGGCAGCACAAGAGCCCAGCCAGGGTTATACCCAAGATGAATCCAGAATGGTCACAAAATGGACAACTGGTTACGGGGTCTCTCACTTTTATATGTTCTGGTCCATTTGCATATGGGAGTTAGTTGTCCAGTTATAGCTTTAGGTTGTGAAGTCCCATCCTGCTTGTTTTTCTCTTTTCATTCCACCAGTGTTTCTGCTCTTGTGCCTGAGATTTGGGTAATTTATCCTTGGTCCCCAGCTAGAGAAGGAATTGTTTTGTCTACCTACTCTGTGAAGAGAGCTTACTATATGAAGCTCAGAACTACACACTTAAGCAGTACAGAATCTGAAAAATGTAAAAGTGAAACCTGAGGCATCAGCTAACTGGTATTGTGTCATGCAACTGTGCTTCCCCTCGTAGCCTTTGTTTTCTCAGAGGGACTCCAGAATTCTGCTCCCTATCTCCCCCTCTCCTGTACACCATGAGCTCAGCCTCAGTTTAGGGGGATCTGCTGCAGGTACTACCAGAGAAAATTTTTTCTGGCCTTCAGAAAAAATACACGTGTGCACCCACTGTGTGCATGTGGACTGCATATGTTGAAAAAGTCTGGTAACTATAATCTCTTTTCTTTGAAAAATACCGGAATCATACAGTGGAGTCTTTATGACTAAAGATGCCTCTGAAAATTTGTATTTTAGATCTAGTTTTACTGAAATGCTAATTGTGCTTTGTGTAGTGACTTTACTGTGATAGTGGCCACGTTTAAGAAAAATATAATAGCTGCACTCTTGTAAAAACAAAAAAAACCAATCAAACCCTTATAGAGATTATTTGTCCTGGAAGAGGGTCATTTCACATGTGATTTTTCTGCAAAATTATAATTAAAATTCATAATGTTATAACCCTGGAATGACTTTTCATGCTTTGTGTATTTTCATTTCAGTAAGTCTCAGCAGTTTTGTACCACGACAAAACTTTCTAAGTATCAATCTGCCTGTGGTGATAGAGACATTTTGCAAGTATCCTTTGAAGTATGTTTGTTCTTTTAAGGTAAGAAGACAACTGTTCAGAATTAAGTGACCTTCAAAACTTCAGTTGGATGTCATTTTAGACAGGATGCCCTAAAATATTTCTGTAGAGATTTGACATCTTTATCCCATCTCTGCATTGATTACTGTCCATGTGCCAAGCTAAAAATGAAATCTCTCACTTTCTTGTGCTTAAGAGCATATTTTTGGTCAGTGCTTTTTTTAACTCTTGAGGGTGAGCTTTAACAGATGTGACAAGGAAGCCAAAGTAAGCCTGAATTTAAGTCAGGAAAAATTAGCTGTTCTTGCTAATTTTGCAATATCAGAGTTTTATTATTTTTGTGTCATTATACTGAACTAAATAACAGGATATGGTAGTTTTCTTTTTGGTTTTTTTTTTCCTTCAAAAGAAAATGAAATTCCTGTTCAAAAACAGGATAATTTAATTAACTCTAGCTTATTAATTAACAAGATTTTATATATCCACATACTTAGAGATTAGTAGACTTGAATGTGGGAAATCTAGGAATCCTTAGCCTTAGGAAGTGAAATGTTTATGCGTGGCCATAGAGTAACTAAACTTTGTAGTTCAGTTTAATAACAAGTCTATAGAACCAGAGGAAAGGTAGCCCATAAGCTCCTGTTTTCTGAGAACACATCAAGGTTCACACTGCCCCAGCTGCTTTCTGACTGTGTCTTCTTGCCAGGCTATTCAGGATGGAGGTAGGTACTGCAGTTAGCAAGCCTTTAACCAGCAGTGAAATTTACCTGCCTGTGCCTCATTCTCACGTGCACACACATGTACAGAAATCCACTCAGCTTTTCTGGCTGACAGGTAAGTAGGAGAGATAGGTTAGATTTCTGATGATATTCTAGTAATTTACTAGGGTGTGTTTTGGAAAATATTCCTAATCATGATTTCATACTTGGGTCTAGAATACCTTCTTAGATCAGGCATGGTGTCAGAGCTACAACCATCCTCCAAAACCACACAAAGCAAGCAAAGAAGATGGTGGTTTTGCTGTCTCCTGCTTTCACTCAAGTTGTGTGGACTGCAGGTTTAAGTATCCAAACTTAGCTCTTAAAAAATAAAAATCTGTAAAGGCAGTTCCCTGAGTGGGTGTGTTATGGCATAAAACTAATTTTACTCACATAATTTCTGTGATACAGAATTAGGTAGCTAGAAAAACAACCTTTGTATGTCTCTCTGTGCATACTCGAAATACAATACATATATCTTTATTTTTTATTACTTTTTTTTTAAACATTTTCTCAGATACTTTCAATGAGCCTTAACTACATTCAACCAGGTACCTCATCTCACTATCAGGAGCACTGGCAGTTATCAACGCTGTACCCTGCTTCGCTTTGGATGGTCAGTGGATATTAAATTCCTTCCTGGAAGCCACACTGAGCTCCCTGATTGTAGAAAAACAAAACAGAGAGCTTGTTGGCTTTTTGATTTTGCTTGCTGGTAGTGCACTTTTGGCTGCCAATGTTGCACTGGGACTTTGGATGGTGACAGCACGCTAGAACATCGGATATTCTTCCATCAGTTCTCAAAGTACACAGAAATAATGAATACATTACATTTTAAAATTTGTCCAGTACTGAGATTGAAATAATTCCCTTAATATGACTCTGAAAGAACAATCAACTGGTGGTTGCTGTTTTAATTTAAAACTTTATAACACCATGCCTGTGGTCATGGGAAATCCAATAGGAAAAAGTAGGGGCCTTTTTATTTACTCTTTAAGCACCGTATTCATTCTGGAGAAATCGCATTTTAAGGTTTCATAGGAAAAAATCAGACTTCATTAATTCAGATCTCAAAATAAGGGAATTATTTTGCCTCAAGCATTTTTAAAGTGGGACAAAAAACCAGTTTTATTTTATAATTTAAATAATCATCTGTGTGAGCTCTGATAATTTCTCAATCAGCATAGTCTTCAGTGACTTGTTTTGGTTTTTGTGGTCTGGTATTCTACCAAACTGGATTTTAAGAAGCCCTAAAGTCTGGTCTCAAAATGGGGAAAAGCTAGGTAAATGCTTACCATGTGTTAATGGGGAGAAAACAGCCATTTGGGTTAGTGGCTTTCCTTTCCACCTGGCCAAAATGACTGGAGGAATGTTGTCCTCAGTATGTAGATGAGAAGTGCCAATGTCTGCTAAAAATGAAGCATGTGGGAGGATAACAAAGCTCACATTTGTGTTGCTTACACTTTCAGTTGTATGTTATCAGACACAGCTGAAGTTTTTTTTAAAGGCAATATTTGTCAGCAATAGCTACAAGATAACTGAAATTTAGTTTCTGAGTGCTGAAGTATGCTGTGCACAGTTTTCCTAAGTGATGTGTAATGTTTGTGGTGTTTTACTCAGAAAATAATACTGTATTCTACCTGTTCACAGTTGAAAGTGAAACCTATTGTTTTTATGGTGTCTATCTTCTAATGCTATGCATGCAATATGTACAGTAACTCACTGATGATTTTCTGTATTTCAAAGGGTAATTTTCCTTTGCTACAATTAATTCTGTTCAAAGATAGCTAACGAAGATATTTAGCTTGTCTTAGATATGAGTTATTTAGAGGAAGAATATGATTGTGACTTTAACTATTTAAACATTTGGCTTTGCTTCCTGAGATGAATACAGACCATATCCTTGTTCTTAAATGAACAGTGGAAGGACAGTCAGTGTTTTACTGACTGAAGTATGTCTGATGTGCTTTGAAGCTCTTTAGGTTTGTAATGTTTTGTACCCAATAGGATTATATATTTCATGTCTTTTCCTCCTGTGATATATTGCCTAGTTTATCTAAACCAGGTTCAGTCAGAGCCTTGCCTCAATATAGGCTGATATTTAAACAAAAATGCTCTGGTTTGGGAGCCTAAATATTTGAAATAGAGCATTTTTGAAAAATGCCCTGCAACTTCTGCCTCATACAGTGTTCCCCACAGGAGCTGCAGCAGCTCAGAGTTCCTTTACAGAAATGGCCTTTCCACCCGAACTGAAATGGAACCTAAGCTCACAGATCCTGGCCTGCAGGGAGTACTGAAACATCCAGGACCAGGTGAAATAGATTCTTTTGGCACTTGAGGTGAAAGCCTGGGTAATTTCAAAGTGGGGCTGAGCCCAGTTCCTTCACAGATTCGTAACTCTGTGGTGTTTACATTTGCCCACTGATGTGTACTTTTGCACAGTAGCTTTCACACTTAAGATGCACTCCTTTCTTACAATGATGCAAGCAGTAATGAGAAACCATGTTTATTTATTTGCTGTTGGCTAGTTTACATCCCCTTCCAGTGCTGCCACAGGCTGGGTGGGCCCTTGAAGTTCACCTCTGTGGGGTGGCTGGCCTGTGCCTCTCCTTTTCAGTCATTTCAACCCAGGCAAATTGGGACAGGTCCTGGTAGGAGAGGGTGAATCAGTCCAGTGTGAGCTGGCCCCTTTGGGGACCATTAAAAGTAAAACCAAGTGCAAGAAAGGAAAAGCAAACTGCACCCTGTAGTCTAACTTGTCATCACTCCTGGAAACACAGAGAGGTTTCAGAGTAGCAGTTCTGGTGGGCCACTCTGCCATCCCTCGGTGGGCACGAGGACAGGAGCAGCCTGGTCCTTGCACAAGGCCTGGCTCTGAGACTCTGTTCCAGACTGCTCTCCCACCTCAGTGGCTGTTTACTGATCTGAGCTCTTCCTTTCGGTGGCTCTCTAACACTTTCCTCTGTCTCATCCAATCTACAGTGCAAAAATTTAATTTGGACTTACAAGTTTTAATGTAGTTTAGTAAGACAGGATATTTACTTTCAAAACATGTCAAGTTTGATATTTATTTATTCATGTTGACTACAATGGCTTGGGACAATCCTTTAGCATAGTGCCTCTCATGGAAATGTAGGCAACAAATTTGGGAAAACCCAAAGCTTCTGAACTGGCATGCACAAATTTCAACTGCTATAATGAGGCTGGCTGTTCCTGGTTATTTAGTGTGCTTCCAAAACATGAAGTTTTATCAAATGAAGCTAAAGCCAGTGTACTTTACACAGTCAGTGAAAGCCACAGTTCTACTTAGTAGAACTTCAGTCTGTGTCTGACCTCATAAGGAAGTAGAGAGTGGAGAAGACATTGGTCATGGCTTTGGCAAAACAGACACACTAGTGCACTGTACAGACCATAGATATCATGTATGGAAGAGAAAGTACTAGAAGTGCTTAATAATAATTCATGAGTCCATCTCTCCACATGCTAAAATTTGATTGAGTAAGGGTTGATTTAGGTATGTACAGGTTCTTTAGATCAAGACTTTAGGCAAACTGAGTATGAATGGTGACCCAGCACATCTTTGATTAGTGCAGACAAATGTAATAGTCAGGTTGGACTACTCTCTTAAGAAGAAGTTGTTCAGTGGGTTAATTTCACTCTCTATAATCCTGACATATGGATTACATTCTGATAAGCATGTGCCATACATATACTTCCTGGGATGATTTTTCCTTGGGTTTTGGTCATTTATTTAGCAAGAGAAAACAAAAAGTACAGAGTGATTTTTGTGTGTTGGATTTTTACATCCGTATTTCTGATATGTGTTTTGTTTTAGTAAAAATAGGAAGTCTTTCAATTAAATCCTTCTTATTCTAATTAGCCCCTCAGAATCTTTCATATGGAATCCATCAATATAATTTTAGGGCATATTGACTGGACTATAAAACACAGCACTCATAAAGATGGGATGGCTGCTATTATTTATGTATATACTATGCATTTTAAATCTGTATCAGATGGAAAAAGTAATGTCTAATATTCAGAAATGTTATACTTAGCTTTTGTTTGCAAATTTCCAGAAGAATTCCATAATATAGTCATTGTTCTACTTTTTTTTAAAAATGAAGTTGTTTTTTATATCAGCAGATATTTACATAGCATGTTCTGATAGTGCATGATATGACATGAAAATGGCAAACTCCTTAGCATGGGGGATGTTACATGCTCTTTGCTAGCTTAGGAATTTGAAACCAGCTTGCTTCTGTACAAATTAAATGAAAGAGGCTTCAGTAGAAAAAGTATAGACAAACTTGCAGATTAGTCATCCCAAATTATGAGCCACAGTGGAAAATTTGTTAACTCATCCTTTTTATTTAGAATGAAACAACCGTGTCAATAGTTTCTGTGACAACCATGTTAATAGCTAATGTGATAATTCTACATTTGTGGGTATGTGTGTATACATACATTTGTATAACAGACACATACATAGCCATAGGATGGATTAGTGCTTTCTTAGGGATAGCTTGCAGCAATCCTCCATATCCTGCAATGTAGGCTTTTGTTTTTCTTTTTCCTCCTCTCTGTGAATTCTCTCTATGGTTTTCTCTGGACTTGAAAAGAGAGACTTAAGTTTTCTTCCCAAAAGCAATTCTTAACTTCTTTTTATTACAGAAGACAAGTGATGGGGACATGACGTAACCACAGCTACATGAGTTTTGTTCAGCTGATGTTTAAAACATGTTTCTTATTTCTATGAAACCTCAGCTACAAGGACAGTAAACACAGCTTTTTCAGGGCAATTAAATAAGGTCAGCCTTCACTCTTTAGTGCTGCTGTTTGTGCTGTTCTGGAGAACAGCGATGAACGAGGCTCTGTAGAGCATAGTGATTAAATAAAGTTTTCAGGACAGAGCTCTCCATGGCAGCCAGGGTATTTCAGCTTTCTTTTAACAAGGATATGTTTTGTTCAGTTTAGCACATCAACAATCCCAGCACTCCCATAGCTCCCCATACATTTTACATGATGTCAAAGGGTGACCTGTAGGAATATTTTTTAAATAAATTATGTATGTCTTACAAATTCAGAGCTTTCATACAGATCTGGATATCACTAATGACAGATGAAGAAGGCTTATAAAGGTTTATATAGCCTAGTCCGTATTTAATTGTTTTTAAAATATGTGAGTTAAACTCTAGATATAAGTAGTTAGTTGTAAAATATGCTTTCTGTACACCTGCATTCAGACCAATTTCCACAACCAGTCTTGTCTCAGCTTTGTTCTTGTAATTTTGTGAGTAAGGAATCTTGAATCTTAACACAGGTAAGACCCAATATTGGCAAATATTTTATACCCTCTTGATCCTGAATTTCATGTGACGTGTTGTATTGATTAGTTATTTAATGTGACTGAGTTACCTGGGATACACACCCTGCACAATGCAGCATTTGGGAACATTGCACTGGGGGCTGCCACAGAACAGCAGCTCTGTGACTCCTGGTCCTTGAGCTCATCCACTCCATCATGTGAAGAGCAGATGGCAGCGTTTAAGGGCAGTGAAGGACTTCACTTCATGGCAGCTTTATGAAACTTTCACACTACTGACCTGGTGTGAAAGGACAGGAACAAAGAGCAGGATATGACACTGCAATTCCTTCCATTCCATTTACATTGTCATGAAACCTGAAAAGAACTTGTAATTAACATTTCAGAGCAGGAAGATATGTTTTTCAGCCCTTCACTGAATCTTTCAGTGACTGGTGGTCAAACTTTTTTTCTTAACACTTTGTCATTCCTTCAATAAATATGTGCTGAATAAGTAGCATGGGTAGTTGAAGCATATTTTGTAAAATGGACTTGGGTATTTTCTCACCTCTGGATGTTTATCCTGGGATGGTTTTTGCAGCATCGTAGTGTAATTGATCTTCATTGATACTGGTTGAAAGTTTGGAGGCTATTTCCAAGCCTGTTTGGAAAATCTATTTCCAAGTTATTTGTTAATATTTTAAATTCATCTTTTCCTTACATTACTTTGTTTTTAGATTTCATATACTCAGTTGATCTTATCTGAAGCCTGTCAATGGAATATGTATTGTTTAGAAATTCACTGTGGCATTTTTTTCCCTCTACATGGCCTTATTTTTCACACTGACTCACAGCTGTGGAATGTTAGATTTCTAGACCCTTTGTTCCCACTATGCATTGTTCATGATCATGGGTTTTTTAAAAAACAGGAAAAAAAGAAAGCTTCATTTTGAAAATGTCAGCTAACAAATATATGGAACACTGAATAATGTATTGTGATTTTGTTTTGCTTTTTTCTCTATTTAATTAACCAAACAATAAGTATTGTTTTTTATGTATGATAAATGTATCCTGCAAATAAATTCATTGTCTGATTGTTGATGTGCTTAAGTCTGTTTTTAAAAATAAGGTAAAGTGACAAAAATAAGGTAGAGTGATAAATTCCTTATTAGTGGCAATTGCCATATTTTGTCATATATTCTTGTTCTCTTCATATGTGATTCATATATTCTCTCTGGGTGCCAACAAGATACACCATCCTCTTCAGTATCTGACCACCTAAAAATAATAACTATAACTGAACTTTCCCTTATTTATCAGCTTATCACAGTAAGTAGTAGTTGAAATATTGGACGCTGGATGTCATCATCAAGGTAAGCAAAAACACTGCTCTGGCCCAGTGCTGTGTGAGGAACTCAAAATGTCAGCTCTTCAAAGGTGAACTCACAAATGACAACCTTTGATTTGTTTATCCAAGCCAGCCCAGAGCTGGGCACATCCCCTGGCTGGGTCTGGACAGGTTTCCTTGGGTATCCAGGTGGTGTCTGGGCTGTGCTAGACCCAGCTCTGTGTGGGAGGGAAGTGTTGTTGCTGTTCCTTGAGCAAGCTCATCTGGAGCCAGCCAGGTTATTTGTTCTGAGAACTGAGCCAGTCTTTGTTGCCTATTGGACACGCTGTTACTTTATACAAGCAGAGCTGTTTCAGTAATTGTGGCTTTGTTCCCAGATAAAAGATTGCCATGAGAAATGGACACAAAGCACAGATTGGATATATTGGTAGGATTTCCCGGGTAGGTTGCTATGCAGTTTTTGCATTTTTCTGGCATGATCAGATGAGATGCCTTTTTTTTTAATCTCTTACCCATGTTAAAGGTAGATACAATAGCATTTTTCTTTCTGGAGCATGTAAGCTTTTAGGAGAGTCCTGAGGTTTTTCAGTTGTTTTTTAAAGTCTTATCCTTTACTGTGATGTTCCTCTTGTAATCTAAAAAACCAATCAGTTATATTCTAATGTCATCCTGAAGAATGTTGCCCTATTCACTAATGTAAGTTCAGGGTAAAATTTAAAAAGAAACCTTGTATCTATAAGTCTTATTGCTGGTAACTTTATAAAGAAAGCAAAATATAATTCTTCCTGTGATCCTACCAGTTTGAACCACGAAGCATTCCTAAATATCTGCAGTAGATCTGTATGCACTAAACTCACTTAAATATTTTTAAAGTATTTTTATGATCTTCTGATGTGACCTACACAACAAAACAAAATTGAAGGTTTGATTCTAATCTTATGGTGGTAAACTGAGAGAATTCACAACATTTATGAGGATTAAAGCTGATAAATGTCTTGTAGCTGGACTAAAATTTTCCCCTTTTACCTCAGAGAGATGTGGGTCTGGTGTTTGCTTTCATACTTTTAAGTATGCTGTTGTTGAAATATAATTGGATGTTCTTAGCAATTGTGTATCATATTATTTACATTTATGATTAAGTCTATCTCTTTTTCATTCTTTGCAAGTATATTAGTGGCTGAATACTATGTCACTGCCACTTCTGCCTGTCTTGCCACATGGTCCTACATCCTTTTTTATTACCCCTTCAAAGGAATCTCTCAAACTGAAAATAAATACTTTTTTCCTTTTTTCTTTTTAATGTTGTCCCTGTAATTTGTTAATGCAGTACAAAAGTTCCCGTCCTTTTACCTTTTATGGCTCTTTGAGGACATCTATTAAAATATTACCAGACTTTTTTTTTTTAAATTTCCCTAAACCAACTGAATTTTATTCAGTTGCCCACGCAGGCATCTGGTGTAGTCTGAGATATCCTAAGGTGTTCTTAGGTTAAACAACTGACTTGAAAGAACATTTTGAAACTCATCCCCCACTTGTCTCCTTTTGTCTCCTGGTGGATGAGTCCCAGGGTTTCTGAGACCTACACATGGGGCTTCCAGATGTGGGTGAGACCCTACTGGAGATCAAAGACATTCTGGACCAGCTGCTGGATACTTGGAAAGGTACCTGAGGGCATTTTGCATCACACCAGATGCTTGCACGTGGGCAACAAATCAAGCCAAACAGATTCCTTCCTTTCCTTGCATTTTTTCTTTTTGGCTCATGAATTACAGTAGACTATGAGGCTTTTTGAGTAAGTATATCATCTAAGCTTTTCTGTTTATGCAGAATAGTGTGATCCAGACTGTTAGAAAAGCCAGGCTAGCAGAATACATTCACTCTCCTCCTGCACTGACCTCAGGCCTGGAAGCAGCAGAAATTAGTGGTGCTGCCTGACCTACAGCAAGAATAAGGAAGGCTGATGTTATGAGGAAAATCCTATCAGTCTCTATCTAGAGGCACCAGGTAGAGACAAGGCATGTGAGGGGTCTCTGATCATCTCTGCCAAGTGCCACTACTGTGCATTTGACTGGATTTAATTTGCAGGAGAAAAGAAATGAGACTTACAGTTAAACATGGGATAAAGTCAGGGAAGGCTGTGATAGAGAGAGGTGGTTTGTTCATTTACAGAATCTTAATAACTCCACAGTAAGCATTTTTACTGCTTTTTTTTTTTTTTCCATTAAAGCATTCATAGAGCTGACCTGCAACTAGAACTAACAAACTTCAGTCATTGCTAAAAACACATTGGTAGCAAGACCAGAGGGGCAATAAAAGCCTGTCCTGACAGCAGTTCAGGGTGTTCAGACTTCAGAGTTTTGTCCCTCTCCCTGACTGAGGATCAGGACCAATCTTTCAGTTAGTCTGGATGCCAAGTCAGAACTTTTCTCCTCCTGTTCCCACAGTCCCCCTTCAGCATGAGTTAACCTTACAAATGCAATTATTAAGAAAATAATTTTTTTAAAAGTTTTGCCCCTTAGCTTTGTTTTCATTCCTGTAGCTATTTGAATAACTAGCAGATACTTGGCCAAACCACCTGTATCTCTACCATTGCTGCAAAATCAACAAAGATTATGAATATGCATTATAAACCATAAGTTCCTGGGTACTTGCCACTGGTTATACCAACAAATTTTTTTTCCTTCACTTTGACTGTTTATTGCTCTTTCTTAGATGCTTGAATTTATTCCCTGGAAATGTTCTGGCACTTGCAGTGCTAAAAGTGCTGCAGTGCTGAAGGAAGGAAAAAATAGGGAATCCAAACTTGCATAGTGTGCTTTTGACAATAAAATTCACTGTTTTCTTTAGTGAACCAACACAGATAAGATTATTTTATCATAGATAAAAGCTCTGGTTATTTTTCCAGCATTTATATTCAAAGGTACTCCTAAGGAGAGCATTTCAGTAGTTAACCTAACTGTCCTCTGTGTACCACTGACCTCTGCAATTAAATGGAACTGAACCAGAAGTTAGACCAGAAGTTAAAATATTACTGTCATTGTTGTGAAAACTTCAGCATATTATCAAACGGTAATTTTTCATCAAAATGCAGAAATCTATTGTTCAGTTGAGATTTTTACTAACTGGAACTGCACAATTTTTTTAACCTCTCTTTCTTTTTTCATTTTGATGGAAAATATCAAAAGCCTTTCTGAAGAGAATATTTTAGCTTTCACTTACAGGGTTACTTTAGAGGGGTTCTCTTTTAACATGTGCAAATGATAGTGTAAAAATAAAAGTGCATAATTTAACAAAGTGATGCTAAATGTGATACTAAATGTATACATCACCGTTCTCATATATGTGGTCATGAAAGAAAACCTGTCACGTTCGGATGCAAAATAGCAAAAATAATCCAGAAAATTTATTGCCATGCAAGTTTAAAAAAAATATTTTTATTATTAATTACATGTAAGTAAATAAATTGAGGGGGAAAGCCCCTTAAATGAAGGCATTCTTCTAGATCAAAGAGGAGTTAAAAGGCAAAATGACCATGGGTTTGTGCATACACAGAATTGTGAATTTGATAAGCACTTGGTTAGCTTCTGCTGGCCTGCACTAGCATCAGTTGAGATAAAAGTAACGATTGTTGGTGTCCTTAGAAGGCTGGGGACCATACAGGCTGTGGCTGCAGTGAAGTGGCACTGTCAGATCCATAAAACACAACTTGTAGTGAAGAAAAGTGGTCGAGCAGCTCTGTCTGGGCCTGGGATGTGAGGCCACCCTGCAGGACCAGAGTCCATCCTGCTGTGCTCCCCTGTGTGACCCGCAGCCCCTGCCATGGCCAGCCCCAGAAAGGCACCTGCACTCCTTAGCAGGGACTTAGGCCAGTAGATCTCACAAAGCTCTACCATTAAGACCTTTCTTGCCCTGAAGTCAACAACCCTCCAGAACTAGCTCAGATTTTTACCCAAAATAGCCCCAAGCTCTTCTGCACATGCCCAGCCCTGGCAGGAGAAGAGCTCACATACAACATCCAGGCTGAGGTCTGGCAACAACACTGCTGCTCCTCTTGCTTGAGGCTCAGTGTAGCACTCAATCTCAGTGTGAAATTTTATAATCCAGCATCCCACAAAACGCAGCAGGGGTTAGTTCTGTCTTTGTAAATCCTGTGGTGTGCAAGGGTGGGAGCAGGATAGAGCAGATGGGAAACAGCCTGGATACAATCCAGTGTCTGTTTAGTGAACCCCTGAACAGCTTATGTAATACTGTAGGTGAGTTTAGTATCCTGAGTGGCCAGGACCTACTTAAAATCTCTGGGACAGAGCCACAAAGTTTCCAGGAGTGTTTTAAATTGTGTCTTGGTTGTTGGGGTTTTTTTAATCTTTGCTTTATCTGCAGATGCACACAAACCATGTAAGAATCAAGTGTTTTCTTGCTGGAGAGGAGTGTTAAAGAGATGCTGCCAATTTTAAGCTTTGGGGAAAAAAGCTTTTATTTCAAAGAATAAAATTGCTCTGATATTTGAAAAGCTGTTCTGCTTTTCTACAGAATTTGCTGAAATACCTTTTCAATGATTAAAAATATATTTTAACTTTCTTCAGTCTAGGGAGTGTGCAGCTTGGGCCATGGAAGCTTATATACAAAGGAGCTTTGAAATGGGCTGTCTCCTCTTCAACTGCTCCAAATGTTTGACCTTGTGTCAGCACCAACAACTTGCTGTTGTGTAGCTGTAAGGGAAGTCAGCTGTCTTAAGAACACTAAACTTATTAGTCAGTTAGGCATCTGAAACTAGAAATTTTTGCTTGTGCATCCCAGGCTTTGGAATGCTGTCCTATGAAATCTAACACTGCAGCCAGACAATTCGACCTGATACCAGGAAATTGTAGGTCCAAATTAAATTGAGTTCTTGAAC
Organism: Haemorhous mexicanus; assembly: GCF_027477595.1. Classification (NCBI taxonomy): domain Eukaryota; kingdom Metazoa; phylum Chordata; class Aves; order Passeriformes; family Fringillidae; genus Haemorhous; species Haemorhous mexicanus. The sequence continues at coordinate 108,067,276 of NC_082342.1, forward strand.
TAGACCCTGAATATGATATGTATGTGAAAACAGAGCTATATTGTGCATGAGCAGTAAGACTCTTATCAATATGGAAATGTGAAGGAATCCTTCCCTCCATCCCCATTCACCACAGACATGGTCTGGCTACACTGACCTTAGTGGGAAACATCCTGGCCCTATATGGAGGGGAGTATGGAGTGTTAAAGTGATAGCAGAGTAAGGTGGCTAAAGAACAGGGTCAGAACTGAACCTGCTGAAGGAGGAAAACAGTTGCTTCAACGTACAGAATGAAGCAAGGGGCTTCTCTTGTAGTTAATGCTCTGTGCAAAGCTCTTCACTTCTGTAGTGTAAAATATAGCCCTATTTTTCAAGCACATCTTGTAAAAGTTATTTTGTATTGAAGCATAAGGATGTAGCAATCAAATGGAATTTGGAAGGTTTTTCTTGCTTTGGGCTGTAACAAGCTTTCAAGGCTGCTTGTTTGATTAAACACGCTGCTGCTGTAAGGGGAGGAATTCAGGGACTGAACCCCACCTAGCTTGAGTCACTTGCTTTAGGCATTTGGAAAGCCACCCTAGCCTCTCTCTAGAGTTAACACAGACAGACATACCACCATAGATAAGCCATGAGAGGAGCACCGGGCTCTGGGGCTGCTTCTCAACCAACATACTGCAGACCCAGCCTGGGGGAGCAGCCAGGGCACAGCCTGCTCCACAGCCATGTTGCAGAAGGACTACATTAATGGATAGGATTGCTCAGAGCACCTACACAGGCAGTATAGAGTCAAACAGGATAATGAGTGTTGGTTCCTACACTGCCTTATTTCCTCTTTCTTTCTTTGTCAGATTTATGAATAAAAAGTTTTGTGTGAATAAACACTTGTTTTTGGCTGATTACTATGCTCGAAAGGTCTTTATTCATGTGCACCACATTCTTCCAGAGAATGTTTTAGAACATGTTTTAAAACTTGTAAGTATTGGTCCTAATCATTCATAATTTTAAAATATTTTAGTATAGTAACACAGTATCTCTTATATATGTGTGTGTCTTTAAGATCACTGAAACATGATGAATATTTCTCCTTGCTAGGTATCTGTAGCTAACAATCTCTTCTTATTTTTTAAAGTAACAATTAAAATACAAAGAGTTGAAAAAGTAAACAATAATGCTTAAAAGTACTAATGATGAAGATAGTGATTTAGAAATCAACCTGTCTAGAACAGGCTTAGGAATAAGAAAAATGTATGCCAGAAGACAGGCATTCTCAATTGCATGTGTGGCCTCATGTCATCCCTGTCCACCTCCCACACCATACATCTCTGCTGTCGTTGTAAATAATCACTTTTTTCTTTCAGAATCGCTCACTAGCCTTTTCTCTGTCTTTCTGCCAAGATCAAGTTTGAAGGCTGGAAAGCCAATTAGAGATACAACTTCCCTGTCACAGCTGACTGCTCATTCATTCAGTGAAAAGGACTTTTCACAAGGGTGCACATGATAGGACAAGGGGGAAAGAGTTTAAGTTGCAAATGGACACATTTAGGTTGTGTATTAGGAAGGAATTCTCTACTGTGAAGGTGGTGAGGCACTGGAACAGGTTGTCCAGGTTGGGGATGTCTCTGGAAGTGTTCCAGGCCAGATTGGATGGGGCTTTGAGCAACCTGGTCTAGTGGGAGGTGTTCCTGTCTATGGCAGGGGGGTTGGGATGAGAGGATTTTTAAGGTCCCTTCCAGTCCAAACCATTCTGTGATTCTATTATTGGTTTGGCACGGAATTCACAACCTGTATTTCTTTTGCCTGCTGCCTTTCCCAGAACTTCCCCCCTCTCCTCACTTTGACTTCACCTTCTCACTAACAAATCCAGAACCTCATTGATGAGTTAGTATCTGCCTGCCTTTGTTTTGTCAATAATACTTGATTTTTAAATGAAAAAGTGATATTTCTCAACAAGCTCTTCCTATGCAACCAGGAGGAAGCAACGGAGGAGCATGGCATCTGTGTTTTTTACTCTTGATTTAGCTGGGGACTTAATTAGCAAATGTATTTGTCAGACTTTCTGGTTTTTACATGTCTTTAAAAGAAATGACTGTGCTGATATGATTGACAAGGACTGCTTAGAGAATGATGACTCCCTGTGTAATTATGTGCAGTTTGCCAGCTGTGGCAACTATTTGAAAGACTGCACTTCTGGCCAGAGATTATTAGCTTATACATCCCAGGTTACATACTTTCATACAATCTATTGCTTAATGCTTTATCTCCCTTGAGGTCATTAGCAATATTAGGCAAAAACCTGGATTCATGCTGAAGGATGATTTGCTTTAGGAAGAAAGATGTTTTTACAGTGAATAAGCATTACATGCATTGTGTAAAGATCCAGCGAAGCTTCTGGAAAGCAATGACTGAACCTGGGTACATTTCTAGAATTCTCAGTCTAAAGGATTTATTTTTCCAATGCAAGAGAACAGAAAATGAAGTCTTCTTAGAAGAGCCAGCTTGCACACCAGGACCATTGCTGACCACACACTAACATTTGTGTTTGTGTATGTGACTCTGATTTACTTCCCACTGAAAGAAAAAATGAAATGGTTGGAAAAACTGAAGACAGGTGCTAGTTAGGGCACTAACCATATTATCACACACAATCCCACTAGTTTCCTGGACAGCTGAAATAATAGCAGCCTGGTTTAGTGCCTTGGACCAGTTTCTACTGGATGACTGCACTTCACAGTAAAGGCTGCAATACATCTGTCATCAAAATTGACAGCACCTTAAATGTGATGCTGAGTAACTATGGCAGGTGTTAAGAAAATCTCCACATCTGCCCAGGCTTGGCTTTACTTCTTGGAGAACCAGGGAGATGATGGTTTGAGTAACAGAGTATTTCCACCATTAACAAACTGGACTAGGTTTTACAAGACCTGAATTAAACTTTCAGCTCAGCCCATGTAAAAGAACAATAATGCTTTTGTGTTTTGCTAATCCCTTTTCAGTATTTGAATCATAAATTCTTTGTGTAGAAACTCCCTTTTCTGAGTGCAATGATGTGAGGATATAACTCTCTTTGGAGAGAGGGGCTCCAAGTACTGATAGGAAGATGGTTTGAAAGTAGTGTGCATTGGAAAAATTGATTTTTAGAAAACAGATACTAGGTCTTAAACATGATCCCTGTCACAAAGTCCAAACCCCAACAGCAGCATGCATTTTGAAAATTAATTCAGTCAAGAAGTCAGCAGCAGTGCAGGCAGAGCAAGAAAAGGCAGTTGTAAACAGCAGGGAAATCAGAAACTGAGGGAATGAACATCCTGCAAAGGACTCAGCAGGAGAGAATGCAAATGATGGTATCAAACAGAATAAAAGATGGTTTAGGAGAAGAAGAAAGGAAGAAGCACTGAGAACAAACAGTGCTGTATTCAGAACAGGTTGGGCAAAAGGGTTTGAATGGGAACATGGAGAAAGCTCTGCTGATTTTGAAATAACAGATCAAGATGCTGAGATAAATGAAAGATATTAAGGTAAATTAAGTATCAGCGAGCTATAGACAGAAGAAGGGCTGGAGTAGCATGCAGCAAATGAAAAATCAAGTTACTGGAGGGGAAATAGTTGGGAGAGTATTGAAATACGAGGCCTCCAGTCAGCAAAGATTTAAAGTGATGATCACAGGAAAGAAAGAAGAGAGAATGGAACTAAGGGACGGAAAGTTGAAAAGGGGAATGGGAAAGATGACTGGGACTTGAAACTGCAGAAAGAGTGTAGGGATTAAAGAGAGGTCATATAGATAGTCACTGCTTCTCCCTCATTCTGAGGTATTTTGTGCATTTTTATTATTTCCTTGTCTACTTACTCATGCAGCACTTTTTGCATTTAAACCACAGTTGCACTACACATTTTTAAGATTCGTTATTTCAAGCAGCCTGCAATATGACCTTAGGGGAGGTTTAAGGTTTTATAGCAACCTTTTACCTATCCACCCCCTCTTCTCAGGAAATTTCCAGTTCATTCCTGCCATGACTGAAATTCTGCATGATAGCATCTTTGCAAAGCCTTCAGAAACAGCACCCGGCCAAAAGCATCTTATTGCTTCTCAGCAATCTCTCAAAGTCAGTTTAATCCCACATATTTAGTGCTGCAAGCAAGCAATTTCAGAAAATTAAGCTGGAATTTCCCTGTGTGTTTATAACATGGCAGTAACGATAGATTTTTATTTGTAGTTAAATATTATCCTGCAGTGTTTACCAATTAAACATTCAAGGCACACAGGGAAAGTGATTGTGGGCTTGACTGAAAGCCAGATGAAGGGAGAAAATGTCATTGATTCAGCCATGGTTTAGAATTGATAAAACAAGCCCAGAGAATGATTTGTGAATAAATGTGGTCATTTCACTAATACATTGGAAGTGGAAATGCTTGCTTTTAAGGGCTGGAACACTTATGAGACATTTAACTCCTAAACAGTTTATAAATAGAGCTCTGTGTTGTTTTCAGCAGAAGGATATACTGTAAGTGTGTTCCTGGAGGCTACCATTCAGACAGACTGCACATGATCCAAGCAATGGAATATGCCATGCCTGATGGATGTCATATGAAAACAGGACTACTCTGGCAATGCACTATCCCTTAAAGTTGAGCTCCATTAATTATTATAAAGGTATAAGTGAGGCTTACTAACAGAAGTAAGCCTAAAGCTAATGCTACTTACAAGATACAGTTTGACCAGAATTGCCTACAAGCAGAGAATTATGGTCTCTTTCCCATCAAAAAGTACCATTTACATTTTGAACAAAACACAGGAAAACAAATTTCATGTGTTTTAATCTTGCTATTATTAATGAATGAGAAAGAAAAACAATAGGAAAACAATAGAATGGTTAAGGCTGAAAAAGACCTTTGAGATCCTCAAGTCCAACCATCAACCCAGTCCTACCACCACATTCAACATTAAACCATGTTCTCCAGTGCCCTACCCCCATGTTTTTTGAACACTTCCAGGGATGGTGACTACAACAGCTCCCTGGCTAGCCTGTTTCAATGCCTTATAATGCTTTCAGTGAATAAATTTTTTGTAATATCCAATCTAAACCACCCCTGGTACAACTCAAAACCATTTCATCTTGTCCTGACAATTGCTACTTGGGAGAAGAGACTGACCCCCACCTGGCTACAACCTCCTTTCAGGTAGTTCAAGTGAGTGATAAGGTCTCCCCAGAGACTCTTTCTCTCCAGGCTAGAAAACCCCAGCTCTCTCAGATGCTCATCATAAGACCTGTGCTCCAGACCCTTCACTAGCTCTGACCCTTCTTTGGACTTGCTCCAGCACCTCAAATAAATCTGACTGAAAGAAAAGCAAATTTGTTGCCAAGTGGTCAGTAGTCTAAACAGTCCTATATGCATAGTAATAATGGGCTTGTTCTCTTGTTCAGAAATCAAAGAAATGTTTCAGAGTCCCTTAGGTTTACCCTGCAAAACCATAATCATGTGGTCTCATAACTAGAAGGGATCCAACAGTAGAAATGCTGACAAGAAGGGAAGGAGAATACTTGAAGAGTAAGGTGCTTACTAGTATTTCCTCTGACCATCTTGGCTTCCTCCTGCAGGTGTATTGCAACCCCTCCCAAGAGATCCCATGGGATTTGTTTCCATACCACTAGGAAGCACTACAGGAAGTACCATGCCTGGGGATCAGAGGGACCCCAGCATCAGTCTTCAAGCCTGGCTTATGACAGGATAAGCTCTAGGGCCGAGTCTTTTAATCCATCTACAGAGTTCCAACGCAGGACAGTGAGTGGGACAGCAGTGCTGGGTGCTGCCTCTGTACTCCTGCAGTGCTGCAGCCAGCAAAGGCTCCACACAAAGTCTGGTTGCACTAATGCTGCCCATAACACAAAGGAAAACTGGCCCCATCGACCAGGAGAGCATCCTTGTGTCAGTGGCTCTCAGTGCCACAGTGTAACCATGTCACAGTGCAATAAAATCTGTGGAAAAGTTTTCTGCAAGAATGGAGTCAGTCAACTGCATAATTTGTTCCAAGAAGTCTGCATGACATATTGTCTAAGTTTTACAGCTTTGTTTGACATACCCAGAAGTGGCTGTTGCACTGAAAATGTATCTTGTCTTTTCCTGAGCCATTTTTGTTGCAAAATCTGTTATTCAGCGTTCGTTGGTCAAAAATGAATTCATACACTTTGTCATTAGTTCCTGCATACTTCCTAAGCAAACAGTAAAAGTTAAAGGCTGGCAGTTCTGTATTGTTTATTGTTACATGGGGCTCTGTCAGTTTGAATATGTGATGAAGAGAAATACAATAGTGCACAATTTAAAACAGGAATCAGGAAGAAAATATAATCCAAAAGTTTCATTTCAGCATTCTCAAATATCTTTTTGAATCGGTGTCCTTTGGCATTGACAAGACACCAGTTTGAGCTCTTTTGGCACAATGAAACACAGTGTCATTGATAATGACAGATGAAGCCTTTGAAAAGAGGGCAAAATAAAAAAAAGGTCAGGAAGTAGTGAGCACTCAGAATACAGCAGCTTGAATTCATCAGAGTACAAAAACAAGGCCACCATATCACTGCCTAGATCAGAAGAGAAACCTAACCAGGATTTCTAGTACCCTGCAGGTACGACAATACATTCTTTTCTTCTGACAGATTAACCCCTGCATAGCAGCAATCCCAAAACACTGAAAGCATAAGAGCCAGACCAAACTAAATTACCCACGATTTGCTTTAGGTCATAAAAGCAACCCTTCTGTCAAGTTTTAATTGAAAAATTAAAATGTTTCCACACCAGAAATTCTAATGACATTACCTATTCACTTATGTTTTTAATTTTGCATGTCATGCTGGTCTAGTTGGGATTGAGAAATGACAGGAAACAAAATAGCTACTTGCTTTCTTTTCCAGGATTCATGCACTCGCAAGAGAAAGACCCTGAATTTGTAAACTTTAAAATAAAGAAAATACAATTGCATGTTATTCCACAAGATACTTGAAGCTCTTAAATTACAGAACCCTGTAGGAATAGCCTTCCTTCATGTAGCTGAACAATCTCTGTCTATTGAAGCAGCTGGCATCTTCAGTGCCTATGCTTTGACATAATTCTCATCAAGGGAGTTTCTTGCTTCCTATTTTGTCCAGACAGAAATTAACGATGATTTGAATTCTGTATGAGAAATTTTTTTGTTCTCTTTTTCCAAGTCTGCATTTCTTTCACCATTTTCAGCCCAAAAGTCAAAATAGATACAGTACTCAAGAGACCTGCCTTTGAAAATTATCCTCAGGTGTTACCAGCAGCTGCAGGTTCTATTGGAAATCCCCTTAAAAATTTGAAAATCTTCCTTCTCAAGATTTTCACCTCTCACCTCTTTGAAGAAAACCTTCCAGAATTCTGATGCTGAGAAGAAAAAAAAAAAAAAAAAACAACCCACCTACATTTGAACTTTGCATATGGTAAGTATTCCTATCTGATTACTTTTCTGATTTTCTTGTATTTGAGGTTAAGTTGCTGGCAATAATAGTCATTATATAAGTGTTGCAGCCAAAAGCTCTAAGCAAACTACATGTTATCTTTTGAACAACTGCTTGCTCATTGACAATATCTTTACATACCATTTTGTGTTCAGCAGGAGTTCTTTCAGTTTAAAATTAACAGAGCAAAGAAGAAAACCTAAATAAGAAATCTAAACTAACCTGTTAAGTAACTGGAGAATATATTAAAGACTGTGTAAGGCATCATTCAGATAATATAAGGCAAGTAATAATTTAAGGCAAGTAATAAAGAACCATTATGGAAAATTCGTGTAGAATACCATATACATAATTCACAAGAGGAATTTAGAGCTACCTGTTGAATTTGTATTTTTTAAAATGTCACAGCTGAAATGGTTTTCATCCTCATGAGTGTACAAACTAACAGAGAAAGACAGTACTGTTACCCCCACTTTTTAAGTGGAATAATCATTAGCAACTTCAGAATGAAAACACCGATCTCCTGACACCCAACCTACTGCTCTAGTTTCTCTCAAAATATCAGCTGAGACATTTTAGTAAAGACCCAGCTAGTACCAGTGGGGACTAACTTCTGCAATCAGTATATCTTACCTGACAAATTTCTGAGTTGCAAGGTTACATAAATTTTCTGATGTTTACAACAGGCTGTTTTAGACTGAATATTTTTATGTCATTTCCAAAAGACACTTCGCTGTAATTACTGCCAATAACTTCTTTATCGTGTTCTGGTGGAATTTTGGTAATAGATTGCAATACATTAATATTGTATTACCTTGTTAATGGGATCAGTATTTTTCCATAGGTTTTGGAGGATTAGCTACTAGACTTTTGTCTGTTTCCCCAAATTTGGTTTATCTGTTCTAGCTCTAATTGTGAAAGTACTCAGATGAGCTATAAAATCAATAACTTTGAATTATATTCTTGACTCTACATTTTGATTTGCATTGCATTTAAAAAATATACAAATTTATGATCAGATGTTACCTGACAACTAATTAGAGGAACTGACTGTGCAAAACCATAGTCTTTCACAAAGGCCTTTCAACTTTTTTTCTGTGACGTTTTTTAATGAACTCAAAGATGGTCTGACAGCAGATAAAACAAGATCATGGCCAGCCGAGTTGATTGATATTATCTTACGGTATTGTTTGTTCCCCTAGGAAACTCATCTCCCTTTCCTAAGCACATGCTGTTTCTTATATACAAGAGAAAATGGACAAGTTGGTACAAAAGTTTCTGCTAAGGAGAAAACTTGGGAAAAAGTACTCCTGGCTCTCATCCCTACATGGCAATTCTTATTTCATGTTGACAGTATCGCTGAATAGAAGGAAATTAATTCAATCTGTTCAAAGCACTCCAAAAATATGGAATTCACCTGAACTGGTCATAGGGAACAGATAGGAGCAGAACACATTTTATCTGATCTGGTTTAAACTGCAGATGAGATGAACTACATCTTAAAATTGGCTCTCTGCTGTTTCTGAATGCAGTCAAGACAGCCAGATCAAATACAGGCTTCTGGATTGTAGACATGTGAGTTAGAGGAGATAAGTTTCATGAACAGGCTGCACAGGAGAACCTGATGTGCAACAGCTGTTCTGCACTGGCATGTTGGCCTATTTAGACATTATTTCTTTCTTTAATCTGGAAATCCCTTTGCAGAAGAGACCATTTTCGGACTTGGAATTCGTATTGCACTTGCAATCAAAAGGTTCACTCATGACAGCCACAATGGTAATACCTTGTCTCACAGTAAGAAAGCTGAACTTATCAATACAGTAATACCCCTTATAGAGTTCTGAGGGGTTGAGTTGAGTTTATGACTTAGTTGTACCTAGTATGAGCTATTGGCATGTATTTAAGCATTTTGTTCATTCTCCTTGGTTTTATATTTTGAATGCTGTTACATACAATTCTGCCTGAAAAGTCAATGAGCAGGTAAAAAAGAGTATTGGTCTAACCTTGTCTGCAGTGCACCAGACAAATACTGACATTCTGGCTCCCTTGAAGGTAGCATTAAGTCTGTTTTTGACTTCAGTGGCAACAGAATTTCATGTAAGAAGCCCTGAATCCAGTATACAATACAGATGTGAGAATAAAATTCAAACTATAATTTATCAGCATTTCTCACAGAGTGCACACTGAGGCATCATCACTCAAAAGAGAATTGAAAAATATAACTAAAAGGAACAACTTCATGAGACATATTATTGTAAAACATGCATATAAAGTACATATTACTGATGTCTAGTTAAGGTAAAACATCTTTTCTATTGTATTTTTTTTTTACACTCCCTCTCTTTTTCTCATTTGTTCTACTGCTTCCATGCTGTCTGGATGAATTCATTACTCTAATTTTAATCAATTTACCATCCATTCTTCTCTGCGCAGGGATTCCCTCCCTCCCTAAAAAAAAAAAAAAACTTTGATCAGAAAGAATATTATTTTCTTCATATTATGAGAGTCTAGGATTACAAATTATCCCATGTATATTTTTCCCTAATATAAAGAGTTTTACAAGGGATAAAAGAAATTATTTCACCCTGATCAGGTTTTCTGTAATATTTACCTTGTTCCAACTGTAGCTGCAGAAAGGAGAATGGTGTCCACTGGATACAGAGTGTTGTGATGAAAAAAGAGGGGATTTACCTATTCAGTGTGTTTTCTGAAATCTAGGGGAAACTTCTTCCTGAAGTCACCTGCATACTGTGGGAAATTACAGACAGGATGCTGTAACTTGAAGGGATTGGGGAAACCTGCTTTACTGCTTTTGTGACAGTAATTATTAGGACATATAAACAAAACAGAAGGAGAACAGAAAAAAAAAACCAACCCCAAGAAAACAACCAGAACCAGCTTAATGTAATAGACAAATGATTCTCTTTTATTGCTGCTGGAAACAAGGGCTATCCTAAAGTCCCAACCATGTCACACACAGTCACTCCCAGCACTTGTTATCTGACCTCACCTGAGCTTGCCATCATTCTGCTTTGTGTGGGGGGAAATGAAGCATCAGAATCCAATTTTTTTCTGTCATATTTTTTTTTTATGAACCACAGGTCCTGTCCTGTACTCTGTAAGTCACCACTTGGGAGTGGTTTAGATATTCTAACAAGCTGATGCAGCCATCAGACATAACTTCTATAGCTTAGGTCATAAAGGAAGACTCGTACTGGCAGGCCCTATCGATGCCTGAGGAGGTGCATCCAGACAATGTGACAGGCATTACAGGAGGTGGACAAGCCAGACAAGCCCTTTGGTTGCTATCCAAGAGGATGATAATCTGATGTGTTACTGGGAATCACCTGATGAGCTGCCCATGGGATCAGATGATGATTGGGGACCAAGAGCGAATAGGGGAGATTATCTGATAGGAGTTATAAAAAAGATTCCTCAAAGGCTATTTTCAAACACCAAGAGGGACTTCTTATAGGCTGTAATTGTTCTCAGAGATGACACAGATGTTAAAGAAAAGCTTGATCAAATTTTGCTGCATCATGTGGTAAGTTCACAGGCAAGACTGTGGTTGGGATGGAAAAGCAGTGTTCATCTAGCCTTTCCTTGTATTTCGTTTGGGGATGAGGAAATACTGGGTTTCTCTATTGAATGGTCAAACATCTATAGAGAAACCCAGAAAGAAACTGTCAGGTCTGTGGCATTTTGGCAGTTAGGAAAAAGTCCCAATCCCAAACCTCCCAATATGCGCAGGTTAGAGGTACAACATGGGCTAAGCTTAGAGGATGTGAAGGGAAGGCAAAGGTAAGGAAGGGTCTGTAAATGGCTTCTGTGGCAACTTCTCAGTGTTATCAAAATAATTCATTAGTTTCTGTCAAGATTGAAACCTGATTAGTGAGTGTTTTAAGGCAAGTAAAGTGTCCCTGAAGAAGATGAGCAGGATGACCAGGATCTTGGGATGACTGAACTTGAGGTCTCACCTCCATGGTAAATAACCTCTGCCCAAAGGGAACAGACCGGAGTCTATCTGGACCAAAGGAAATCGCAAGGGTTCACACACAGCACCCTGGCTAAAATCCAGCACAGGGTTCTCAAAAAGCAGGGAGTATAATAGCTGCTATAATTTATGGTAGCACTTATTTAAGTAATTAACTCTTATCTGAGTTTGCTAACTTCCTGAAATTGTTCTCTTGTTCTGTGAGAAGTCTTACATCCTATGATATAATTGGACTCTCCAGGGTCTTTCTTTGCAGAATTTAAAAAAAAAAAAAAAGGAAAAAAAAAGGACTGTTGAACTCAATATACTTCTTTTTAAAGTTAGAGATTTTTCTCATAGTTTCCAGTAAGATGTAGACTCCAAACTGCCTAAATTTAATTTGAAATTGACAGTTTGCTCTCTTTTTCTTAAGCCTCTAGAGCTATGCCCCAACAAGCCTACATATTAGATAGAAAGCATCCAAGTGAGGGGGGGATAAACAGTATTTGTTTTAGTAAACAGTAACATGCTCAGGCACAAAAGTAGAAATAAGAATTAAAGAAGTAAATTCATTACAATAATCAGTTCTCATTCTCTTAGCTGTATTAAACAGTTGCTCACCTCTAGAAAACACAAATTTCATCTTATATAATAAGATAATGCCGTTTCGCAGTGGTGAATTTCATGTTTGGTCTCAATTGTGATACTACACTGTCACCTCAAATAATTTCTAAAACAACAATTAACTTACAAGACCCTCTCCCATCCTACCCCACCAATATTCTTCTAAAATTAAGTATTATCTTCCCTCTCCTCCCTCTCAAAATTTACTATGACTTCTGTCAATGATAAGCAAATACTTAACTAGAGCTGTGTTCAAAAAAAGAAAATTCCTAGGGAAAAACTGATCCAGATGCACAAACAACGAACATGATGAAAGCACTTTCAGGGGCTTGTACCAAGTTCTACCCCTCTTCTGTTTGCAGCCCCTTTTCCCATTTTAGTAACATCTTCTAGCAGGCACTTCAGCTTGGGGTAATATGTTTGCACATGTTATTCTGCTTATTTAATTGTACTGCCTTGCATTAATGTTTAATAATACTTTGAATATACAGAACCAGGCATGGAGACAGAACTCATGTGTATGTATATTTTAGATAGATGTGTTTAATTTCAAGGTTTCAATTAGCATTGTGAGATGGCCACATTATTCCCAAGTGATAATGCCATGAGATATACAATTGTTTCTAAACAAGGGTGAACACAACCTTTGTGAACTCCTGTCTTAAATGTGCCATCACTTTAGAAACTTTTTAGCCATTCAGGAGAAAAAGTCTACTGTTGTTGAACAACCCTAGTGAGCTGGACTCAGAAGGACCAGAAGTTAATGAATTTCTGAACAGATTATAAGCATGAGGAAAATGAATCTTTTTCTTAAAGGATGTTTCTTAGCTGTGTATGAGAAGAAGTTTGTTTATCTTTCATTCCTGAGGTGAATTTAGGATTGTGCAGTTGTAGGTGAAATATCTTCAGAACAATGAACAGAGATGGATGTAGTCAGAGAGAATGAACAGGGAACCTGTGGTTAAAAATTACACCCTGCTTAAAAACACCCGAGACTTGAAACACTTGGTATTTCAGTCCTGCATGAAGAACAAAGGTTATGCAGGCTAAACCAGACATCTAGTGCAGGTTACTCCATACTGTGCAAAGCCTTTGTTCCAGCTATTTGCCAGTGCAAGATTGTTCCCATCAGCTGGTGTGTTTTATCTGACCTATCCAATCTACCTGTAGAGGGTATGGTCTCTGCCCTTGATTTTCAGCCCAAAGCTTTTCAAACACTGGTGCCTCAACCTTTTTTTCCCACTTTTGCAGTTTCTACTAGTTTCAAAATACACAGGTAACCTCACACTGAATAAACTCTTTCCAAACAGTCTGTGCTAATCTTAACAACGTGATGTCATCCAAACTCCACAGCATTTGTGAAACATGTTTTAATATTCCAGATCTTTTGATCTTGTCTCATAAATCAATCCCTTCATCTCTTTAATTATTTTAATTGCTCTTTTTTAAATTCCCTTCAGTGTAATTTTCTAACAGGAAGATTCCCAAAAATATCCCAGGCATGACCTAGTTAAGTAGTATGCACACAGTAGTCACACCAAAGAAGTGGTAGAGAATGGTGTTAGTTCCTTCCTCAGCGATGGGATCCTTCACAAGGAGGCTTAAATTCTGTGGGCTTTGTTTTTATGCTTTTCTGTAAAACCATAGGTAATTTACTGTTTGCTTTCACTCCTACATACTGATATTGCAGGTTTCTTCCTCTTGTTGGATGTTTTCCTACAGCTCTACCAAAGTTTCTAAGATGAACCTCTTCTTTTTCTTCTTTTCCACCGTGTATTGAATTTGTTCATGTTGTTTTGCCAGCTTTTCCAGTTCCACCTAACCCAATGAGCAGCTGCAAAAGCCATTTATGCATAGGAGCTATCCTTTAAGTCAAAGTTTAAGAAAGAAAGACTTCATACTGTTCTTTGTAATAATTCATTAGCCTTTTCAGCTCTTCAGCCCACTAAAAAATCGTAAAATAGGACACAGTAAAACCAGTGTTCTTTTTTCCATGGCAAATTTAATTAAAAAGATGATGTTTGAACTTTCTCTAAGTGCCAGTCTGAAATGATTGGCTTCAACTGCAAAACTAATGCCAGGAAAAGATTTGGATGACATATTGATGTTCCTTTTTTTTTTTTTCCCTTCCCTGTAAATGCAGGAAAGTTGTTCATGTGTATGTAAGGGCATAATTTAGCAAGGCACTTAGCACATATGAACAAATACATTTGAAGGTACTTAGGTGGGAACATCATTATTACCTTCTTCCAAATATTCCACAATGGATAGACAATGTAATAGGCTGAACAGAACATAAGGTGTTGCTCCCACTGAAGAGAGTAAAAATCAATCCAGTAAGCTCTTTCATGGAATGAGGTAACTGAAACCACTGCAGCAGCCACAAGCAAAGGTGAGAGATGTAAGAGATTTTAAAGAGCAGAGATTTTACTGGCTGTCTTGTGGCAGTTGCATGTCTGGGGCAAAAAAAAAAGTAGAGAGATTGAAGTTGGCAGCAAGGAAGCATTGATTTTGGTTAAAAAAAGAAAAAAGAGAGATAGCATTAAGAAAAATTGGAATTCCTGATGTAATGGCAACAAGGATACACAAGCCACCCAAACAGAACTATATAACCCCCTACAACATCCAGGACTGGATCAAAGACATTGAATGGGAACATGCAAAGCTGTCTGTTTTAGGTAATTAATCATAAAATCCCCCAGCCTCTCATGTATGAGCTGTGTCAAATGAAGACCATCTGAAGAAAGCATAGTTAAGTACAGACCTGAAGATGTCTGTGTGTCTTCTGATGCACATTTCCAGAGAATGTTTCTGCTTTGCTCAGGGTGCTTGTGGGGAACTGTAACTGTTCAAAACAGGGATATTGTAAATTTGCCCTGAAAAAAACCTTATGGAAAGTTATGGAAATAATCACGGTAGCACAATAGATTACATGCTAGCAGTTACTTGTAAATATCTTAATTTAATTGTGGAATCATGTAAAACCATTGATGCCATGGCATTGTGCAAATCCACTCTCATTCATGCAATAAAACTAAAGGAATTTGCCAGCTGGCACAGCTCCTAGTGACTGACACAGCCAAACATCTTCCCTTGTTCTCAACATTGGTGAGGCCACACCTGGACTCCTGTGCCCAGTTCTGGGCCCCTCAATTCCGGAAGGATGTTGAGGGGCTGGAGCATGTCCAGAGAAGGACAGCGGAGCTGGGGAAGGGTCTGGAGCACAAGTCTGATGAGAAGCAACAGAGGAAGCTGGGGTTGTTAGGCCTGGAGAAAAGGAGACAGAGATGACCTTATCCTCTACAATTCCCTGAAAGGAGACTGTAGACAGATGGGGCTCGGTCTCTTCTGCCAGGCAGCCTGCGACAGGAGGAGAGGAACAGTCTTTATCTGCACCTGAGGAGATTTAGCTTGGACATTAGGAGGAACTGCTTCACAGACAGGTTAATGGAATGGGCTGCCCAGAGGGGTGGTGGAGTCACCGTCCCTGGATGTTTTTAAGGAAAGACTGGACGTGGCACTCTGTGCCATGGTCTCGTTGACACAGTGGTGGTCGGTCACAGGTTGGATTCGATACCTCAGACGTCTTTACCAACCTAATTGATTCTGTGATGTTGTGATTCTGTGATCAGTCCTGTAGCCAACTACTTCTGGATGCTGTTTTTCTGGGCTTGTAATTGCATGTGATTAATGAAATTTGTGACTTCAGCCCGCTGTTTTATAGTTATCCGTTATGAATAAAAAAGACTTGAAACAAAAGGCTTTAAAGACTCCCTGGTCTGCTCCCTCTCCAGGGAGGGACAGCGGGGCCCCTTCGTGCCCACGGCGGCAGCAGGTGACACACAGCAGCCCCACCGCCGCTGGGACCGCTCCGCGGCCTCAGCGCCAGGACACCATTAAGGGATTTCAGGGGGTGGGTGGTGGTGAGTCGCACCCCCAAGGGCTCTGCGGACACGCCGAGCGGGGTCTCTGGGCCCGCCGCTTCCCCGGGCCCGCCCCGGCCCCGCCCCGCCGCGCTCCCCCCCGGCGCCGCCGCAGCCCCCGCGCATATAGGGCCGCTCCGCCGCACGGGCCGCGCCGCCGCCGCCGCTGCTCCAGGCATGGCACAGGGCTCTACCTCACTATGGCAGCAGCAGCGCGGCACAGCACCCTGGACTTCCTGCTCGGCGCCACAGGTAACCGGGCTAGAAGACGGCGGGCGGCCAGCACCTTCCCCGCCCGCCCCGCTGGGTGTCTCGCCGGGGCCGCCGAGGATGAGGCCCGCACGGGCGCCGCCTCCCCCCTCCGGCCCTTTCCCCGGCGTTCCCACCGGGCCGTGTTTGTCCCCGGCATCAGCCTCTGTCCCTGGCCAGGCGGGCGGCCCGCTGCGGCCTCCTGCCCAGAGTCCGCCGCCGCGGGGGCTGCACCACCCGGGGGGAACCAGCGGAGCTGGGCCGGGCCGGGTCGAGGCGGACGTGCGGGTTCCTCCGCGGCGACTCCGGGCGCCCCAGGGCGCGCTTTCCGCGGGGGCAGCGGGGGCGGGCGGCAGGCGCCGAACCGCAGGGCCGGGGGGAGGGAAGGAGAGCCTGGCTGTTGGCGAGCGGCCTGGCCCGGGTAGCCCCGAGGCCGCCCTGGCGCTGCGGCTGCACCGCACTTGAGGCGGGCGCGACGAGCCGGGCTTGCGGCTGCCGCCGAGCGAGGCGGGAGTGCGGTGTCACCGCGGTGCTGCTCGAACCTGGTGGAGAACGCGATTAGCGCTGGAGCGCCGGGCTGTGGCGGGGCCTGACCCCGCGGGTATCTGCAGGGGGCACGTTCGGGCCGGGAGCTGCGGCAACAACCACGTTTCCCGTCGGCCGAGCCGGGTGGAAAGGTTTGGTGGGGGAAGGGGGGAGCTGCCGTGGGCGCCAAAGCGCCTCGCTGAGTGCTGAGCCAGGCCGCGGGCTCGGTGTGGCCTCCGGCACCCGCCCCTGAGCCAGCCTGGCCCTGTGTCGAGCCCCTTTCTCCTTCCCAGTTTGGTGTGAAGGCAGTTCCTTGAATCTTGCATCCTTGCAAAGACAAAATTCCTTAAAATCTTGGCTTGAGAAAGAGGTTTCCTGACCGCAGGGGCTTTGCTGCGAGCAGTGCTCTTTGTGGCATTGCTGCATGTGCACTTCGGAGAGCCAGGAGCAGGAAGGGGAAGGTGTTACTGCAGTTGTTCCCAAAGAGTGTGCTTTTGGGTAGGGTACTGTGGTTTTCACAGTGAAAACCTTTCGGTTTCCCTTTTACACTGAGTTTTTTTTCAGGGCGAGTTAGCCATTCTAATGGTGACCTAATGGCAAATGAGATAGTGCTGCTATTTTCCTTGCACCTTGTGCTTGACTAATCAGCTATGAGCAGAATTGGTAAGCTAGACTAGTGTAAAAACTAGTTTCATTGAAACCAACCAGCCCCCACAATGGCTTTGTTGTCACTGTAGTTCTCTGAACTACCATAGGTTCAGGAGTTATAACAATGACTGGCTTCTGCAGAAGGGTCAAAATTGCCAGGGATAAAGTAGGTACTTTACCTATGGCTTATTTATTGAAAATAAGCCATAGGTATGTTAGCTCCTCTGTGATATAAAAAGCAATGCTGTTAATTAGAGAATGTGGTAAGGACCTTAACAATTGCTTTGATTTTAGGTAGACTTTTCCACTTGCCTTTACTTTTGAGGGCAATGTTTGCATCATTGTCTGACCAAGATGGATGTACCTAAGTGGGGATGGGTTGATAGACCCACTGTAGAAGTGTTGATGTGTAGGTCAAAGGAAGGAAGAAGCGTTTTTCTCTTCTTATATTGGTCTCAGCAAAACAGACATCTTCAGTGAGACATGAACTTTTCAGCTGTGACGGCTCAGTAGTTGGTTTGTAATTCTTCTGCGGAATTTTTCCTCTCATCTAGTGCTTATGGTCCAAAGCACAGAGTGTCATCTAAATAGAAAAAACTGGTGAGTGTGCATGTGTAGTTTGTATTACAGGTATTAAATTTTATAGCTTAATCGTAGATTGTCAACTAATTGAGTTTTTTTTTCCTCCGAATTAGGTGGACAGTTAGACTTCTGAATGGTATGGAATGCCCTGAAATAGCATTTAATAAAATTAAATATGTGGTTTTGGACCTTGAGATCTTGTGAGGATAACGTATTTTTTCTAGGTCTCAGCTAAAGCTGTTGCATCTTTCCTTATGGAGAGGGCAGAATCTGTAAATTTGGTAAATGCACAGTCCTTTTACCTCAAAACATTAGCTGTGTCCTTGTTTTGACAAATGTGTATTTTTGTATATAACAAAAGTTGCCAGCTTATCATGGATGGGTTAAAAGGGACCTTAAGTGTTATCTACTTCCAAGTTCCCTGCCATGGGCAGCTACATCTTGGGTTGGGTCAATTTACACTGAACCACATCCAGCCTGGCCTTGAACACTTTCAGGGATGTGGTATCCACAGCTTCTCTGGGCAGCCTATTCCAATGATTTGCCACTCTCACAGTAAAGAATTTTTTCCTAACATCTAACCAAACCCTTTTCTCTTTCAGTTTGAAGCCATTCTCCCTTGTCACTCCAGGCTCTTTTTCAAAAGTTTCTCTTCTGCTTTAAGTTCCCTTCAGGTATTGGAAAGCTGTGATTAGTTCCCCTCAAAGCCTTCTCTTTTCCATACTGAACAATCCCAGTTCTCTCAGCCTTTCCTTGTAGGGGAGATTCTCCATCTCTCTGAATATCTTGAACTTGGTCCTTTCTGGACTTGAACAGGTCCATGTCCTTCCTGTGCTGGGACCCCCGAGCTGGAGGCAGCACTGCAGGTGGGGTCTCAGCAGAGCAGAGGGGCAGAATTCCCTTCCTCACCCTACTGCCCCTCAGTGCTTTGGATCCAGCCCAGGACACTGTTGGTTTTCTGGGCTGCAAAGGCCTGTTGCTGGGTCATGTCCAGCTTCTCACCCACCAGCACCCCCCAGTCCTTCTAGGCAGGGCTGCTCTTGAACTATTCATCCCCAGACTTTGTTGATACAAGGAGTTGCCCAGGCCTGAGTGCAGCCCCTTGTCCTTGGTCTTGTTTAACCTCATGAGATTCCCATGAGCCACTTCTCAAGCTTGTCCAGATCTCTCTAGATGCCATCCCATCCTTCATGTGTGGCAGCCATACCACTCTGCTTGATGCTGTCTGTAACTGATCTCTTTGTCTATGTCATTAATGAAGATACTAAATAACTGGTCCCAGTATGGAGCCCTGAGGGGCGCTTCTTGTTACTGATGTCCACTAGAACTCTTGAGCCACTGACCATGACCCTCTGGATGTGACTGTCCAATATTTACTTATGCACCAGACAGTTCACCCACCAAGTCCAGCTCTCACCAATTTAGAGAGAAGGATGTTGTGGGGGATCATATCTGGACCTTTGCAGAAGTCCAGATAATGGCATCTGTACTTTGTAGGAAGGTTGTACGATAGTTTGTTTCAGTGCAATGCATCTTGCAATAAATGTACATGGTAATGGCGTTTGTTTTTTTTTTAAGAATCTTCTTGATCTGAGTCATTATACATGGTTGAAATAATCTGTATATGTTTCTCACAGTTCCCTTTTAACACAGCAGCTATCCAAAGGCATCATTGTAATTGTGTACCATCAAGACTGAAGATAATTATTAAAGGCTGAGATGTTAGTAGTTCTCTGGGATCTGTTTATCACTTTGTTCTCTGGTATGTGTCTCTTGTCTTTATCCTCAGATTTCTGAGGTTCTCTGTGAGTGAAGGATGGAGGCTGTCTTCGTTGCTGCAGGGAGGAGATCTGCAGGATACTGCTCTGCCTAAGGAAGATGGGATTTTGCCATGTGTTAATACTTGTGTAGCTGTTAGCAACTGCTTGTGCTGCAGAATAGTGTGGGTTCTGGTGGGTTGTTCTCACTGGCTGACTTACTTGGCATGTTACAAACCCTTTCAAATAACAGCCCTGGTTTCTTCAGGCAGTCCAGTTGTCTTGGAATATTGTACTGTGGAGCTTGTAATGTATATTCTTTAGGACTCAGATGTACTCAGTAAGAATCGTGAGACTGATAACTCTTATGTAGCCCTTCTTTAGTGTTTGCAGTCATCACTTCCATAAGGTTGTTGGAAATGCCAGCAATGTCAATAAAAACGTGGGTCTGGGGAGTTGGAGAAAACAGGTCCTCTTGTGTTGGTTTGAGATGGGGGACCACAGTATTGCCTTGGGAATGGGGTTGCATGAGATGATTAAAGCCATGTACTTCTGCTAAAAGCTGCTGGTTTTTTTCCAAACTTTTCAATAAATTTTTTGTTTACTACTAAAATCTATATACTATTAAAAAAATACCCTTTTGCCTGTCCATGTGCTGTCCTTGTCCTTTTTTGTGTACTACAAAAATCTATATTCTATTAAAAAAAGGTCCTTTTGCCTGTCCTTGTAGCTATTTCCTCTAATTAGGCACCTCATTAGTTTTTTAGGAATAGTCAGTTAAAAATATAAGCAGGGGTGAATTTTTTGATAGCTGGATAGCACAGCCTGAGTTTCAGTAATCGTCTTCTCAAGAGCTGGTTAAATTAGCAACTCCAGAGCTCAGCCCTTTGAACAGAAGTATTTTATTTATCTGTGACCCTGGAGATAAACAGACAGCTTTAGCGGGGAAACAGCATATAGTTCCCTATCCTAAAATACAAGAAGAGTATTTTAACATTTATAAAAATGAATGCAGCTCACTGGCCTTCTTTATTTGGGGCATAGAAAGCTTTAGTTGTGGTCTTTTTGTTAGTCAGAAGAAATGAATTTGAGACTCCTCAAGTTACTTACTTTGAGGGCTTTATTATGAAAGTGTGTACACATTTGATGCCTTATACCTGTACAGAGTTGATTTTAGATTTACTGTTTGTTGTAAATCTGCTTGCACATGGGAGTTTTTCCATCCATGCATGAATTAGAGAACAAAGCTTAGTTTTCTTGGTTGTAGAGTATTGAAGTGATGGATGTTCTTCAGGTTTCTCTAAGGGTGGGAGGAGAGATAATATGAAGACTCTTGAGAGATTTGGGTTCTTTGCTTCAGCAAGTTGTTTTGAAAGGCAGATTGATTGGAAATCAGTTTGAATTGTCTCTGCTGTTTAGGATTATTGCTGAGGGGATTATAAACAGCACATGGTACAGTGGCACAAACAGTTGTGCCTGTAATACTCAGGGCCAGGGCACAGATGAGTGAGCTGGTGGAGGAGAGCAGTGATTACCTGAGCTGGCACAGTTACTGAAACCAATGCTTAGGAAGCTCTTGGGTGAATTAAACTCTGGGAATGCTGGGGTTGGAGAGAGTGCAGGTAGGGCAATGCTTAAATGTAAGAAAAATTTCAAGTGAATGTGTGTGTGCACATGATCTGATTTTCCTCAGATTAATGTTTTTAAGGAGCTAGAAAGAAGGGAATAACCTTTTGTAGGCTGAGCATCCTCTGTCAGTAGCTTGCTTCCTGTCTGCAGGGTTGGGTCAACTGCTCAATTCTGACACTGGGGGGGGGGGGGGGGGGGGGGGGGGGATGGGGATGGGGAAATCTTATCTATCAGAGTTATTCTCCTAAATATTCTTTCAGTATTGAAGTTTTTACTTAGGCTATCGAATTGTTAAATATTTGAACAGAATGCAGTTAAAATAATATTTTCCTTCTTGTCTTTGTTTGGATTGGAAGTCTTAATGTTCTTCATGGAGCAGTACTAAACTTTTATGTGCTTATTTTTGGCTGTGTTGATCTAAAATTTTGAAGGGGGGGAAGACTTGACAAGGTTTTGAGTTTTGCCCCTTTTAAAATATTTTTTGTTGTGTTTCCTTACTTCAAGAAATAATTAAGAAAATGGTTTTCTGAAAGGGTAATCTGCTGGGAAGAGGAGTGTTTAGGAGAACTAAATACTGCAGGGAGGGGGATTGAGGTTAGGGTTAGGGCTCTTCCTTGTGTTGGCTCTTCCTTGCTACTGTCTCTGAAATCTCTACCCTAACTTCTACCTGGGAAAACACTGCATGAGTTCAGTTGCTTGTGTTTTGAACTGTGTCTTGCTGTATTAAAGACAATTTGGAATTGGTGCTGGTTTGCTTTATTTAGCAGATTATCAACAGTTCTAGATGTTGAATCATTGTTCATCCCATACTAAGCGTGGAAATAGCAGAGAATGCAGGAAGAGATGACTAGCATTGAAAACTTGATATTTTGCTTGAAAACTTGTGGTTTCTTTCTCAAGTAAGTCAATCTTGTGTATGAAGGAGCAAGAAGATGCCAAGTTCAGCATTAGTCTAAGCCCAAGATTATAAATAAAATTAATAAAAGATTTGAGCACTTACCTATATAGAGAGTTACTTTTAATTTGATGTTCTCTGGTGGGTGCTTTTGTTGCCAGATGTACTAGAGGTGCTAAGGCTTTCTTTTTTCCTGTGAGACAGATTTTGCTTTTGTGGCTGGAGCTGGCTGCAGTTAGCTGTAGAAACAAGTATATTTGAACTTCTTGTGAGGAAATGGTATCTCTGATGCTTATAGCTAAGTTTGACTGGTTCTGTCAAGCATTGGATTGTCTGAAGTGCTGAAACATCTGATTGCAGTGATAACATGCAATCGACAGGCTTATCTCCTTACATTATTGATTTATGGTGAACAAAATTTGCTGACTCCTTAGCTATGATCTGTATGTGAAGACCATGTAAATAAGAATTAGACAAGACTCAGATGTCTCTGGAGTTTGCAACTTTGTTGTCAACCTTTGCTAAAAGTGTGTTTGCAACCTCGGTTCAGGAATGGGTCTGTTTTGGTTGTGTTTCCTTAGCAGCCTCCATGAGTGGTGTGGGCTCAGCCCGTGCCTTTGTCTGGGCTGTTGTGAGCTGAGCCCTCTGCAGGTCTCCACGGTCTAGTTCTGGCAGGCCTGGACCAAGAACTGGCCTGATGAGTGTCAGGGCACAAATGGGGCTTGTCAGGAGGTGTTAATACAGGTATTAATAGCTTTCCATTTTTAGCAGTAACGACTGCTATGAACTCATTGCCTGCTTTTGTTGGTTTCTAGTTTTGACGATTAAAATGCTTTATGACTGGAAATCTGAAAATATAATTATCTGATTCTCCAGCATGATGTCAAGTTCTCAATTCCTGCTTGCTCAGACATGAAGGAACTGTCACCTGCAAAGGTGAAGGCTAACAGTGTGGGAGATGTTTGTTGTGAGACTCATGGTTTGAGGCTGTAGAGCAAATTCTTGCTACTGGAAATGAAGACTGCTTTGAACACATTGGTATTTCCCATTTCAGATACATTTCTCTGACTGTGCCTCTTAAATATCAAAATAATGGAAAGGAGAGGAAAGTATATAGGTCAAGTACTATGCTTAATATTTTTCTAGAAGATGGTCAGGTCATAGGTGATTAAAGGGGCTTGAAAGATGTAAGTGACCAGAAGAGCTGATATTATTTGGACATGCTGAAGTTCTGTAACCAAGTGTGTTTTCTTCTCTGTAATTTTTTTTGTGTGGAAGGTCTACAGGCATTTCAACAGTTGCTAAAGTTTAAAATGTGAATGGTCTTTGTGTGCCAGTTGGTGGACTTCAGTTGTGTATTACTGGGTGACAAATGAAGTTTAAGGCATTGAAACGACATTTGTTGATACTAAGGCTCAAGTGGAGGCCTGTGTTGTTTTGGGATTTTTTTGTAGTTACCAGAGAATTGCTTTGTGATCTGTTGTGCGCATTTCCAGAAGATGGGCATTTAAGAAGTTAACTGTAGTAGGATGCCAATCATTACTGACTGCAATTAGAAGCCAGATATAGGAGAATACTTTTAAAGGATATATTTAATTAAAAATAGAGGAAGAAATAATTTGTAAATGTCAGTGAATGGGGGAGACTCTACTAGTGGTTGAAAATATGGTCCCCGATATGCTTCCAGACACGATGGTGTTCTAAAATTTTGCCAAAAACTAACAAGGGAAAACCCATGTCACAGATCTCTGTGGTGGATTCTTTTTAGTTTTTCATAATACATTGTTCTGCAGGAATCGTTGGGAGTGAGCCTTCAGATATTGATGAATCCACAACCAGAGGCACCCTATATTTGCATGATGAATTAGATTTTTTGATAGCCCTGATACAGCAAATCAAGTAGAGGAAGGGTGAAGGAATAACTTATTTTTAGTGCATTTATTCCATTATGGAAGTGGATGGATCTCATAGACCTATATTTGCTGAAAACTTGAGATCTTCTATGGAATTTTCCCCTGAAAGTGATTAGGGAGCTAATACCAAGTGCAGGGGAGGAGAGAGTGTTGAATTCTCCTTTTTGTAGCTGGGTGTTGTTAATGCTTTGAGGGCTCGTTCTGATCATGGTTGTTTTACCCACAATTTCCTAAAGGACCCTTGGATGCACAGAGTGATTCCTAATGGCTCTGGTGATCTTATGGAGGTGCCAGTAAGTTCATGCACTTGCTGGTGTGACACAGTATAGCTGCTTTTGCCCATATTCACTGTGTAGCTGAAAATCCTTAAAAATAGGAGTGGGGGAGGTGCTCTGTGGAAACCTTTGAAAAAAGCAGCCTTCTGCTCCTAACCTTGTGTAATACATAATGCAATAGAGTGAGTGCACTAGGAAGCTTGATGATTTGTTTTCTTGTGGATGAACGAGTAGTAGATGACTATTTCCACCTGCTGCCCCCTTAAGCCTCATGCCATACATGATTTATTGACTTGTTGTCTAAGTCAACATAATGAGCATGGTCCTCATGGGTGAAATTGATTGAAAGGAGTAATTTTAGTATAATTTTCTGCTTCCCGCTGTTTTCTTCTTTTGCAGAGCTGGCAAGGACAAAACAAAAGATTTTTCCTGTATGTGTGTTCTGATGGGAGACTTTGAAACTTAATACTCAGAAGGTGTACGTTGCTAAAACCAGTTATTCATTTGCATCTGTTATCATGTCAGGAAAAAGCTACCTGCTTTGTTCTGGGCAGTTATGAAAGCAGAGGTCTTAGGGTATGCTTGGAGTGTGTACTTTCATTCTTGTGAGGTGTGGGATTATCTTGTTATAGGAGGACTAGGCTCAGCTTAGGCAACTGTTGGCATTCTGACTTCAGTTGAGCCTGTGATATTGCTGTGAAAACTTCTCCAGATAGTCTGTTTCAAACACCTGTGTGCTCTGCTCACTCATTTTCCATGCAGGCAGATCCTTTTAACTAGCACAAAATAATTACAATTCTTAAGTTTTCTAGTGCTGAGAAAAAGATTGCCGTGCAGGAGTTGGTGACTAAGTGATAACAAGTTATCTGTAAATTATTATGTACTGCTCTACCTGGTCACATACAATGGAAAGGGGGACCTAGGAGGAGGAGGCAGCTGTTGACTTTCCATAAACTGTTGTGACTTTTAGCTTTTTTTTTTTTTTTTTTTGTTTGTTTGTTTGTTTGTTTGTTTGTTTTCTCAAGTGCTAAAAAAATCTAGGACATGAAAAATACATGGGAGCCTAAAGCTTCTCCTTGGCTCTGGCTTTTTAAAGCTTATGAACAATTTGGTCACCAATCATTTCTGCTGCAAACCTCTTAATTCTGCAGTTTTTTCATGGTTGAGATTGAGATACAATATTGGCATTGGAAAAACGCCTTGGATCAGTCTGTGAGTGAGAGATTCCCTGTACACCTGTGAGGCTGAGGACACTGTTTCCAAGAAGAGGTGGTGTTGGGGGGGCCGCCAGTTTGACTGTGGTGAGCTGAATGCCAGAGCAGTCCGGTGTGCATCTGTAGCAGGTTGGAGGCACCCCTCCTCACTGCTCTTCTTGCACTGCCCCTGGACCTCAGCTGCCTAGAAATGAATCTCTTCTGTCTGTTGTGTTCCCTTCATCATTTGTATGTGGTACCCTCCCACCTTGTCTCTGTATTTCCTTTAAGAATTTTGAAGAATGGGAGTTGATAGGTAGTGTGCCTGTATGCAAGAATATCAGACTTGCAAAACACAAGGATTTATTATGTTGAAACAACATAAACAGCTCTGAGCTGAAACAATATGCCAGCAGTTCAGGTTACTATTTACTGTTAGCATATTCTGCATCTTGATTCCTAATGTATGCTAACTCTTTAATGTATTCTTATGAAGCACTTAGTTTGATTTGTTTTATTCACCTTTCTCTACTGAATATTTAGCTGCCAAGGGGAAAATTCATCGGTTCCAGAATCATATATAAATGCTTTGTGTTTTATTGTTTTGGTTATGCTATATTCTCACTTGCTAGAAGAAATGATAGAAAATCAGGGTAAAAAAAAATTAAAGTTGGAAGTGGGGTGAATATTTTCAATGAGAATTAATCTATTCCCATAGCTAACTGAGGTTTTGTTAATTCTAGGGCATAAAGAAGTCTTAATCCAGAATATTTTTAGAGGTAGTCTGGCTCAATAGCAGATGATTCCAACACTGAGCTCAAGTATGAGGGTAGAACTAGCCAGTGTTGTGCATGAGGCCAGACCTGGTGCCTACAGAAACTCTGGACTTTGCTCTCATGTTCACAGATTATTGTCAATTACTGACTGCTTTGCTGCTCAAATTCAGAGGAACATCTGCAACTGCTGCAAGTCTTCTCTTCAGATGTGCTGGGGTTCAGAAATGTTCTGGCTAAACTGGGCATTAACTCTCTTGAAAAATACATATCTTTCAAATCCAGTACATAGTGGGTTTTGTTCCTGTTCTCTAAAGTTGAAACTCTGGGTATTTTTTATTACTTCTGGCAAATAATTATCAAATGCCTAAATCAGTATTTTATACTCGGTATCCAGAGTTTGTTTCCTTTGTTCCTGAATAATCAAAAATGTAATGACTACTTGAATAAACATTTAGATGTAGATTCAAAGGTGTTCCTGTTGTTTTAATAACCATTGTCCTATTTGCTTATCAATGCTTGATAAGAGCATATCTGAGCTTGGAGTGAGGTGGTGACAAGTGAGATATCCTGAGACTGCTGAAACTTCCTGATGCCTTCAAGCAACCACTTAAGGCCTCAAACATTTTATAAGGGAATCTCCAACTTGGGAGAATTAATTACCCCTCCAAGGCAAATCTTGTGTGGTATAACTAAAAGGATACCTGGTGAAAGAGCATGTTGTTGTTTTAATTTCCTAAGGTTAATAGCATAATAGGGAGAGCTTAATCAAGCTTGTGCCTGGGTTCTTAGCAAAGAACTTTATGGCTGAGTGATGAGCTGTATGCAAGGGGTTGATCTGTTCATGTAGCAGAAAAATACCAGTGGTGATTTGTCCTGCTGTGTCTGCCAAGATGCACCTAGCAGGATTCCTTAAAGCTGTTGAAAACAGGTCAAATGTGTTATGAGTACTTCAGTTCTTTAAGTCTGTTTGCCATCTTGCTGCTGTCTTGCAGAAGCTGCAGAAGTGAGGTGGTTTGGGGGTTGGTCGGACACTGGTTCAATTTGAGTCTCATGTAATTTTACCCTTGGCCCTTGGAAGGTATGGCATGCATTAGCAAAAAGGGTTTTTAAAGTTTTTGTGGTGGTGGCTTAAGGAGTAAATGGTGGAAATAGGCATTTGTTGTGAAAATGGTGGAGAAGGTAAAGGAGTTGGGCAAGGAAACAAATGCTTCTGAGAGAGTGGGGACTACATGTTCGAAGTGACAAAAATTCTTCGTGAATGTATTGGCATTGGAGCAGCTGCTCTTACCTTCTCCAGAAACGGCTGATGCTTGCCAGAAGCTGCAAGTTCAAAGTGAGCCTTGCGAAGTTCCCTTTGCAAGAGATTAGAACCTGTTAAAGAACTGTGGCTCATAGTTATGGCCCCATTTATCTATTCTTTTGATGTCTGAAAAACATGTTGGTTTGATTGCTGGCCCACTTATTACTGCTGTAACCATGGTTACTGGGCAGGCAAGCTGTGTACTCTGAGCCTTATTGCCTGTGCCATGGTAGAACGTGACACGGGATAGCAAGTCTAAAATTTTACTGGTACAGATGATGCAAATTTTTAAAGAAAGGTAGGGGAAGGAAGAAGTTTCATGATGGTAGTGGACTGTGGTGTTTCATCAGTGGTGCTCCTGACTAAGAAGGAACCAGCAGTTAAATAGTTCACTGTGGTCTAGCAGAATTTAGTTTTGTTGGTCCGATTTGCCTTTAGCTTGCAACATGGAGTTGAGTAAGATTTAGAAGGTTGAAAAATGAATCTATCTCAGAAGATACATCGAGATGAGATAGAATGAGCAATAAGCAAAGCCTTCCAACATCTATTCAGTATCCTTGGCTACTGGGGAATTGGCTTGCTCTTGGTTTTGCTTGAAGAAAAGTAAATACTCTATCAGTTACTTCAGTCTGTCTGGTTGAAACATTCAGGGGTAATTCAAGTCTGGGGTTTATGGATGGGCAAACATAACTTTCAAGCAATCAGGTTTTTAGCTTAGTCTAACGTGGAGTTGGATAGAGATGACTGATTGAGGAACTTTATTTGGTATGGATCTGTTTTTCAGTTCTTTGTAGCTCATCCAACTCAATTTTATCCTGGAAACTATTGCTGATTATGTCTTCTGGCTACCTGTACTGGCTTCCAACGTATATGCATTTTGGGAGCAGGGGTAAAACAAAATAAGTACCTTGGGAATAACTCTTTAAGACAGTCACAATGGGGAAGATTGTGTCTGTGCTGGGGCATTTGATTGCAAACTGTGCATCCATCCTAAGTCAGCGTCAGGTGATTTCTCTCCTGGAGATACTCACTCCTGGTTACATTGTTGCCATATTGCATGACCTTAGTGGCGTAGTTCTGTGTTTTGTGATGCTACTTGTCCTCCAGGGACAGCCTGAAGATTAATGTTTTGTTAGGTCTCCTCACTTACACTGGTGTGATAAGTCTTTCCAGTTCTGTTCCTGTTCTGCTAAGTCCAATTTTAGGAGCATCCTCCACTAATTCACCTTGTCAGTTCCAAAATAAATGGGCAAAGCTTGCAACTTGTTTTTGAGACACTTAATTGAAGAAACTAAAATTGTTCATTAAAACTATGTTGTGGGAGCAAAGCACTCCCAAAAATGTACATCAAACTTGAGACTTCTGGATTTAGCGTATTCTGACTGAATAAATACCTTTATGGACAAATTATCAGCTTGCTTTTGAAGGTAGTTGTACCAGAGTAATGTCAGTTATTTCCAAGTGAGTTTTTGTGTGCTCTTCTGAGAGTTCTTTTCCATAATATCTTGAAGATTTCAGCTGGGGACTAGCTCTGGCCTGGATGTTAGAAGAAAGAATGTTTGTGTAAGGGTAGAGTGGATGGGTTATTTTTCAATGCCTTTGTAGTTATCCAGTACTACAGCTTAACATTTTTCAAGGTTGCTTGTCAGTGCTGTGGGGTTTTTTGGGATTGCTGTTTGTGTGTTAAGCAATTTTTAAAAGAAATTATGTGAGTAAAGACTTGTGTGATTGTGATATAGTATATGATCAATAGTAGCTGTAAATTTAAAAATATTCTGGTTACACCCATAGTAGACAACCATTTTTGCTCAGGTGTGAAAACTGATTTAAAGTTGTTTGGATAACCATGCACTGAGAAAGATCTCTGGGTAGATGAGGATGGGCAGAAGAGAAGACAGATGAAAGAGTGTTCAAATAGTACTTTAATAAAAATTAATCCAGGCTTCCAGGAAAAACTTTTCAGCCTCTAAAAAAAGGTAGAAGTAACTTGAGTGGAAAATGCTCACTGATTATTTTTTTCTCTCTTAATCTTGCAGCTGATTGTAATGCCGTTCTTAAAGCTCTACAGCCCATTTTTCAGGAGCAGGGAATGACAGAAACAGTTCATAACTGGGAAGACCATGGTTATTTAGTAACCTACATCAAAAAAAATGGCAGGTGAGTGGATTTTCTTTTGATTATATCTCTGCTGTCCTTCCTTAACGTATTTATTTTTTCCTCTATTGGACCTTCTGTAGTGTTGATAGGGCAGGCTGTCCTTTTATCAGCCTTGTGTATGAAGTAGCTGTGATAAAGCAAAATATTGTTTCTAATCTGGACTATGTCATCTTGCAGTTTGGATATCAGAAGGTTGAACTGGTCAGTCTGGTCTGGGCCATAGAATGGTGCCTTGGTCTCAGCACTAGTCCTTCCAGATGCAGGAAAGCTCAAGTCAGTTCAATGTATTTGTAATTTTCTGACCATTAAATATGTCTGAACATGTTGGAGTCTAACCTTGGCATGTGAACAATTGCAGCTTTGTGTCTGTCTGTATTTACATACTGTTATATGCTTCAAATTCTCAAGCAGCTTCTGAGGTAATTAGCAGCATGATAAGGGTGGTTGGTGTCATTAGTGACACAAAAGCTGAGTCTGCTGGGACAAACTGATAAGCAAAACTACATTCACGTTATTTCCAGATGCTGCTTCACGGTTAGCTGATTATGGTATACGTTAATCTGGTCTATTTATAAGTAACTATCATGGCTTTATTGCACTAAATTTCTTTATTGTTATTCAGTTACCTGTTCTTTACATAATTGTGGCAGCTGCTGCTTTGGGGTTGCCTGTTTTCTGTTTTTTTTGCTGGTTGGATTTGTTTTGCTTGGTGGTTTGTTTCTGTTTGTTTAATTGGGATTTTTTTATGGGGGGCTTTTGGGACCCAAACTAAGGTAGCAAGTAAGTGGATATGAGTAGTTCTATGTTTATCATTCTCACTTGTGCTCTATGAAGTTTTTAGTATATTTCAGTTAGCTTTTCAAATGTGATGCTGGCTTTTTCTGCTTGAAATTACTTGTTTTTTATACTTGATGTGTCTAGAAAAACCTGTTAGTTGTATCTTGCTTTTGTACAGCCTTGTTTATTTTGTCTTTAATTGCATGTACTTTTATATTCTTCCTGCATAATTTGATCAGCATTGCAGTTCTGGAAACCTTTTGTCTCTGAGTTGGTAAAAAGATAGCAAAGTTGGTAATTTCCTACTCTGGTTCTATCCTTCCTCTCTATTGAGTTAAGCTTTCATGTAATTTTTCTAAAAAGATATCAAGGTTCTACCAACTCTGAAGAATTAAAAGATAATACCTAAAAGTAAAAAGAAGTTAGAAGATTAAAAGGTTGGGTTTATTTGATTACATGTCCTCACGTTGCTTTCCTGCATTTCCTTGAGTGTTAGAGGTATATGAGATGTGAATTCTCAAGTCGGGTTTTCTCTTTGCAAATTCATCTGATCATTCTCCTTAAGATGATAGCCTCTTCTAAAGGAGCAGTTTCAGAGTTAAATTACCTGTCTTTTGATGTGTTCCAGGAACTTCCTAGAAAACAGTGTTTCGTTGCATAACTTTTCTAGGACATAAGTGAACTGGCACCTGGATGCATCTCTGAGAAACATTCTTATAAAAACCTAGATTTTAAAATATCTGACTCATTTGCTCTTGTTACACTGTCAGCTGAACATGTGCATAGGGGAACTTTCTGTGAATTTTGGGATCTCAGCAGTTTTGTTACCTCTGGTTATACAACAAGCCTGAATACTTTTTTTTTGAAGGTAGCCCTAAACAGTATATTTTTGCTAGTGTAGTTTGTATTTGTTTGATGTAGTTTCAGGTAACTTAAACAAATGAGGTTGTAAACCCATAAAACCCAACAGACTGTACAGTTAAAAAACCTTGCAAAACAAGCACATTTCACAAATTGTAAGAATGAACTGATGAGCATATGGATTTCAACTGACTAAATAATTAAAGCAGAACTTGCTAGTTCTGTTTTAATACCAGCAAGTTTGCCTGTACTTAGTGCCTTAAAATATCATACATTTTAATTAGCATAAAAATATTGCGTGACACAACTAGGTAGAAAGTAGCCAGGGCATGCAGGCTTTTCCTCTTCTTTCCTTGCAAAACAGTGAGTGTACTTCATTTCCAGCAGCAGCTTGTGGTAAAACTTGGAAAAAAGAATTGTAATGTAGGTATGTCATGAGCAGCTCTTGTAAGGATGGCTGGCTACAACTTGTTACAAGTTCCCTAGAAGGAGAGATGGCGTGGGTGCTGTGAGTAAAGGTTTTGTGAGCATGTGCACACAAACATGTTTTTAGCCAGCCAAAGGTGACTGAGCCATTGCAAGACAGATGTGCAGTTGATGTAAAGCTGGGTACTAATCCCTGGGAAAAATATTTGAGATGAGATAGTAATATGTTGCTAAACAATGTCAAACTCCAAAGTTTGCTGAGATAACCCCCATAGCCTGCAGGTGCTGCAGTCTGTGGAATTGTGGGCCCTGCTGTTGACAAAACTGTCTCTGACAAAGCCACCAAGTGAACAGCTCCATGGAGGGCTGCACTGGTGGAATGAATTGGAGCTGATTTGGGGATTAAGACCTGCTTTCCTGTTGTTATTACCTAAGCAACAGATCCCTGTTCTCTTTTGTCCAAAGCTAAGCAAGCAGAAGTCATATGTGGCAACTCTTACCTGGTCCATTTACTTTGTGATTCGCTCTGACAAAAAAACCAATTGAGGGAGGTTCAGCTGAAGATATTTACTAATGGGGTTGTCAACACAAGGCTCTGGAGTTGGGCAGGGAATGGCTCACTTGAGCCACTCAACTTCTTCTCTGAAGTAGTGGGGATGGATGCATTCCTCTCTGCTTTGCCAGCCCCCTTGCCCAAGCACTGCTTGGGGAGCTGTAGCATGTGCCAGAGTGGAGGTCTGTCTCTTGAGTTTTGAATCTCAAGCAGTATTGTTTTTCTGAGCTGTGTGTTTTTAGGTTCTTTTAGAGAGGTTTGTAGGGTCACATTAAGCAGCATGCTTTTATTGAAATGTCACTATCTTGGACTGAGCAGTTAAAAGTTAGGTTTAAAACATGTGACGTTTTTATTTATGTATATGTGACTTTGTACAGTCATACTGCTCATTATATTTCAACAGATTGAGAAGTGTTGTTCCATCTAAGTTAAGGAGAAAAATCAGTGAAGCTAATCTTTAAAAACTGCTATCTTCTGAATTTATACTTTGGTTTAATCTCATTACTGCTTGTGAGCAAGTAGCCTTTTATTATACTGCATAGAACTATGAGAGTTTTTTTTTTCCTTGTAAATCTGTGCTCAGTCTTTTGTCATGTTCCACCTTGAAGTTCTTCAAAAACCCGCAAAACCTGAAACTAGAGTCATGGTTTCTGCAGTAGAAGAGTGTCTTTTAGAAAAGTTTTGACCTCCCCTAGACCACACATCAATTTTTAACTTTGGTGTCTGAATTCTTATTTAGACAAGTATAATCCTACTGCATTTGACTTCACTGTTCACAGCAGTGCAAATTTTACCCAGTTGAATTTGGTTTGTATGTCACAGAGATGCTGATGAATCTGTTAACACTATGAAGGGGGAGGGGAGTATGTTTACTTTTTTCTTTTCTTTGTTAGTCTTGCTAACCACTCTGTATGCTAGACAGCATATTTTAAAGGAGCAGGATGAACATTCCTCAGCTCTTTGTTTCAGGCTAAAATGTTTTGGTTGCCTATAGAGTGACCCAGAATGTAAAAATGGCTGAAGAATAGGAAGCAGTTGGTAGGCATCAGCAAAAGCTACCATGGTAGCTTTTATTGGTTTAATTTTCTTATTCTGTAAAAACAGAACTGGATTAATGATATAATGAAGAAATGTGATTGCCTAGCTCCTTAAGGTCCCTCAAGTACTTTGTAGTTAAGGTGAAGAACTTTAAAAAAGAGTATGTTTTAGTTAAACAGTGTCATGCCATTTTCAAAAATTTTACATTTCCCTAGTATAAGCAAATTTTTATTTCCCCTCTCATTCAGTAGTTTGACAGGTGATGCTTTTAATGGCAAGCTGTTTTTTAAGTACTTGAACTATTCTTTCATAGTGATTCAAAGTTAGTCAGCAGATAAAAGCTTTGATGGGTAAAGAGGATTTTGTAGATACTTGTCTTTCCATCCAGCTTTATTCTGTGGGTGTGATGGTTTGGGAAATCCTTTCTTGGGTACGTGGGATTGTAATGTTGCATTGTACTCTGCAGTGCAAGTAACTTAAGGTAGGATGGTACATTCTGGGTTAGAAGATTTTAGCAGTTACTTTTTGATTTGTGTAGTTAGGAATTATTTGTTGACATCTGATGTTTTCTGATGTTCAGGTGCTAAGAAGCAGTGCTCAGTAGAATTGTGTCTATAGCCTACACCTGTTTGCATACAAGCACAAAAAGCTTGAGCATTGCCTTGGAGGACGTGACAGATATGCAGGTGCAGCAGCAAATGGAGTGTTCTTACCAGAAGTGTGACGGGTGGTTTTTTTTTTTTTTTTTAACAGGTATTGTATTTTTCAGAAAGATGAGACAGAAGACTAATTTTGAAGCAAACTTTATTTTTCCCTTATTGGATTCTAAAATAATATTTCCTGTATATTTATGTATAGAAAATGGAAACTATTTTGATTGTTTTAAGGAACACTCTTCCACATATTAAAAGAGCAGCTGCTAATAAAAACTTGTGTTCATATATGTTCTGCCAAGCAGAAAAATGTAAAGTGACAAAAGCCAGCATAGCCTTTGCTGTCTGCTGACTGAAGCTAGTAACTTTTTGTGAGTTCAGATTTGGCCTACCACTACTGTATTAATACTACTTAATACTAACTGTTCCTTTTTGAGTACACTTGTACTGTTGGCTGTGTGCTTAAATCTTTACAGGCATTTTAGCTTATTTTAGGTGTCTGTTTTCATCTGGATAACTTATAGCCAAGGTATAACCAACCTGGACTTGTATTATTGTTGAGAACTTTGAATTTCATCCAAGTTTTTTTACCATAAACTAGCTGAGAATATCGGCCAGAAACTTGGAACCTCTTGGAACTTGAAATTTAGTCCCATTACACAGCCGGCTGCCTGCCTTTCATCTCTTCCCCCTTGCCCCAGGTGTCAGGACCCTTCTGTTCTGCTAGAGGTGACAATTGAATGGGATGGATGGTCCTGCAGGCTGTTGTCTCTGTATTCTAAGGCTGTCATATCACTTACAAATCTGAAGTTGTGTGGCTGTACTTTCAGAGCAACTCTCTTCTCTGCCTTTATTGCCTCCCACCTCAAAGCAGGGGCAGGAATATCCCCTGCTGAGGCTCTCATGGAGACACAGGGGAAGTGAAGATGTCAGCTGTCGAATCTTATGACAGCTGTGTGATTCTTGTAGGAAATTAATTTAAAAGAGAACTGGAGTCACAGGGCAGTCAATCTATTGCTCATTTGTGCCAGCAGCAACTCCCAGAATATGGAAACAAACTGATAAGAACTTTTTCTAACAGTGAAAATATTTGACACCATGCCAGTTTTCAGGGAATCAGAGCTGTCTTATGAGCTGCATATACATTTTTCTGTCTGTAGTGCTGCAACTCTGAGGGCCTATGGACTTCACTCTCTTCACTGTGAATGGTCATGTCCAAAACCTGCTGGTGTGACCAGTACTTCCATCTTTTAAGTTCTGCTCTTTTGTCCTTCTCTCCTTTAAAAAACCTCAAACCCTCATGTAAACAGAGCCCTGGTAGGCTTTTGTGATTCCTCACCAAAACCCTGTGTCAGAGGACACCTAGTGGGGAAGCTCTGGGATGGAGGGAGGGCTGCTCCCAGGTGATGACAGTCTGTGTGCGCTGGGTGTGCATGTGTGTAGTAAATGGAAATACCTTTTCTTCCTGGGAAAAGGAACTGTCTGCAGAGTCTTGAGGAAAGACTCAGACTGCCCAGACCGTTCCACTGAAGAGAACTGGGTGACAGAAGTAACACATGAGAGCTGCAGATCACTGCTGTTCCAAAGCCAGCAAGGTGTTTTTATTCTTGAATTGCTTCAGTCAGTTTCATAATTTGATTGTTTTACAGTTACCAGAAGTTATCTTCAGATAACACACAATATTCAGGGTTTTATCTCTGACTGCAGCTGAGGGCTGAAGGTCCCAGCACCATGGGGAAGGTGGTGTTCCTATTGAGGCTGACAGTTTGCAAAAGGGACTCTGGAAGAGACAAAAAAGGTGGGAGTGGTGGGGAGATGAAAGGTCATGTAAACTTTGTCATAACAAGTGTTGGTTTGTGTTTTCCTTTGGGGCTGAGAGGGGTGATAAGAGAAGACAGGCAGAAAGAATGGAGCATTCAGAGAATGATACAGCTTTATCTGAGGTTTCTATGTTGTACTAGTGCATTTCTATCCCTGAATACCCTTTCTTTGTTCAGCCATTCCTTTTCTCATCCCCTCTTCTGCTTTTTTTTTTTTGGTGTATGTCTTTCTCCTCCACTTCCTTTGTAGCCTTTCTGTTTCTTTTTGTCTTCTCTCCTCCCTGGAATGTGAAGGATATTGCCTCTGCTACACTGTTTTCTTGTGTCCTTCCCCACTGCCCTTAGTTCTTGTTTTCCTCATTGCAAGTTCTTGGAGATTTGCTATTTGTTTGCCTAATGTACTTAGCATGGTGAGGCCTTGCTCTTTGGTCTTTAAATGTTTCTGTAGTAAATATACAGTAGGAGTTTTGTTGACTTTGCATGTGCATTCATCAATGAGAGTTTGCTGCTGCAATTTCTTTGCCAGTCAAAGCTGTGCGTTGCTCCAGGATGCTTATTGTTTTTCACTGACAGATTTTTATTCAGCTTTAAATGGGATCAGTGTCTCTGAATAGGTACTGTAAAAAAATTAAAACAACCAATCCCACCCACCCTGCCTGCAAAACAAAACAGAGACACACTTCCAGAAGTGAAAAGGAAAATACAGAGGAAGGAAAGTGTCCTGCTGTTTTCTTAAGGCTTGTTTTCAATTAAAAAGCCTAAACCAACACACCTGTTCCAGCAGGCCTGTAGACTAGCAAGCAGTGTTTTCTCATTGTACAATTGTTGTGGCTTAAACACCCAGTTTCACTGCCTTGCTTCCTACTGGTTTTATTAGTTGTGTAGTGATAGGCAAGTTCTCGCAACTTTGTTTGCTCTTTGTCACTTGCAGAGGAAGACTTGAGCTGGCACTGCCAACAGTTACAGATGCTGGGGAAAAATATACTCATTCTGAATTTTAATATAACTTGCTTTAGATTTTCTTTCCATACTCTGATTTTTGATAATAAAATTGACAACACTCTCTGTTGTAGTTTTGCCAATTTGAGAATTCACCCTCATGGACTGGTGTTGGTGGATCTGCAGAGCTACAACAATGACATGAAAGGAAGAGAAGAAGTTGATCAGGTACAAGTGTTGCTTACCTTATTAGGATTACCTAACTGTATGGAGAACCCCTTTTTTTGTCAGGTCTGTCAAAGTCTGTCATGGTAAAAGATTGAAAATATTGAAGTCAGTTCAAACCTGGATGCTCATAAATGAGGAACAGTAGCACCTGTTGAAGTTGTACACACATGTGAATGCATGAATGCACACCCTCCTCTTGCAAGTACTGGGCCTCATGTTCTTTGTAATAGTTGTGAATATACAGCAGCCTTGGTTAGGGCTTGGGTCTCTTCAGCTACCCAGGGCAGTGAGGGAGAGCATGAGATGCTCAGCCTCCAGCCTGGTGTATTGGTGTGAGATTTCTTTGTATTCTCTGTTCTGAGAGATGGGAAGCCTCCATACTCAATCTTTTGCTCCATGGAGAAAAACAATTTCATCTTTCCTGGCATGAAGGCTCTGGACATGGAGTATTGCAGGGGAAGAGGCCACTACTGAAGCAGGAATGGAATTGTGAAGAGTTCTCATGTTCCCTCTTTGGATGTGTTGTCCTGGAGAACAGCTAAATGCAGTGATGACAGCTGCTGAAATGTGCGCATTCTTGCTAGTAACAAGGCTGAGGAGGCCAGCTAGTTACTCATGGGCTTCTAGTGTTACATTTCAAAGCCTTTTCATATCAGGTGCTGCTTTATTGACTTCCAAGTTGGCTAATTTAACAGATATTTTGCATTAAGTGCTGATCTACAAATTCTACCTCTTGTTTGCTATTTTTTGCAGCTTCTAAACAAAGTAGAAGAAAGAATGAAAGAGCTGATTCATGGTAACATAAAAAGGGTAAAACGGTAAGTTTGTACCTCCCTCTGCTTCTGTATGTGGCTTGTCTGCGTAGTTACTAAGAGAATAAGCAAGTTAGGCTTTGCTGTAATGCAGTGAATAGCCTGGAGTATGAAGGGATGGATGGGATTTATTTTTAGTTTCTTGTGAGGGTTGCATGAAATAGAGAAAATGCAACGTGGAAGCAGGAGCAGACTGCTCTGAAAGAGCTGGGCAGCCAAGGGTGGCTGCTGTAGTACTGAGGCAACTCTGAGCACAAGCTGAATGTCAAGGATTGGCAAAAGACTTGGGCAGGTGGGAATAGAGCTGCAGTGCAGCTCTGGCACAGGGACCAGGGATGAGGATTAGAGCTAAAATGGAGCTCAAGCCCACAGAGGAGACTTTGCTCTGACAAGGTTTCCTGCAAGTCTTTCTCACAACTCTGCCTCTGCTGTGCCTCATGGTGCTCGCTGTGGGTATGTGTGATTTAGGGACCTGCCAAGAAGGCAGCTATGTTTTGTAGCAAATTTTTGTAATTAAACTTAAGGATGGAGACTTTGCAAGCTCTTTGTCGGTTTGGATTATTTAAATTCAAGGCTAAAATTTAAGGACTCAAATTACAGCTCATGGCCTGGTGCTGAAATAACTTTCATATTGGACATGGCTTGTTGTTGTCTTTGTGGTGGCTGTCTGGTAGTGACTGACACCTTGAAGCCAGGGAGCCCTTACTCTAGGCATGCACATGGTAGAAAGTGCAGCAGGTGCTTGAAGGAACATAAAAGTGAAAGTGGGTCAAGAAAAGTAAAAAGCAAGTTTGAAATCAACAAGGCTTAGTAAAGCCAAGGAATGAACTACAAAATAGGAAAACATTTAAGCAGTACTATGGCAGAAAGTAGATCTGAAGGTTATTAGAGAGCACAAGAAAATGGTAGTAATTTGAAAAGTGGTATTATACTTGTATAGTGTTAATTTACTCTGTTTTACATACAACTGTAAAACAGAAATACCTTGTTACTTCAACCTGGGAAAGTCTCACAAAAGGTGCGCAGTGTACGAACAGAGATGATCTTGCATTTGTCCTTATGGAGGAGAAGCTTTCTGAGGCAGTTTTGATGCTGAAATGATAAAGGGAGTTTGTTGAATCCCTGTGATAGGAATTTCTTAAAAAACAGGTCAGGACAGTGTCTGCCTGGAGTGGTCTAGATCTTTTGCTTACCTCAGTATGGGGAGATGAACAGTGCATCAGGCATGGGTCTTGTCACATGCTCCTCAATGTCTTTTTTTTTTTTTTCTTGTTTTTGGTTTGTGGGTTTTTTTTGGGGCTTTAATTTGTTTTGCATTTTGCATTGTTTTGTTTAGGTGCCAGCTGCACTCATGCAGCTGCAGTAGTATGGATGTAGGTGAAGTTTCTCAAGCCTTTTTGTTGTAAGGCAGGGTTGCTCTTGCTCCCACCGTGTGCTGCCATCTGGCGGCTCGCTGCGGGTAGGAAGTGTTTCTGAAATGTTGATTGGGAATCACTAGGGAATTTAGAAGAAGCTTGCTGGATCTGATCTTCTGCTACAGTCTCCTGGAAAAAAACGCTTTAATTCTTTGAAGTGCATGTGGGAGATCTGATGAACTCTGTGCCTGCATGTTTTGTTTTGTCTAAATGCAATCTCTTTGGTTGTTTTCTGTCACTTCAAAGATAGTTTGTCTTTACAGGCAAAATGCTGGTTTGAACCAATGTACATCTCTATGGAATTAAAAAAAAAAAAATCCTAAAACCCACAAGCAACATACCCAAAACAATCCTAGCAGATACTTAGACCACTTTTAAAAAGTAATGCAGACTATGGAGTGATATCAAGGATTGTAGTTATGTACTGCAGGCTGACCCAGCTCAGTTTGAAACTCTGTAATAGTTCTTTTTTTGTTTCTCTATGTGTTAAAGTGTATCTCAGTTTAGTGTCAGAATGAGATCCACCTTATCTCAGAGAAATGTCATTCTTAACTGACCTGAAGATGGGAAGAGGTTTTGTCATGGTTTTTTTGCCTGCATTCTGTTTTTGTATTGTATTAATTTCTAGTCATGAGCTGATTCTTCTACAGAGGCTCATTCATTATGTAAATTCCATCTCTTATAATAGAGAGAAATTCACAAGTACATTGTAGAAGTTGTACATAAAGAAGAACCATGTGTACTACTTGTCCCTTAGCAAGTTACATGTATTTAACATATGGCTGGTAGATTTCATATATCTGTTATTTATTATGGTGAATCCACAGTATGTTTAAAGTAGATTTTTTAAAAATAAACTTTCCAAATTTTTTGTAATCTTCTTTCATGTTATTTTTTTTCAGGTTGCCAGCCATTTTGAGAGGAGGTGTTATTGATAGGTACTGGCCCACAGCTGATGGGCGCCTGGTGGAGTATGACATAGATGAAGTTGTTTATGATGAAGATTCACCTTTTCAGAATATTAAAATTCTGCATTCAAAACAGTTTGGGAATATTCTTATTCTCAGTGGGGATGTTAGTAAGTATCATCTCATTTAAGGATCTCTGGTATGAAAATGTCAAAAGTGTTGTTTTCTATCCTGCTATGGCAGTTTTAATAGATGTCTAAGGGTTATGGTTCAGATGCTGGAAACTGTTTGTGCATGTACATATATATCTGTTCCTGTATATTAAGAATGTTAATCAGGCTGAACAATGTAAAATCTATAGAGTTAAAAAAAAAAGGAAATTATTTTTCCAGAGTTAGTATCTTTGCTGCAGAAAGTGGCCTGGGAGAATAGAAGATGGTGTTCTTTAGCGGAGCTTGCTCTACTCCATTCTTTTATATAAGCTGTTCTGTTTGTTGCCAGTCCAACCTTCTGAGACCTTCTCTTTGACAGTAAAACAAGCTACTTTGTCAGTCTTCAAAACACAATGGAGTTTTAAGGAAATATGAAGTGATACCTGCAGTGTGTGTATAATCCTGCTGCTCCCTTGATTCTCTTAAGGGAATTTCCTGCTTGGTGAGGTGTTGGACAGCTGTATCTCGAACCATTTAGCTGCTTTATTGGTGAACAAATAATAGGACTTGAACTCGTAAGTTAATCAAAATAGTGACTCAACCTTTATGTGGGGATTTTTATATGTGGTACTTCGTGCCTGCTCACCTTTGTATATTTGAAAGTGGACTTAGAGAAGATGGACTGTTCTTCATTATAGCTGGAGACTGCTGGAAAATCTAGGCAGTAAAGGACTATGCTTTGTAAAATGTCTTAGTTCTTACGTTGAAAAGGACTGACTCTGGTAAAAGAAGGACGTTGCTGTCCAGGGATGGAATACCTATCTTCACTCTAATGGCAGAGTAATTAAGAAATTGAAATACAGCTTTTTGAAATCATTGGAAGTACCTCTAACAATTCAATTAGCTTTCTGCAACTGTCAAGAGGGCTTCTGTGCAGATGGCAGCTGAAAAGCACTGTTATTGAATTCATTAGCAAGGTATTTTCTAATTCAGATAGAATTGTATTAGAAATCATCAAACTGGATAGTCAATAATTCTAGCCAGTTTTTATCAGAGTTTAATATGGGGATGAGGTTTTGCTTGAACATTATGACAATGTGCCTTGTAGGAAGGGAAGTATGCCATTACTTATTTCCCTTCCATGGGATTTTGAAATAATGCTTTGTCTCATTTTGTTATTGTGCACTCATAAGTGAGGTGGCGATTGCCAGGCAGTGACAGGATATGCCACGATTGGCCCTGGTAGTGTGGATCTTGGCCCTTGTTGCAGCTTGGGAGTGTTACTGCCTGCTTTGAAGCTAATGCTGGCTGCAGGCAAACTGCAGGGCCCTTCAGCACCTGGGTGTTAATGGTCATGTGTATTTCTGTGCAGGGATCCACTGGTGTGCATCTAGGTTGCTCTTTAGCTCAGGTCCACAATGGATTTTCAAAAATTTCCAGATCTATGTCTCGCAGGATGAGTCTGAGATAAAAACCCACTGAAGTGTGAAGTGTGAGCATCAAGTTACAAAGACCGATGGTTTTGCTCTGGTACTTTTTCTCTTGGCACACAGTGCTTCTCAGTGCTGAGGTGGCCTTTGTTGGGCTCATGTGGAGAACTGGAGAAATCCTGTGTGGGATTTTGAGAAGTATCTCATACATTACTTGGGCTGTCTCTGAGTGCCAGGTTGTTTCTGTACATGTTCTTGCTTTGGTCTGTAGGGTGTCACCTCTGGAATAATACCGGTTAATGGAAACAACTGAAGATTTAATATTTATGTCCAATTCTTTCTTGCTTCCATTCAGATCTGGCAGAAAGTGACCTGGCATATACTCAAGCCATAATGGGCAGTGGAAAGGAAGATTACACTGGGAAAGAAGTGCTAATCCTAGGAGGTGGTGATGGAGGTATACTCTATGAGATAGTCAAACTGAAGCCAAAGATGGTTACTATGGTAGAGATATCCTTTGACAAATGCCCAGTCATTCATATCAACCTGAGCTTTCTGCTCATACCTTAGCACTGAGGATAGTTACCTGTCAGGTTACCTGATTTGCATGAAGAGATAGGGTCTAAAGTGAAATCTCTTTTTGTCAGCTTAGAGAGACCCAGTGACTGCATATTTGTGCATCATTATGCAGCACCTGCTTTCAGGTTCCCAATCCATACCATAACTCTCAGTAGCAGTTCACATAAGGCTGGAAAGGAATGCCTTTGTCATCAGACTGATGCTTTCTCTAATAACAGAAGACAGGTATGTCAAATTTGGGCTTACTTCTGCCTTCTTGAGTTTGTCTGTTTTCCTAAAGAAAGAGCTAAAAAAATAGTGCCTAGAAGCAAAAAAACTTAATCAATAGAAATGTCAGGACTTGATGAACTGAATTGATGAATTGACCAACCGTGTTTTAAAAATACCAATATAAATCAAGTTTTCAACATTTTGTAGTTGCTACAGTTTGTAACATAAACCACTGTTAGCCATATGAGATGTTGATCATCCTAGGTTTTGAGATCTATTTGCTGAGATTAAAAATAATTGTTATAAAAATGTAGGTTAAAATCTTTACCTAGTTTAACTTAATGGAGTTTTCAGTACAATGGAGTACAATTCACATTTCAGGCTTTCACAGTAATGATCACCTAAGGTATCAAAAATTCTGGTTAAAATCAAAAAGAAGCACTTTGTGATCCTCTAATTGAATCTGGAGTACAGATCTATGTATGTACCAGTATGTAATCTATGTACCGGTGCATAAGGTTGATTATTGCAGTATATATACCAACAGACACATTTAATTATTTCTTTGTGAATGCCTCTTTGTAAACTTGTTTCTGAAGAGGTAGAAACTCTTACCTCTGTTATTTCTGGAATTTATGATGCCTTGACAAACTTCAAACATTGACCAAATGGTGATTGACGGGTGTAAAAAACACATGCGGAAAACGTGCGGAGATGTCTTAGACAATCTGAAAGGAGACTGCTACCAGGTAATGTTTTGTTCTTCTTTCGTTACAAGTGGTATTTCAAAT
Organism: Haemorhous mexicanus; assembly: GCF_027477595.1. Classification (NCBI taxonomy): domain Eukaryota; kingdom Metazoa; phylum Chordata; class Aves; order Passeriformes; family Fringillidae; genus Haemorhous; species Haemorhous mexicanus. The sequence continues at coordinate 108,110,735 of NC_082342.1, forward strand.
ACACCTAGACCTAATGTGGAAGGACTGCTGTGGCAAAGTTTTGGGGGCAAGTCTTCTGATTTAAGTTTGGGAAGCTTTTTTTCCTTTTGTATGACACTTGCATGTTTTAATAACTGGAGTTTATGTTGGAAGTATTTTAGCTCTCTGTCTTTAGACTTCTGAAATTAATTGCATGTGTAGCTTTTAAGGAATGTGAAATAGGAGAATGTTTGCTATAACTCAGAAATAAAGAAGAGACAGCAGTAAGAATGTTGTGTTTAACATCAGTGCTTAAACTATTAAGAAGAGAGAAGAAATGTGTTTCTTAGTCGTTCTACACTGTTGAAAATAGCTGAACTTGTAATATACATTTAAGAATTATTTTTAATTTGCAGGCAAAATCCCTTAATATTATACTGCTGTTATATTAAAATAAGAACCCCAAGAGATGTCATGCATCCCTGCAGTTGAGTTCTTTGTGCTGCATCTGACAGCACCTAAAAATGAGCCCAGGTGTAATCTGACATGTTTCTGTTTTCATTACTGGCCCTTAGATGTTGTCACAGCTATTAAGTTAGAGGAGCTAGCTAATAAAAACACACAAAAAAACCCCCAGAGAAGTCACATGCTATTCCATGGAAATCAGTGGCCCTTCATACAAATATCTTATTTAACTCACATGTTGGAACTGCTAACTGTTGTCAGCATTTGATTGAAAGAGCAGTGGTCACAGATCTAGGAACTTCAGTCCTGGAATGTTTGTGTTTTCATTTCATAATTCCTACAAAGTTCCTCCTTTGTATATGATGCAAAAAGTTGAAAGTGAAGCTTAAAATTAAATATGTATTTATTTTGTAATTTTTTCCTCCTAATTTCTGTGAATCCACATTTGTTCCTTTTACCTGGTCGTTTTTAGGCTATTTTTAGGACTAGTAACAGTATTTCATTCTTACAGGTTCTAATTGAAGACTGTATTCCTGTACTGAAGAGATATGCCAAAGAAGGAAGAATGTTTGATTATGTAATTAATGATCTGACAGCTGTTCCAATCTCCACATCTCCAGAAGAAGGTAAGTCTTCTAATTTATTTGCTTCTGAGAATTTTCACATTTTGGTCCTTCTGCTGCATAATAGTCTGCAGCATAAATGCTTTTATTTTTTTTAATTTAAAAAGCAGATCTGAGAAAAAAGACAACTGTTTTTTTAAATTTTTTTTTAATATTAGAAAAGACTAGCAAGTGCCTAGCACTCTTTTTAATCTCTCATTCCAGAAAATATAAACTCACATAGCTCTTGAGATGTATTTGAAGTTCAGACTCCAGTAAATTTTCTTCACTGCATAATTTATTGGAAACTTCAGGAAAATTCCTGTGAATAAAAACAATACTCCTGCCATCATTGCCATTGTGTATGGTTTGCATTTTTTTTTTTTAAATCCAGGCTTTATTTTTTTTAAAACTTTGCAAGTCTTGAATATATAATAAGTAAAAAATCCAATCATGTGCTGTTCTGTTTTTCAATCATTGCCCATATGTAGATTCCACCTGGGAATTTCTACGGTTGATTCTTGATCTCTCAATGAAAGTCCTGAAACAAGATGGAAAATACTTCACACAGGTATGATATTTTGATGTAATAAAGTACTGCTTTATGTCTATTGCAATTTGCATATTTTCAGTTAAGAAAAGGTAAAACTAACTAAAAATCTTCTTCAAGCTGGTTTTCTCCCTTTGTTGACCTATCAGGCATTTTTCATGAAAGTTAGGATTTGCTAACTGACTTGTCTTTTTTCATTATTTCAGCTGAATATATAGTGCTTTTGTCTGGATTTCAAAAGCATAATTTTAAGACTCAGCAAGGCACACTGCAGAATATTGCAGCTAAACAATTCTTAGAAAAGAAAAACAGTTGTGCTTCATGAAGAGATACATGGTTTTTAAGCTGATTTCTCTAATTGTAGAGAGTAAACCACAGAAATTTGTCATTCATGAAAGTATAAGAGTTTAATGTAGGTACAGTGGGAGGAGAAAATTGGTACAGTCACCTCATAGGTAATAGAATTGTGGTATAGCTTTCAGCAGATAATACTTCAGGTAATCCTGAATTTGAAATGCCACAAAGTTGTGTGCAATTGTACAAGAATGTGACAGGAGCCAGGGGATGGTTCAGTGAAGTTTCAGTCTCTGAAGTTGTATTTCTTTTGTCATGCTCATAAACTAGTCTTCTGATGTGTGGAGAATCTAGGTACTGTATTTTAGAATAATATCCTTAAGCTCTTAAGTATATAGAAATTGGTTTACTGTAAAATTGTGCAGGTTTATAAAGAAAAGCAAAACTTGTGGGATGAGGTTTCTGGCAATTCTAGTAGGCTGCTCTATTTTAAAATGCTGTGGTTGTATGGGCAACAGAAATTATCTTGTGGTTGAAATATAAGATATGATTAACGTGGTTTTACCACACTTTAAATTTTAATGCATTGCTGTCCTGTTAATTGTGGAAATATTTGGGGCAGATTTTGCTATCAAAAGAACACTAAATGTTTTGGAAACAGTGGAAGTTGTGTTACGGTTGCTGTCCTTGTAGCATACACAGTGATACTAGCTCACCTTGTTGGAGTGTAGGCAAGATATCTGGGAACAGGTTTTGTTGGACTTTGCAGAAGGATTTTTAAAAGAAGGTTGTGCTGAAAGCTGGAATGATGGCTGTGCTGCAGCCAGAGGGCATGGGGGTTGTTATGTGACAGCTGGAACCAGCTGAGGTGCAGACTGGTGCCGCCCCTGCTGCCTGTTTTGTCCTCATGGGAGGAGATAAGTCAGCTCTCCAGCATGTGGTTGCACAGCAAGAAGGAAAGGACAGCAATCCTGAACCAGCCCTGGTGGGCTTTAGCTGCTGTGAAACTATGCAATGTTATATTTAGTGTTCCCAAAGCAACAAGGTGGTACATGGCAGGATAGGAAAGAAACAATATTAAAATTGATGTGGCTTAAAATTGAACTCTAGGGCTAATGGGTAGCCAGTGCAAAGGCTGGAGTATAGAAGCAGTGTTCTCTAGCAATTTAGTCTTTCTGAAGATGTTGAAAAAAGGGCAGTTAATACTAGCTATCAGAGCTTTTGATTCTTCTGTTGATAGACTACTCAGCCCGTTTGATGGTCCTTGTAGCTACTTCCCAGTTGGGCCTGAAAAAACAAAATAGTCCTCTGTAAAAATGGAATAACCCTCTCTATTGGGTTTATATGGCCAGGTTTTGGTAATGAGAAGTGGGAAGGGCTCCCCATGTCCAACAGAGGCAATGCCAGCTAGCTCCAGGATGGACCTGCTCCTGACCAAGGCTGAGCCCATCAGTGACTATGGTAGTGCCTCTGGGATAAGATTTTTGAAAGGCCAAAAGTTGCTGCACAACAGCCAGAGAGAGAAGTGAGACCATGGGAGAGAAACAGCTCTGCAGACTCCAAGGTCGTTGAAGGAGGGGCAGGAGATGCTTCAGGTGCCAGAGCAGAGATTCCCCTGCAGCCCATGATGAACACCATGGTGTGGCAGGCTGTGCTCCTGCAGCCCATGAAGCTCCACAGGGGAGCAGAGATCCACCTGCAGCCCCTGGAGGGCCCCGCGGTGGAGCTTGTGGATACCTCAAGGAGGCTGTGACCCTGTGGGAAGCCCACACTAGACCAGGCTTCCTGGAAGAACCTGAGACCCTGCAGGGGACCCATGCTGGAACAATTAATGAAAAGCTGCAGCCCATGGAAGGACTTGTGTTGGAGGAGCTCATGGAGAACTGTCCCCCATAGAGGGAGACCCCACACTGGAGCAGAGCAGAGTGTGAGGGGGAAGGAGCAGCAGAAGTAACATGGGATGAACTGATCACAATCCCCATTCCCCATCTTCGTCAGTGCAGTGGGGAAGAAGTAGAGAACTTGTGAATAAAGTTCACCCTGGGGAAAAAAGAGAGGTAGGGGAGGGTATTGTTATAATTTGGGTTTATTTCCTATTATCCCACTCTGATTTGATGAGGAAATTGAGTTTATTACCCAAGTTGAGCCTGTTTGCCTGTGACAGTAACTGGTGAGTGCTCTCTCCCCAGCCTTATCTTGGCTCTTGAGCCTTTTGCTGTATTTTCTCTCCTCTGTCCAGCTGAGCAGGAGAATGACAGTTTTTTGTGGGCACCTGGCACCCAGACAGAGTCAACCCTCCACACCCTCAGACAATTCAGTCTGGCCATAGGATGAACAATTACTGGCTGCTTTAAATAAAATTAGCTGTTTATAACTTTAAATTACTTAAATTTAAATTCAATTGAACTAACTGAAGCTGGCTTTTTGGAGGATTGGTTTAACTATAGACAGAAGGTCAAACATGACCGCTACCAACTTTGGCAGCTTAGTTACACATTGGGAACTCATAAATGAATTTGAATGTTCTCTTGTGTTTTGTATTAAATGCCAGTGGTTTTATCTCTGTGGAATTGGGAATTTAAGTTACTTTTGGTCCAGCTATCTACTTCCAGGATGCTTATGTTACATAGCAGGCCTTGCCAAAGAAATCATGTGCCTTTTAAGGCAATTGTATTTTTAAAACACAGGACTATGTGTGCCCCCAGCCTCTTCTTTGTATCTTGGTTCTCTAAAACAAAAAATATTCAATTTCGTCTAGGAAAGGGACTGAGGGAATGTCCACTTACTTGTCAAAGTATCATCTTTGCTATGGTGAGGAAATGTCTCATAGGAAAAATGCAGCGAAAGGATTGTTGTCCTGGTGAGCACTAGCCAGCAATTACAATTGTCTCTTCTGCCTTGGCACTATGTTATATTAACATTGAACATTTCTGTCCTTTGTAGCTTTTAGACTGTCCCCTTGCACCCTGAACAGAATCATGTACATCTAGTTAGGATGTCATTTATTTCAATGCCAAAGAAATGCTTTACCTAAAAGTGGAATTGTGTTCACAGAATGCCATCCTTTCCCATAATGTATTGCTGTCTGTCTCTAAATGCCGCTGCTGGGAAAAATAAAGGGAAATGCTCATCACCTCTTCATTGAGCTCTGCACAAGTTTTAGAAAATGTTCTGATCTGCACGTGAATTGTCAGCAAGCAGGATCTAGTGCTGTCTGACTCCAGATGGATATAATTTATCTGAGATTATGAAAAGAATTATTTCTGGCATGCTGCTCTTAACGCCCCTGGTGTTTCCTTCGGGATTCCTACCGTGGTGATCCTCGAAGCAGTCTCCAAAGGCTGCTGCAGAATGTCCTGTCACCACTAGGTGGAGGCAGGTAACCGGTATTGCCTGGCAGTTTATGAACATATATACAGATTCTGCCTGTGGAAGGTTTTTCAGACTATTTATTTGTATTCCTGGGAGATGTAAGAACTTACGTGGCCAATTTTAAGATTCAGGAGGGATTTCTTCCCTTTTTTTCAGCTCTGAAAAGATATAAAAGGGCAGTTAATGGATGTCATTCTCTGCTGCTTTAAGTTTGTGTCTGAGTGTGTTTGGGGAAAAATGCCTTTATTTTCTCTGTGCAAATACTAATCACAGCTTAGAACAAAAACTTGTATGAGTAGCAGCCGTGCTTTACACACCCTTGCTTTTCCAGCTGCATCATCCATATTGAGTGTTGCAGCGTACGCAGGATCTGCACAGAGAGACATGACCTTTAGGGCCCTTAGCATGCAGAACTTGCAACCTGTCTGTAGGTTTGAGACTTGAAGCTTGTTTGTGAAAACTTACCGTTAAGCATAATCCCACCACTCTGAGGTTCAGTGGTCATATGGTATGCTCTTATTTCCATTCTTCTTCGGAAGCTGGTGCTTTGAAGTGTTTAATGATCTGATATGATATGAGGCCGTGTCTGTGAGGTGCTTGGTGTTATGTTCTCCAAGGAGAGACAGAGGTACAGGCTCGCAGCCATCACAGTGGAGAGAAGTGGGAATTGATAAGGTTGTAAGACCTTGGTGTATCCTGAGGTCCACTTTCATCTCTTCTATACCTTCCTGGCAACTTGTTTTCAGACACTTTGTGTTTTTACAGTGTTGGACTTTCTAATGATTTTTATATGGCCCAAGTGATTCCTTTCAAGTGAGTATATATACTTGTAGATATCAGCATGATATGTGGCTTTTGCTTTTCTGAGCCATCACTCATGTGCATTCACAGTACCACGTGAGGATTGTCCCAAGAGCTGTGAAGCCATGCTCTGTCAGATGCAGAGACTGGTTGTAAGGTTGTCTTTGAGTGTCAGTGGATTATGTGTAGCCAAGAAAATGCCTTCTTCTGTGCTATGTTTTTGTTCTGTTGATCTAATCTTTTGAGGTTGAGAAGGCTATCATTTTCAGCCTGTTTATGTAGTAGAACCTTTAAAAATACCTCTGAACAGGAATTTGTGACTTCCTGGTTGGGGTCACTCAGCCCAGGCAGGATAGAAACTCAGACTGCTCACAGGTTCCAGTAAACAGCCCTGACCCACTGAAGGGATCATGTGTCTCCCACATGAACATGTGGCCCTACACTAAGCTGTCTCTTCCTGGCCACTCTCTTATACAGCCCTCTAAATGTCTAGACAATCATCATGTTGCTCCATAGTTAGACTCCTTTTTTTGGCTGCTGTGTGGGCTTTCTAATTAGCATTTCCATTGAGGGAACAAGATTCTCCAAGACTGAACCATGAAAGGAGGCTGGAAGAATGGCTGTATGTTCCTATGTGAGCCTCTGTGATTTCTTGGTGGTTTTAGAGACTTTAGGGAACAGACATTTTCATTTCCTTATGTTTAGCCCGTGGAGGTACTTACAGTTGAGTTTGCCTCCATTATTTCCTTAGCAGCCCTCCCTGTCCCCCAAAACCTAAGCCTAGCTTTGATGTTAGTGTTTCATGCTCTGTGTCTTACTGCTTATTAGTCACTCTGAAGTGAGGAAGGATAAAATCCAACCATGGCTGTGTCCAATTCTGGCACATCATTATAAAATACAAATAGAAACCCATGCTAAACATAAAAATTAAATTTTGCTGGCATACAGTCACAGACAAAGGTGGCCCATGACAATGACATATGGGGTAAGACATGTAAGAAATGGGCAAATATGGAAAAGAGCCCCTTTCACCTGCTTTCAACTCACTAGTTTACTTTCTGAGGTTGGAGGAAGCATAGTGGCCTAATCCACTGGCTGCATACACTTTGTAGATGGGCAGAGGTAAATGGAACTTACAGGGTTAATTGAAACAATTTTATTTCTTTGCTACTTACTTTAAGGGATGTTTTTTGTCTGTTCAGAACTATATTTGATATTTAAATTTGTTGTGTGCATTGACCTGTAGAAACCTAAAAACTAAACCCATGGAACTACAGAATTTATGCCTTGTGAGAGCCCAGAAGAATGCATACTGGGAGATGGGCATGAGCTGTTGAAGTGAGTGCAAGCACCGAGCAGACTCTGGATGCATAGGCTGTGAAACAATTCAGAGGCCAGCTGTCGTACGGAAGGTCTTAGAGATTAAGATTTGTTAATCTCAAAGTTAAAACTGCCTCGAGTACTTTTGTGTCAGAAAGATGCATTTTAAGGGTAAAAAAAAATCATAATTCTCCTAGTTTTTACCTTCCTAGTTCTTACCAAATTGTTTGTCATGGAACAGAGATTAAGTGAGAGGGGCTGGGGAGATGAGTTTGGTAAAGGCTTTTGTATATATTGAAAAATTGGCTGACCCCTGTGGGGAAAATAAAAGGAAGTGATTTTGCTTTTTGAAAATGTGCAGTTGGTGAGTCAACTGCTTTAAACGTTGTTAAACAGCATTCAGTATTAGCTATTGTTTGAGTTATTTGGTGTCTGTTCAGAACAAACAATGCATTGCTCTACCACATAACTCTTCATTAGACAGTGGGAGTTAAAGGGAACACTGGGCTGCATTCTGGGCTTGGTTCCCTGTGGCATTTTGGTGATACTGGAACATCTAAGTGTGATTGACGTTGTTACTAACACTGTAGCTTGGTCAATAAAGCTGGTCATGTTTTAAAGAAAGGACTGATTTTTTTTTCACTAAGTTTATTGAAATATACCTTAAGTTTCATAGATTTGATTTTTGGAGTGCTTAACTTTGTGTTAAGACAAATAGTTAAAAAAAAAAACTATTCAGAACTATAAAATCCTGTAATGTTTGTCCAGAAGAAATGTTGATAAAAGAGCCAGATGAATTGTCTGTACCTTTAGGCAAGATCTTGATTTGGAGATTGGAGAGTTGTGAGTTTGAAAAGTAAAAATTATTTTTTTCTTGGCATGTTCATTGTTCCTGTAGTTTGTTTTCCATGGTGTCTGCAGTGATTTGTGTCTTGCTGGAGAAGGGAGAAATAATGAAATACTGAAATGACAGTTTGGGAAACTGTATACTCTTCTATCATTGTGTATCCTGTTCAGCTTCCTACGTAATAGTGGTGTGCTCTGTCAATTACCTAGCAGTGTTCCTATTTGTGACTCAAATTACCCACACAGGTTGTTTTTTAGGTTTTTTTTTGCATTCAGTTTGATGTTGAAACAAAATGATATGTTTGGTGAAGGGCAGCTGAACCAAAAAAAACCCACCACAATCCCCTGGATAATAACAGGTTACTAAACAAGTGCTGCCTGCACCAGTCTGTTCATTGTGCTCAGTTTGTGTTAGTCTACTTTTGACAAGTCTCATTTCTTTTCTGATACCCAAATATGAAAATTTCTATATACAGCAAGTCATCTTCCTTTACCAAATAAACAAGTACTTGTTTGCTTGTGCAATATGACCAAAATTATAATCAAACATGTTTTATGTGAGTTCTTTTGAAGGAGTACTTTCCCAAATATGATTCTTAAAAGATTAGAGAGTGATAGAGTGGAGTCATAGGATTTTGTGGTGTGGAAGGGGCCCACAACAATCATCCAAGTCCAACTCCTGGCCCTGTACAGGACAACCCCAAGAATCATATCATGTGCCTGAGACCATTGTCAAGATGCTGTGTTAAGATTTTTTTTTAAGTTGAGGTTTTCTTTTCTACTTGTGAAGACTTGAGCACAGTCCAAAAAAAAAAAATTGAGCAGGATGCAAAACATTCAGAGGAAGATGAGTGGAATTTCACTTCCTCTGGAAATAGAAATGTTTTAAATACACTGTGAAAAAATCCTACCAGTAAAAAGTAGGAAAAATAGTATAAATCCCAGCGTCAGAATGTACATTTTACACTTTGGTTCTAGTTACCATGTGATGTTTTTACATGGAAAAATCAATGTAAATGGAGCTGTTCAGAAATACTGATTTCAAATGTCACCTCTGCTTGTTTTAGCCTCTGCCTGTTGTATGCTTTATAGAGCACAGATAGTACTTGTTCAAATGCATCTTAGTTCCTTGCTTTGTGAAAATTAATTTTCAGTTGCATCTGTGTGCATGTAAGAATTTTAAGGCCATTTAAAAAAATCTGGGTGCACGAAAAATAAGCTGCACAGTAAACCAAAGCCTCTGCTCCTGGATTTAAAAGCTTTGCAGTGTCTTAGCAGAGCAACACAATGTGTGAAACATAGGCAGTCAGACACTGGAAGCATTGAATAAGTCTTTGGTTCCTGGGGTCCTCATTTCAAGTTAGAGGTCCTAAAATACTGAATAAGATGTGAATGTAGGGGAGCTGATTTTTTCATGAGATCTAGTGTTTTCTAATTGATCCATCTGCATTCTTTCACAGTCAGGAGCAGTTATACATGTTGAATGGCAGTAATGCATGGGATACTGCATTCAATGGTCAGTTAAACCCCAAAATTATGTGTACTTGTGTGTACATACAATCACTTCCCAAAGTCATTCAGAGCAGCAGGAAGATCCTGTCATTCTGTGGAGGCTCTTGCTTTAGCCTTCTTTCTAACACAACTTCTGTGCCTTGCATTTCTTGCTGTCATTTTGTGGGGCTTTGGCTCTTGTGCGGAATCTTTAGGAGCTGTGTGTATTCATTAACATAAAATTTTCCTTTTTGTTCCTTTTTATCTTCTTTGGCAAACATTTCTCCACTAGGAGTGGTAAAATGTGTGGGAAAGCTGAGGATTTTTATATATATTGAGAATAGCTCTAGAAAATGCTAGTTAATGCTTCTGTGTCTACCAGTCAGAAATCAGAAGAGGAAAGCAGGGTTTGTTCGAGATCACAGTAAAAGACATTTATACTACATGCTAGTAAACCCAACCACTAGGGGAAGATGGGGACACCCATCTCCTGAAGATCTCATCCTGCCCCCCCCCAGATGGCCAGACTGGCACATACTGTGTGGGCAGGAGAGATTCATAGGCATCGTACAACTTGCTGTTGATGTGCAGTGTTACAGCATGGTTGGTTTATCATGTTTGGGGCCTGTAGGTTGAGCTGAAGATTCCTTAGGAAAGTGGTGGAAGTAGAAGACCACAAGCCAATTCATTTGGCTGTCAGTGTGCCAAGGGCCTTTAACCATATCTCCACCTTGACCACAATCACAGAATATATTTTCTCTGTGCTGTGCCACAGCAGCAGTGCACTTCTTTTTGGTGAGTCTTCATTCAGTGCCTCATACCTGGAAAAAGACAGCCTGAGTGGTTTGTAGACCATGCAGTGGTGACTATTCAACTTCGCTGCATTTCAAATTAGTGTCCAGATAACTTGTATTTGCCACACTCTAAGAACATTGAATTTAAGGTTGTAAAGTGTTTGCTTGTCTACTTGGTTATGTAGTCAAGAAACTTGACAAAGTTGTTTTGATTGAACTTACACAATTGACTTTTCTTGCTTTGGGTAGTTGGTGTTTGTTCAGTCTGGTGTTCTGGTGATCTCACTGTAACCATTAAATCTTAAAATGTGTTATGGATATGGAGAATTCAGACTCCTAATTAGAGCTTTCTCCATATGGGAGCCCCAGGTATATATTGCAGTAACTTCTGCTTATTAATACTTAGCTTGGGACAAGGTAGTGTTTGCAATTAGGAATTGCTTGGGGGAGAGTTGGGTGGGGTTTTTTATTTTAATTTTTTTTGGGGGGGTGGTGTTTGGTGGTTTTGGGGAGGTGGGGTGTTTTTTTCATGGGGTTTGCTTTTTTTTTTTTAATTTCTCACTCAATCCTTGATGTGTTTGTATTCCAAGAATGAAATGTTGTTTCACCCCTAAGATAAAAAAAGTATTGTAGGAAAATCTTCTTTTTCAGAAGCATGACATGTGGAAACTCAAGATAATGTAGCCCGCGACCAGAGAACTTCAGTATAATTTGATGTATTTTGTCATATTGCTTTGTGGAAGAATCTGTTTAAAATTAATAGGCTATAGTTTCTGAAAGTGCATTTAAACACTGTAAGATCTAGGCAACGTTAAATAACTGAGAAAAATCTGGATGTTGTAATACTGTTTACTAATATGTTTAAGTAATTATAAAGAAAATGGTTATGGAGTAGATGTTATAGGTAAACAACACATGGTGGTCTGTTTTAACTGGAAGGCCTCATATAATGGTTGCTTCTTCTAATGAGAATGTAGATAATCCCCTCCATACTTACCCTTTCTTGAAAGGATACAAATTGTTGTTTGCTGTAGGCAGAATGAAGACAAGCTGTTCAGTGTTTGCCTTGTAAATATTAAGAACAGCATGTATCTGCTTCTGAAATATGTGGGAACCTTGCAGTAATGTCAAAATGTATATGTTCATCTGAAATTTTGCTTATTTGCTTGATTGTGACTGGGATTTTTTTTTTTCTTTAGGGAAACTGTATCAATCTGACTGATGCCTTGACTCTGTATGAAGAACAACTTAGCAGGCTTTATTGTCCTGTGGAATTTTCAAAAGAAACTGTGTGTGTTCCTTCCTACATGGAATTGTATCCTTAAAGACTGAAGAAGACTGGAGAGTGTGTATTAATAAATCAAGCAAGCATAGATTGTTTGGAGGTAATGAACTCAAGCAAAAAGGCAGTTCTGATTTAAATACTTAAGGTTTTTTTCATAGTAAATGAACTGTTGCAGTTTTATTTTGAGTATAATTGTAGGAATTGTTTTCTAAAAGTGCTATAAATTCCCAGCTGGTAAAATGATCAGCACCTTTCATGAATTGGCTGTGGTTTTTTTAAATGTTTTTGAGTGGTGTGTGTGATGGAGGATAGACTGTGTGATAAGGGTAATGCTGCCTGGCAGTTCTGACAAGGCTGTATCTTCTTATTTTCTTTTCCTAAAATAAGAAACTAACTTCATACAGATTAGCATGATCCAGATCTTTAGATATTATCTGATAGAGCTGTTCTTGAATATACAGCTCAGACTTTATTTTTAAGGCTGGGGAATGAGGAAGAGTGATTCCCAACAATAATTACTAGTTAGTGTTACTGGAAAAAAAAATATGCCAAGTAAAGGGTTATGCGTATTCTCAGCAACATCCCATTCCCAAAAATAATCCTTCAGAATTTCTTCAATTTGTGGGTGGTAAGGAAGTTGTGGAAGGAGCCTAGAAGATTAAACTCCAAGCCCTTAGTGTGAGAGGGGCATTTTGATCTGCTGTGAGGTGGTTCTGCCATCTGCATTTGCCTTGAGTGTTTGCTGCTTTAATGGGATCTCCCTGGAAATGTTTCTGCAGAGTGAAGCCTGCTGTGGCTGTCTCTTTTGACAGGAAACATCTTTCCACAATCTTCTTATTTGTAATGCATTAAGCACACAATACTGCCACAGCCTTTCTTCTGTCGTGTGTGTTCGTTCCCCTCCCTCCTGTGTCTCTAAGGTAGTGCTCACTGCTGCAGCCCCCATACTGACTCCAGACTGACCCTATACTGACTCCAGACTGACTATAGCCAGCTCCTCCTGCTTCTCATTACTGTCAGCTCTTTGGGAAATGCAGATTTCTCCTTGCATTTTCAAGACAAAAGAATGTGAAGGATATCAAGATACTTGCCCTTAAAGCTTACAGTTTCAGAGAAACTGGTTATTTTTGCCTTTACAACTGCCAGGCCTTAATGGAACATGTGTGTGTTTTGAAGAGTAGGTGTCTTTGAGCTGCTGAGTCAAGAAGAGACTCCAGGTAGATATCACTTTTGAGTGTTTTCCCTAGCGTTTATGAGCTACCAGAAGTTTTCAGAATTTAAATATAAGTAAAAAGAACTGCATTTTAACTATGTACAGGTGTTGCCTTTTTTCCTTAACTGCTTGTTTGCTCCAGATGGGTATTCTACACGATTTGGAAGAAACAGACTGACATCTGAACATCAAGATTATTTGAGATGATCCCAAATGTACATGCTGCATGGAGCATATAGGCCTGCCACATGCTGCATATTGGCATCTTGAACCTTTAAATTATATGCTGTAGATGATCCTGAAACTTAGTCATGCTATTGATTGTGAATTCTTTAAATGTTTTTTATTATTATTTTAATTTAAAAGCAAATGGAAAATGTATATTTTGACGAGCTAGGGTGTTATTTTTGAAAGTCAGATGAATAAGCAGCAAAACTATATAGCTGCTGACTGCACTGAACCTTTAGAATGTGATCCTTTTTATTTTTTTGTAGATCTTCACAAACTGGTTGATTAAAAAAGACATCTTTAGCATTTCATCCCTGAAGGGTGGTCCATGGAGTTTTTGTTTTTGTTTTTTTCAACAGATTTTTCATTTATGGTGCTTTTTAAAAATGGGGAGAGGGTTTTGAGTGGTTTTGTTTTTTTAAATAAACACTGTAGTGCTTCCATATTGAGAAGGGCATAACTAAAAAGAAGAAAATCTTGTGGGAGAATACCCCAGGTCCTTTGTTGCAAATGGAAGAAAGCCAGTCTTAAATTTTTATTTACCCTAGCAATTAATCATTACTCTAATCTCTGCTGCAGAAGAATCTTTGGCCTTTTACCTCCTGGATTTTTTTAGTCACTGCCATATTGATTATTTGGATTCTGATATGGATTTGACAGTAGCTTTGTACTGAAGCATGAAGATCAAGGCTGGGGTTTCATTCCACCATGGTGCAAGAAATTGAGTGTAATGAGGTTCATGTGGGCATATCCTCTCCCTAGCCTTTTGGGAAGCACTAGATTTTTGAAGTAAAAGTTGGCTTAGAGGATGAAGAAATGTGGGTGTGATAATGATCTATCTTTGTGCACCTGTACTGAATGTTTTGAAGCGTGTGTGTACTTCAGTAGGGTCAGTGCTGGTTGTATTGCTGCACATGGCCCATATTGTGTGAAGCTCTTACTCCGTTAGATTCACTTGCAGTGTAAAAATCAGTAGAAGCTGGGGTGCCTGGTAGTTCTGTTCTGAAAGAAAACACATTTTTCTTCAGTAGTTTGTCATGCTGTCAGAAGTTATATTTTTGTAAGCGTTTGCTATGTAGCAACTAAAATATTTGTGCTTAAAAATCCCACTTGAAAGGAGGTAGGAATGATATGACCAATATGTGCATTTTTTACTTTTCCAAGGTAGAATAAAAAGTGCACTATTTCCCTAAACACTCTAATCCTGAGCAATGATGTTTCATTCAACACCCATATCAACATTTTCTTAGTTTTATTGGAGAGAGTTGATTTGCCCTGCCAATATACTGTTAATGCAAACAAATCATACAAAAGCTGTCCCTTATGTTTCTAAACCACACATAAAAATTTTATTGCATGTCACATATATAAACTCTTCATAGAATCTGAGTAGCCTATGCAGAATTCCAGAGTGATACTCAAAAATGTGCCAAAATTTGCTTTTTCTTTGGCCTGTAATTGGTCTAAAGGTTTTCAGTTTGATAGCCAATAGAAGCATTTTTCAGTCTTACTATTCTAAATTATCTCAGTTAATTCTCTAATGCACACAGGGCTCAGTTCTTCCATGGCCTACAGCTTGTGAATCACTGAATGCTCCCAAAGAACAGAACTTCCCTCTAAATAGAATAAAATTTCCTGTATTTCCATGAGTGTTATAGGTCTGTTGCAAGCATCCCAGAAAATACTTTGATATTATTACCTGTAATCTAATAGAGACTCTTCATTTATGATCCAGGACTGCAATCAGTTTGTCTAGGTGCAGATGAATGCAGATATCCTGTAAACAGGTGTATCCATAACTTTGCAAGCATGAATATTTCCATTGGTTCTTAGTGTGATTACTCATGTAGATGAAATAAGCCCACAGGGACAGAGCTCAGAGCATCTGTGTTCCTGGATGAGCTTGGCAGATGTAGAAATCAGTCACAACAGATGGGGGTGGTTTGGTTTTTAGCAAGGAAACTTGTGAGCTAGAAGATGACTTAATCTGCTCATTGTACCAGGGCTTGTGCTTCCCTTTGGTCTCGCTGCACAGGGAGCTGCTGGGTGTGCATGGATGTTCTGTAAAGATTCTCAGAATGACCAGGGGACCTGAATTGCATATTAATAGCTGAGTGGCAGCAGTGCTTGCAAACTTTTTAACTAATAGGGTATGAAGAGAGTTGGAAGAATTTTTTCTTTAACTTTTTTTAATGTAGTGTTTCGCAGTGATAGATGCAGTATAAAGCAATTCAGCAAACACTGAACATTATATTTTTTAAAGTTGCTGAATTGATTCTGAGCAAATATATATACACAATGTTAGTCTTTATTTATTTGTTGCTGTAGTATAGGTTTTTTTAAATGAAAAACAAGTCTCTGTGTTAGAATTTTCAAATGCAAACTGCTATAGCTGATCAGTTTTCCATGTTTAAGGGCAGTTGGGGAATGGCTGTGAATGCTGCACTATGTATGCAAACAGTTCCCAAGAGATAGTTAACATTAGAGGTTTCTTAATTATTCTTTGCACTAAATGCTGCTTCCACCTAGAAGTTATTGATTGATAGTAGTTTGTGCAAGGAGAAGACTGCTGGCATTGTATCTACTGCATCAGTGCAGTGCACGTGTTA
This sequence comes from Haemorhous mexicanus, assembly GCF_027477595.1. Taxonomy (NCBI): domain Eukaryota; kingdom Metazoa; phylum Chordata; class Aves; order Passeriformes; family Fringillidae; genus Haemorhous; species Haemorhous mexicanus. The sequence goes on from NC_082342.1 coordinate 108,126,563, forward strand.
CAATAAAGGTACGCTGTCATTACTTGTGTGTTTGAATTGTTAAATCCATTGTGGATTCAGTGTTCAAATGACAGAACTGATGGGTATGATGCTTACCATTGTACCTCCTTTTTCCTTGTCGCATAAAGGTACTTCCTGGTCCTTTTACTGAGTATCTTTTCTGTCTCAGATTAATAAAGTGTTATTTTCCATATAAAAAAAGCTCAAATAAGGTACTCTGTGTATGGAACAGCACACTGATATTTGTAATGAGGGGAATCACTTGAGGCTTCGGTGATATTTGCCTAGAAAGAGTTAATTTTCTGTACAGCATTTTACCTGTGAATTCTTTGAAGGTCTCTAAGTGGAAGTTTGAATTTTTCTGCTAAAGCAGTAAGTTGGCTTTGGGGGACAGTGACTCATTGTGTGGCACAGAGAAAAGACAGGCTTAGGAGAAGTCAGTGTGACATTGAGAATGATGGAAACTGACACAGAAGTTTAGGAGGCAGGGAGAAGGGCACAAACAGGATGGGCACATCAAAGAAGTTATTAGTCTTACCAAATCGCACCCCAGAAAAATGTCATACAATGAAAGAAAGACATTACTCCTAGAAAACAGAGAGATTTACATGAATTCCAGCCAACTGGGAAAGAGAAATATTCACATCTGCATTAAGTACAGTGACAGCAGAAAGCTTGCTAGTAGGGAAAAAGAAAGGGGAAGGCTTAACTTTGAGGGGAAAAAAGTGTCACACATAGACTGAGGGTAGAATAAGGAGTAATTTTTGGAATGCCTGCATGCATGGTAGGGAGGATAGGTATCTTGGGTTTTTATTTTTGGTGTTTGAGAGTTTGAGGTGTTGACAGCTTGCTGGAGGGAAAAAGGTGAGGGGACGGGTGAGAGGAAGAGAACTCAATTTCTTATTTTAATTGAGGAATAGGAGACTGCAGATGATGTTGCCTGTGGGTAATAGGAGAAAGCTGACAAACTTTGCCCACAGAGAGAAGAGTAGTTGGAGTCATTAGAGATGCCGAGGGAGCAAGTGAGAGAAGTAGCAAAGTAAGCAATTGCTGCAGTGATTAATAATAGCACTGAGCTGCTCAGAAGTGCCTTTTTGAAATGTGGAATACTGTAGGAAGCAAGGAATGAGGAATGTGGAATGGGAACTGGGAGGATATCAAGAAGTTCATACTGTGGTCATACATTGCAGTGAACTTGAGCTTCAGATGCAGAAGTAGAGAAGGTAGAAATAAGGAAAAGTAACAGAAGTAGAGAAGGTAGAAAGAAGGAAAAGTAACAGAAGTAGAGAAGGTAGAAAGAAGGAAAAGTAAAATGTGAAATTGATTTCATAATTGGAAGTGTGATGAGAAGTATTCCTGTGCAGTGTCAAGAGCAGAAAGGATGCAGGGGCAAGAGACATTAAGTTGAAAAGGAACTGAGGAAATGAGCCAGGAAGAAGAACCAAGAAACAGGACAGCACAACAGATGTGGTGTGGGGATTTGGGGAACACATCTGGACATACAAAAAAGTGCCAGTCACACTGCCCAGCCTGTCCTCTGATGGTATTGGATGGAGAAGGAAGAGAAATTGGAAACATTTGGGTTTGTTTTGTTGTTTTGTTTTTTTTCTGACTAATGAGTGCAAGATGTCTTCTAAGTATTTCTGAAGGAGAAGAGCTTAACTGCTGGAAATTAAATGAAGACTAAAAGGAAACTTCAGATTTAGGATGTTTAAGAGTAGACTGATTACTGAAGCAAATAAATACAAACTTAATGAAGTCCAAAGGCAGGGCAGCTGTGGGATTTAACTGTCGTGGATTGTCATGGAAGGGAGGAAGGCAGGAAGATACCAGTGGTGTCTCTGCTGTCTTCAGCTCATGGAACTGGAAATGCTGATCAGAACTGGCAGATATATGATAATAACTAAAAAGCACTGCTACAGCCAACTGACTTCAACAAGCCATGATAACTTTGTGTGTTACTTGAGAGGGCATTCTCATCAGTGATGAATGCACAGCACAATGTGCCATATTGCCTGTGCAGCACCCAAATACAAAAGTATGTTATTGGTGTATAATGGAAACATTTTAATGTGACTGTTCTTTGTGCACAGAAATGCACCAATGGAATGAAACAATGGTTTTAGTAGATGGGAATAACAAAGATGAGTGTGTACAGCTCTGTGAAGCCTTTTGTTGTTCTGGTAGCTGCTAGTGTTATCTAACAATTCCCTGTTTAACTTTAGTTAATTATCAAACCTGATGGGTTTGATTTTAAAAATTATTTTATTCCATGCTTTGTCCTGATTCTGCTTTTAAGCTCCTCACTGGACATTCTGTGAAGTTACTTCTTAGTGATTGGCATGTCTGTAACACTTAGGTGTTTTCAATGATGATTTATAACCAGTGGTTAGTTAATTGGGGTGGTGGAAGATGACAGGTTCTTTTTCAGGAAACAAAATTTTGACAGCTCATTGTTTAAAATCACAATGAAGACTGACAGAATATTTACAGGAACATGCCATGACTTTTCTTTTTAGAAAGGACCAAATACTGTTAGAAATTTTCACTTGTGTCTTGAATTAAAATGTTTATACTAGGATTGTAAAATTCTTACAGTATATATAACAGTTAAATACTAAGGAAAGGAAAGTTACCTGCTGGCATTTTCTGGAGCTGATTTGCAGACAGCCACGTGGCTTAAGTTGTAGTCTAGATGCACTTAATAGAAGCATGAAGATAAACAACAATTAACTTAATACTGCCAACACTAAAGCATGTCCCTGAATGCCCTATCTGCTCCATGGATGGTGACTCATCTGCTTCCCTGGACAGCCTGTTCCAGTGCTTCACAACGCTTTCAGTGAAAAAAATTGTTCTTAATAGCCAGTGTAAACTGCCTGTGTCACTAAGTGAGGCCACTGCCTCTTGTCCTGCTGTTTAGTACTTGGGGGAAAAGAGTGACCCCCACCTCTCTACAGTCTCCTTTCAGGTGGTTACAGAGAGCAGTAACGTCTCCCCGGTCTTTTTTCAAGGCTAGAGAAACCATCTTGCCTCAGCTGCCCCTCCTAAGGTTTTTGCTCCAGGGTCCCACAGAGTGAACCCCCAAAGGCCTGTAGGGCCCCTGAGTTTCTCTGTTCCTGACTGTCAGACCTTCACCCACTGCTGGAGCCTCACCCACCTCTGGATGCAGTTTGATGGCTTCTGAGAGATGGCCTCGTGTACAGAGACTTCTGTTTTTTGCTTTTCTTTCTGCCCTGCTCCGAAGTAGAAGCATTTCCTGTGTCTCCTGGGCAGCTGCAAGGGTCGCTCATGGTGCAGGTAAATGGATGTCTTTGGCCCAGGTCTCTGGGCCTGGGAGCAGTGAAGCTGCAGGAGGGGCTGGGCTGAGAAGTGACAAAATGCTGCACAGTGGAGTTGGGAACAGCCCTGTGAGCAGTGAAGTGAGAGGAGAAAGGGAGAAAGTACTGCAGGCATCAGAGGAGAGATTCCTGTGCTGCCCTGGGCAGGCCTCCAGCGGAGCATGGACTTCCCTGCCACCCTTGGAGGAGCTAGGCCGGAGCAGGGACCCACACTGCTCTCCACAGGACTTGCACTGGGGCACGTGGCTATTTCCTGAAGAAACTACAGCCCCTCTGGCAGCAGGTTTATCCTGAAGGACTGTGGCTCCCACTCTGGAGCAAGGGAACGCTGTGTGGAGGATGGAGCAGCGGGGTAGAGTTGGTGGTAGTGACTGAGCCCAGCTCGGTGCCTTGCACCTCTCAGGGGAGCGGGGCAAGGAAGGGGCAGGAGTGAATTTGAGCCCAAGAAAAAAAGATGAGGTGTGAGAGGTGTTTAATCTTTGTGGCTCGCTTCCCTGCATTTTTAACTGGCAACATATTGAACCAGTTTGGGAACTGGTAAAATGAGTGGAATGGAAGCTCAGCTGGAAGGCAAAAAGAAGTATCTAGTCCAACTTCCTGACCACTTCAGACTGACCAAAAATTGGAGCATGTTGTTAAAGGGCATTACCCAAATGCCTCTTAAATGCTGACAGACTTGAGGCATTCACCACCTCTCTTGGAGGCTGTAGGATGGACATTTTTCTTAGGTCTCCCTGGAATGCCTTTAACCTTTTAAAAAAACAGGTGATACCTTAGGTATGACTGGGAAAACAAGAGAGGAATTTGGTGCTCTTCTGGGTAAGTAGGGCAAGAGACAGCCTCATTAAAACTGAGGAGTCCAAACCATTTTCAAGTTGCTGACTGCTTAGCCTGGAGGCATGAAAATACTAACAACTTTTGGAACTTCAGGAACAATAAAAGAGGTTGTTCTCTTGAGCTAAATCAAAAGAGCCAAACTACTGCCTAACCTTTCTATTGCAGTGTGTTTTCAGCCTAAGGGCTGTGCTAGAACTATTTTAAGGGCTTGCTCCCAGTACAGACCTAACCCTTAGGTTTCCTGAAGCTAGAACGTAGAGTCCCTCTTGTCCCCTGTCTCTCTAAACTTCTGTTTCTAGAAGTGCTGCAAATGCTTATGAGATGTATAGAAATCTAATTGGCTGTCCCTTCAAAGATAAGTATTTCAGATTTTCTTGACTGGAGTGTTTTTTAAGGTCTGTTTAACCCAGTCCCCCCAGTGCTGCAGCTTATGGGAGAGGGTTGCTGTGGAGTCATTTTTTCCACTAGCTGTGCCATGTGAATAGTCCCAGCTGTCTCTGCCCTCTCACTGCTTTGGCCTCACCCTGTGTTGTCCTCTCTGCCCCGAGAGTTTCAGGGAGCTCTCCCATGGCCATGTGACAAACCAAGTGGGTTAAAAACAAGCAAGCAGAGATGTTAAAGGTAAATGGGGAACTGAGGTTGCTCAGCTACACTGCTGAAATGAATGGACAAGAGAAGCTGTCTGTGCTTCAAATAGACCTGTCTGGCTCCTCATGTGCTGGTCGACCTCAGTGGTGAGCAGGAATGGGAACTGGTGGTGACATTGAGAAGCAAGCCACACCAGGTATAGAATATGGGGAAAATGCTTAAAGTAAAGGCTGCAGAGCATCATGGTTTATGCTTGCTTTAGAAATAGGCAGAGGAGTTAAGGGGACTACCTCATGTTTTTTTTCTTTTCTCTGACCCCATCTACTCAATTACTTATGGGTCCCTTCCAACTAAAGATATTCTATGGCATTTTGATTTCAGTCATCCGGAAGTTCAAATCATTTGAACTTTTGACAGCACATAAAAGGTGAGCTGGTAACTTTGATCTAGTGGGAATTAAAAGCTTTATCCGTGTTAGTACTCTGATGGTGGTGTAGCTTTGTAGGAGGATGTGTTGTTTTTTGGTTTCTTTTTGCCATTCATACCTTCTAAACTTTTAAATAAAATTTTATGTCAGCAATTCGGCTGTCCAAGTTGATTTTGGTTACATGGACTGATTTTTTTTCTATTCTTCTGAAAATAAGATTAAAAATATGACGATGCTACTCAAGTTTTAGATACATTTTCTCACAAGGAATTTGTTTTAAAGAATATGGGGGCAGCACCCATTTCCTGCAATGTGGTCTTCTTTGCTCTTGACCTTCTTTGCTCTGTTCTTTAAAAAGAAAGAAATATGAAGCCCATTATTTCATTTCATTTTTACTACAAGCAAAATCAGCAATGTGGTTTTAGATACCTTTGCACAGGGAGTGCTGTTATTTGCTATCACAAAGGCAAGCCCCTGCTCAGTGAGTTACAGTGGCAGGGTACCTGTGTGGATCACAGTGAGTTCCTTCATCCAGTGGAAGTGTTCTTCTGTACTGAGCATGCATCATTTGGGAGAGCAGAACAACATGGTCTGGGTCTGGATCATGCTTGTGACCTGGCTTTCCAGCACCTGCTTGGCTGTCTGGTGACAGTGAGTAAATAGTTTTTCCAGTGAACAGAAATGTGGCCATTTTTAAGCATTTAATTGTGAACAAATGATACTCAAATACATCTGAACTTCAAACACACTAAAATGCCTTTTATGTCATGCTGATCAAATGTATTTGAATAGCTTTAAATATTTTATGGTGCATCCAGGTTCATGGAACAATGGATGAGTTTCATTCAGTATTTTATTTAGCCTAAATTTTTTTATAGTTGCTTTTATGCCCAGATATAGGGAAGAAAAATATGTAGTTAAAATAAAAGCAGTAAGTCATAAATGTTTTTATGAAATGAGTTTGAAAGCATTCCATACCTCTTAAGACTGTGTTTTCCAAAGGCAGAGGCTTCAATGTCCCAAGAAAAAGTAGTCATGGCATCACACTATGACAGCCTAGACAGGAGTGTGAGTTTATCTGATTGACTCAGAGTGAAGTGAGCTGCATTTGCATCATTCCTGGTAATGTGTTCTGGTGCTCTGAACAGTGGGAGTAGTGACAGCAGAGGGAATGAATTCATTTCAGCAACAGTCAGCACCTTGGTAAAAAGCAGCAACATGGCACTGCATTTTTTCAGACTGCTTTTCCAGGGAAAGACTTGAACCAGAGAAAGTTAGGAAAGGCCTGTGTGAAAGGAGCAGGTCTTAGCCTTCAGGAAGCATAAGAAAGTCCTGTGAGGAAATGGAGGGCTTTCACTTAACACAGTTGATGGGCTATGGGACCACGTTCTGGCTGGCTACAGCACAGCCTCGGATCCTGATCTCTCTGATGCCCGTGGAACAGGGGAATTCTCATCAAGGTCTTTGCAGTGTTTTTCTGTCCCAAGCTGCCCTGAACATGGTGGGGGCTGTAGCCAGATGAGGAGTTAAGTCAGGTTTGGGAAGCCAGTAGGAAATTCTTTTGTGTGTCTTAGTCCAGATGTAGTCTGGCTGTGAGTGCTTTTTCTCTGTTTTGGGGAGGTGAAATATGCCTCTCTGGGCTCTTATTTTCTCTCATTAATTCCTGCTTCAAAAGCCATGATACTCCTAGGTTGTTTTTAGAAACTTACTGCCAACCTGCAGACTTTTGCTTAGGTAGAGCAGATGCAGTGAGTATGTTCTGGCCAATCTGAATTCTGTTGGTAGTCCAAATTGCAAGACACTTATTGCATCTTTCACTTTTTTATTAAAAGCACAATCGTCATGGAAGTTTTACTTGAGTATTGTTTTAAAGTTGGATAATGAAATGTCCCATTTCAGTCAACCAGTTCAGCCAAGGAAGAGGCTCATCATGTTTGCAGCAATTTCAAAGAACTAGCAACAGAAACAGAATTAAATTATTAAAAACCTATGAGTTTATCAGCTTCTTTTAGTGGACTAAGGTTCTGTCATTTTCTTGGGAAGTACATATTGAAGAAGTTAAGGAATTTTTTCCGAAGAGCATGATTTTTTTCTGCAAGTTGTAGAAAAGGATTTAGCTTTGATCAGCATAATTTTCCTTCCCTTTCTTTAAGCAAGCTTTGTCATGACTATTTTTGTCATTAACTTTGCTAACAGTATTGCTAATTCCTTTGCATGGTTATTTAAATGTCTAAGAGTAGCTAGTTAGAGCCATACTGAGGCCCTTTCATCAGTTTCCCTAATCCAGCTACTTGTTCTTAGGTTAGTGAAAATTTATGGTGAGAAATACCATATAATGATCCAGCTTTTGATCTATAACAAGTAGTTTGGGTATGTTTGATAGTACAGAAATCCTTATTCTGTTCAAAAACCTTGTGTTAATAGTAAAGAAGACAACAAAGCTTTATTTGAAATAGAGATGTTGGAAACTTAAGGGAAGGGCTGTCAGAGACATAGCAATTTGACTTGTAAAGATAATTATAGTTGGTGCCTAACTGTTTGATTTTTGAAGATTTCTGCAGCTTCAGGAAAGCAAATGTTTGGTCTCCATGATCCTGTCCCATGGGGCCTCATGCTGTGGTTTCAACCTGATCCAACTCTGGTGTCCCCTTTCCAGAGAACTCGCTGACTAAACACATTTAAACTCTGCTGAGGGGCTGCTGCTTAGCATTATTAGATACATACATAGTTCCTGGAGTTGCACCAAGATGAGGACAAGATGAGAAATATCTAGAAATACCTCCACTGAATTAATATACACAAAATCTCACATTGTCAAGGGGCGTTTTATTTAGGACATCATACTTTATATGTGATTTTTCTGGCTTTTAGCAGAAAAAGTGTGCAAAGTGAATTTTAATCTAATTTTGAGATGAAGGAAAAGAACTCAGTGGAATAAAATGCTTTGAAATAAAACTAGCTTCAGTAAGACCCTGAGCTGGTTGTAGCAATGTTCTGGAAGAGCAGGATTTGGTTTTTCAGGTTTGTGGATGGGGTTTTTTTGTTGTTGGTTTTCTTGGTTTTTTTGTTTTTTTTTGCCAGGCTGATTTCTTCTGAAAACAGAGATTATGCAGTTGTGCTTTCCTGTCCTGTATCCCTTCTCTCCCACCCAGCCTTGCTAAGTAATGCTAGATCTTGTCAGCCAGCTTCAGTCAAATTTTACAGAAGGGATTTGGGTTCAAAGACATTAATTCTGACAAGTCTTTGCCTGGATGAAAAGATCTCTTACTTCTGCTACCAGCCTGCGGTTAGGTGCATTTGTTGTGCAGAGGGATGTGACCCAACAGCCCCTGTGTGAGAAGAGCTTTCACCAGAGCTTGTGCCTGATGGGACTGCTGAGCTCTGCTGCCTTGGGGTTAAAGCGCTCGGAGGAGCTTCTGCTTCACTTTTTTTTGTCTCCTACAAAAGTTAGCACAAGCAGGCTCCGAGTATATAACAGTGACAGAATGCCTGTTACCTGTTCAGTGGCACCTCTGTGGAAGGATTGCTCTGCTCCTGGCTGCAGCTGTCTCTGAGCTCTGTTGCTGCCAAAGACAGATTTGTGCTGCTGGAGATCCAAGTGGGAGAGCAGGCAGAAGCCATTGCTTTTGCAGAGGCAGTCGTGCTTCTCCGAGAGACAGGAGGTCACAGTGGAGGGATCTCTTTGGCAGATGCTGAAAGCAGTCACATGCAAGGCTGGTGGCTCTCCTCCCCTTTTAATTTAAAATGCTGGTGAATGTGTGTTTCACTGCACACCTGAAAATTCATCCACAGGACACAAACTCCTTGGTAACCAAGCTTCTTGCTTCCACACATATAAAGAGACTTTGACAGCCATGAGCAACATCTGACCAAAGCAAAATAAGTGGGTAAAGCTCTGGTGGAATGATGCAATATTTTAAGGAAACAACAGATATTTGTGTTCTATTTCCCTGTACCTACAGCTGTAGTCAAAAAGTGATATTTCACAGCAATGTCTTTTTCCGTGTCTTTACAGCCTGTGTATGTAGTTAGATTACATGAATAAAAGCAAAAATTTGCTCTGAGTTATGCCAGGGTATTTTGTATATTTCTTAATCCCCAACTGAAATGCCTTTCTACAGCCCATGTCAGCGTGCACCCTTGTTTAATCTCTGCAGCAGGATGACAGATGGGAAGGATGCCCATGTGATGGCTGAGTGTAAACACTCTCTGGTTGTAGTGCGAATGTGGTCTTTAGGAGAAGTAGTGTTTGGTTTAGCCAGAATTTAATGTGCTTCGTGATGAAAAATTGCCGGAAGACCTAAAGCAGTTCCTTCTGCTTGAGAACATATGCATTGCTTCGTTAAAGTGCTTTTTCAAAAGAGGCAAATAAAAAGATTGCAAACTTGAGTGGCGTAACTTTAATCATCCCAGATGTTGGGTTTCATAGTCAGTTGCTGTTTGGGTTAGATATAAGCACCTTTTGGTCAGAGAATGCAATGTTTCCTGCAGCAGGGAAAATTTTTTCTTGGAGTAATGAGAATAGCTTAGTCTACTTGGAATTGAAAAAGAAAAAATTGATTTGGGTATTAAATGTTGGAGAACAAAGTTTTCTGCTTTGCAGGGTGTTCTCCTTACAGTTGCAGTTATAATTCGTGGAGAAGCTTGCCACCAGCAGTGTTTGTAGCCCTGCAAATCCTGTTGGCTCAGTATTGACTCCTAATTAATGATCCACATTCTCACAGATGCACTGAGGCCTTCTGTGATGTGGCTGGACCAGTAGAAAACAATAGAGTAATTTATTTCCAGCTGTATTTGTCCCATGAATAAAGGACATGAATTAGTGCCAGTGTGTGGTTTCTGTTGGCTGCTGTACAGAAATTTGGCAGCTTTTGTAGCCAAGGGAATGTAATTTATAAAATTCAGAGAGCTGATGACAACTGGTCAAGCTGTCTTCAAATGCAACATGTTGGGCTTTTCTCAAGTTCACTTGGTGTACATAAAGCCCAGTTCTGGCTACAACAGCTGCATAGTCCAAAAAAACAGTTCAAGGCCCAGGGTGAAATGGGATGGAACACAGCCTTTACTCTGACCCACACTAATTAATCTCTTTCAATGAAGCCAGCATATACCTCTGTTTCTATGAGGAAGCCACTCAATCTCTATCTGGTGTCTCCTTCCATCCAGTGTGATGGTGACTGTGTTTTCCTCTTACCATGGGCTAAAAGTGCTCAATAGTACATCACCAAAGCTGTGATGCTGTGATTGTGGACTGGTTCTGATAAGCTGTACTTGCGCTAATGTACTTTAGGAACCTCTCAGGTAGGGCAAGTCTTTAACGTGTACCATGAGGACAGTGTCCTCTGAGGCAATGTCTGTAACTCATGTGTTGATGTAACCTAATATATTTTACCCATGTTACATTGGGGTTTACATCTAGAACTGAACTGGGTTTTTTTCTTTTTTTATAAAAAGAGAAAAATATCAGTGATTGTTTTAATATGTTTTGAAGTTATCTAAATGCCAGAAAGATGAAATATTTTACAATACTCAGACACATTGCACGCAGGTTCTTTAAGCAAGCTTGGGCTGACCATGTGCTGTCCTCAGGCTGTTTTGCTGTTCCAGGTATTCACCAACACCTATGGAACTGGTTTTGACTGTTCCAGTGAAAACTAGGCAATATGTGTGACTTTGTTGATCAACTGAATAATCAAACCTCACTTTCTTGGGCCAAGCTATACGAGGTGAAGCTGACATGGTGCTATTGATTTTGGCTCTGATAATGCTCTTGTGTGACTCTGATGTTATGGCTGGAAGTGAGAATTGTGTCTGCTTGTGGAAGAGCAGGATAACACACATTTGTGTGTGTTTGTGAGTGTACATTCATGTGCATACACACACTTATATTCACAGACAGACTTTTTCTGGATGCTGGGACACTTGCTGTGGTTCAGCCCAGAGCATGTTCCAGAGGGTTGGCCAGCTCTGGCATATGACCATGGATAGAATTGTTTGTGCATTGTCCTGGCTTTTTATAAGTGCTGGAGTGATCCTGTTATTTGAGTGGGATCTTGGTCAGATGGAATTCTGAGTGAATGAAGCGTGGTTTGGAGCATGTAGCACCTAGTTACTACGTTTTTGCCCCTTATGTGTGTTCAATGTTTATGAATGTTTAGCAGAGTCTTTGCACAGCCTCATTAAGTGCTTTATTGCGCTGCAGTGGCCAGGAGTGCTGTTAGCAGTTCCAGCAGGAGATGTGGCCATGTATCCTGTACCTGCCAAAGAGCTGCTGGACTTGGGAAGAGCCAGGCCACCAAATCCTAGAACGCTCATCAAAAACGCGAATTAAATTCCGCAAGCTTCTGTCGCAGATCATCAGTATCAGGAACTTACTCACATGTGCTCTGTGCACCTTTTCAAACACTGCTAGAAATGGACCTCTGCAGCTGTTGCCTGCAGCTGTTTATGGTTTAGCTGTAATTTCATAGTTCTGTTCATGCTAGAGAAACCAAGATGGTTTATTGACTACAGGCAGGCTCTACAGGCAGAGGAAAGGACACTTTTTATTATGCCACACTGTAAATAAGCCCACAAACCCAAACATGGAAAAGTCATTCTGTTGCTGACAGCTGATTTGTGATTTTTCTTGCCACAAGGATTAGGTGCTGCTTGGAGCTGACTCACCAGAAGACTCATGTAGTTGGAGCTTGCTGGATTTTGTTGGGGTAGTTCCATGTTCCCACAGTCCTCATCTTCTTGTGTTTGGGAGAGAGGAACGAATTGTCCAGTTTCTCCCTGCTCTTTCCCTATCTTTCCTTTGCCTCTTCCCCTGACACAGATTTCCAAAGAGAAATAACAGGTTGCTGCTTTGTCTGTTGAAAGCTGTTCTTAGTTTCTGGCTTGATGTTGTCCTAGAAAGAGATCAATTGTGACAATGAAGAGTGATGCAGAGTCCCCAGGCAGTGCAAAGGAGAGCTGCTTTATTGCAAAAACCAGTCCTTTTAAAGCAGTTAACCATTTATCAGTTTACCTAGTTTTGAGGCACAACAAGCCCAAGTCAGCCAACTGCCGTACAGCACGATGTGGACATGCATCCGTCACGTGGCACATCTCTCACGACTCTCATGTCTCTCTACCCCTATTCCAGCTGAGTCACTCTCCCAGAGTTCCCTTCTACTTAGCCTAAGTAGCAGGCCTGGGCCATGATTTTACAAGGGTAACAAGGCCCTTATTTTATAAGGCTTTACCTATGTGCAACAACTGATGAAAGCGAAATCCTGCTAGTGAAACACTGACAGAGCAGGATGTTCAGTACATACAAGTACTTCTCAAGGGGGAAGAATCTGAAATGTAGAAATCCTGGGGGAATTGAGTAAGCATATGATAATTCAGTGTTGGTTGGGGGGACATAAAGCTGACAGTACGAATAGGTCTAATAGCTCAGCATTTGTAGTGTTGGGGTTCAGGAGAAAAGCTGTAAGGTACCTGACAGCAAATACTTGTCAAAAGGTCCTTCTGAGGTTTACTCAGCGTTCGAGTCATGGATAGAGTGGATTAAGTGTTGAGATCACATGGTGTCCATGCATTTTCTGTCAATACCCTGCCCTTTTGGCAGCCCCCAGATCATAGTGATTTCTGTTATGAGGACTAAATTGCACCAACATCACAGAAATACCTTCCCAAACCTGTGCTGGTAACAGTCTTGTGCTGAGTGTTTCTTATAACCAGGTATCTGCTCACACCCATGGAGTCATGCACACATGAATGGGAATTTTTATAGTGGGAGGCATGTGGTCCTCCTGGTTCTGCAGCATCATTTCCCTCTCCTGCCTCAGCTGATGGATGTCAAAATCATGGGTTATATGTGGGGCAATAGGCAGGTGAAAAGGAACAAATATGTTTTTCCTGTTCTGCATCAAGCAGAGATGGGAATGCCCTCTTGGAGCTTCCTGGTGAAGAGGGACGGGAATAAGAACTAAGGGCATTTTGTTTGCAGGACACCAAGGCAGTAGAGGGGGATGAGAAAGGAGGATTTCAGGACCTTCAAACTCTAATTCTTCTTAGAGTGGGCTTCCCCTTAATGTCCATGTGACATCTGGGACAACATGTGTGCAGGTACTCACATGGAAAAAGGTTTCAGTCTCCAAGCTGATAACTGCCATTACACACATTTTGTGACACATGTATGTCTTTCTTCTCTCTTTACTTGTGCAACTTTTTATCAGGATGGTTGGGGGCTGAGATAAGGACTTTTAAGTCCCCATGAAAGTAAGTAACTCAGTAACACAAACTGTTGTTGAGAGCATGAGCATGGTTCTGCCTCTCCCTGCATCCTTATGTTTGGTATGAGAGCCCAGCTCTCGAGAAAGCAAGAGCTCCTCAGAGGGCTGAATGTCACCCTCAGCTCAGAGAATTCACCCTGAAATGGCTGTTTTTTCGCTTGATGAATGGAGAATATTTGCTACATGAGGGGGACTATCAAGTCTACTCCACTGAGAAATCTATATAAAAAAGATTTTTTTTTAAATCCCCCACCATCTTAAAGTGCCAAATAGATACTTTTCCACTAAGCTCATAGTAGTACTTGACTTGGAAGCATAGGATCATCTCTTAAAATGTGTTGTGTACCAGCAAGGACTGAAATATCTTGCCTAGAAAAAAACAGATCTAGCTTTTAGAGCAGGACTTTTCTGTAGGTTGGCTGATTATTGCTTTGTGCTGCTTGACTGTGATTTTTGGCACACAGTGTCACATACCAAATTCCCGAAATAAAATGCTACATGATATTCTAAGAGTTCTTAGGAAGCTTTAAAGAGGGATTTGTCTGCTGAGTGGGTACCTCTTCTGAAGCCAAATGATGCGGCAGCAATGGTTTAAAAGGAGAAAACTTTAGTCAGCAGATAATTAGTCTTTTTAAATAAGTGCAAGGAGGAAAAAAGAAAACCTTCCATCAGACTTGTGTTTGTAGAAGTTGTCAGCAATCCTGCTTTGATTGGAGAGGGTGTGCAGCCCTTTGAATAGTTAAAACATCTGTTCAGCGACGTTGTGAAATGCTCGTGTTTGGAACCCCTGATAAAGGGGACTGCTGAGCGCTTGGCTCTTACAGGCTCTACAGGCAGCAAGGGCTGCACAAACTGTGGCCACTGCTTGCCTTTCCTCCTCCTGGGCAGAGCAAAACGTAGGAGACAGCTACTATTTTACATGTGATTTTGCTTTGAGAGGGAGAGAGCAGGAAGTGCCTAGGAAATGGTTCATGACAGAAACCTGGAGTTTTAAATAGGAGAGAAGAGGAGGAGAAGGAGAGCACATGGGCACAGTTTGTGAACAGTTGAAACACTGACACAACAGCAGCAGGGGAAAACCAGACTTCTGAGAGAGCAAGCACCTCCCAAGCTATCCTGATGGAAGGAGAGACAGTCCCCGAGGCCAGGGGAGCAGGCAGCAAAGCCACTCGGATCGCTCTCGGTGTCTTTGTGAGCAGCACTGTTGTGCTTGGCACCGCTCTTTTCTTGGGTAAGTGAAAGCGTTGACACAAACCTGAGCACAACCTCCAGCCTGCCTGCTGGGTGCTCGTGTTTGTGTCTCACAACGTCTTTTGGGGAAAATCTAAATCTCTTTTTCTTTCCCCCCTTTTTATATTTATCCTGAAAGGGATATCTGTCAGTAAAGGAGTTCTTGTTGTGGGAATTCTAGAGCTGGGAGATGCAATGGGAATTCATGTAACGTTTTGAATGCTGAATTTAAATTTGGATACCCAGTTGAATGTGTTCTGACCTGACTTGGGTTCTTCCACAGGACAGAAAGAAGCAGGTGAGATTATGCTGATTACAGATTCAGTGGTTGTGACTGATGTGGAGTAGTATTCTCTGTTTCCTGAAAATGAATCTGTGTAGTGCGTGCATTTTATGGAATTTTTTGGGTTTTCCTTCATTTGGTTTTCATTTAGGGCTTGACTAAAACCTCTGTAGAAAGCTTCAATAGTGCATATGTGTGCACATTTTTTAGATCTTTCTCTTCTTCTACGATGAATTGCAGAGTTGCCTTTACGAAAGTCATAAAGAGTGCATCTAGGATGAAATTGAAATATTTTTGTTAGATATATAAGCTGTAACTAGATGCAACAGAGACGGAAATAGTTTTTCCTCTCTCAGATTTGGAATTACTTGTAGATTGGTTTTGTTAGCATAACACTTGAAAGCATATGCCTAGACTTCTGAAATTATGTGTAGAAGTATAAATATGCCCAGAAACTCCAATCAAAGAGGAAGCTGTGTTTTATCCTGTAAGAAGTTTGCAGAGTTGGATCATCTTTTGGAACAATTCTGCCCAACTTTTTGTTTCTTTAGACCAACACAGATTTCCCCAGATTGGTGGAAACCTTGCCTCTAAGCATATCTTTGGCATTCATCTAGTCCTTTATGATCTTGTGATCTTGTTTGAAAGGTCTGCTTAGTTTATAGTCACAAAACAAGGTCAGGTTTTCTATAGAATATTTAAGGCACCAGGCTCACTCTTGGTTAATCCTCTGCTCTGGAGCAATTTCTGCAGCATTTGCAGGAAAATAACTTCTGTGTCAGTGATCCCTTTCAAGTTAACTTTTTATAACCATGAGTGAGTTTGAATCTTGGAATTTCTAGATGAAATAAAAAGTTTTTCACCTAAAGTATGCAGTATAAACACCAGGGAGTAATAATGGAGAGACCTTATTTCTTTTTGCCTTCACTAGATTTTGTTTGTTTATTGCTTAGAGCAGTAAAAGCAATTGACATTTACCACCACAGCTTCTCAGAGATGGAACTGCTTTATCCATAGGCCAGGTGTGAAAATTCAAGCAAATATATTAATTCTTGCAGACAGTTTTCCAAGTGTGCCTGTGGCATGTTCTGTAGGCAGGGACTCAATATCAAAATTTACATTGGCATAACTGCTAAGAAAATAAAAATGCTGGCCTTGGGTGAGCCAAAATGCTTTTAGGATTTCTTTGGAAATGGTCTGAAATTTTCAACCCAAAGAACCAAGGAAAAAAAGTTAAATTGTTTTGGTTTAACATTTTTTCAATTAGATGTTTTCACACTTCATTGTGACATAGTTTTGTTTGTAAGTTTGAGCTAATTTTTTTCAAGTTTTTTTATCTGTAGAAATGGACATCATTTTTTCTGTCCACATGAAATATTTCAGGCACCTCAAGATGTTATTTTTCTTCAATTTTCATTAAGTCTGCAAAACTTGTTGTTTCTGGTGCACCTGAAAATAATTTTCCACCCTGAGGAGTGAAATGTAGTCTTCTCCTGCTTTCTTCTCATAGTTCCTACAAGTCTAAGGAGGATGCGGGAGAATCATCCCACAGGTGTTATTATTACTGTTCCTTGCTCGTGCTGGCTGTGAGCTCACTGTGACTTCAGTGGGGAGCTTTGCTGGGGTCCTGCCGGTGACACTCTGGTAGGAGTGGGGGCTGTGACAGGACAGGAGCCACCTCCTCCTTGGAGGAAGCACATTGCTCTCCAGTGCCCTTGGGTGAGAAGTCAGGCAGCTTTGAATCTCAATTTGAGAACATCTTCTCCAGACTTGGAACATTCACATTATTTGCATCTGTACATTTGTATTGTTTTCCTTTTCCCTTATAGATTTATTTTTTTAAACTCAGTTGTGTATTTGCTCAAGAATCTGGAAACAGGCTTATCAAGGAGGAAGCTAGGATGCTGAGGGTTATAACCATGATTCTAAGTATAAGGTGTGATTAGTTATCTTAATAATAAGAAGGCAAGAGAAAAAAACTGTGCAAAGTTTTTCCTGTCAAAATTAGCTGTGATTTAAAATGGAAATGTTACTACCAAAAATTTATTCTAATGATAAAATTGTAGGTTTCTCAGTTGAAATGGTATTTTGTGTTTGTTTATAAGTATCAAAAAGACAAGGACTGCTTCAGATTAAGCATGAAATGATGTCTGGGCTTTTCCCTCCTTTCTGTGCTTTGTTAAGAAAAAAGTCTAGCAAGCATTCAAGACCTGGATGGATTCTAAAGGGCTAAATTCTAAATCAAGGAAAAAGGTGAGTTGGGAGGAGTGCAACACTTAATTAAAAGGGACAGTATGCATTATTTGTAGTTCATCTTTGTAGTGGCTCAAAATCATATTCTGGAGATCTCCACTTCTCTATTTTCTCCTGTTTTTTCAATATTCCAATTACAACCTTTGTATGCCTCAAAATCTTGTGTATTTCTTGGCTAGTTTACAGAGGTGTTTGAAGTGTTGGGTTCACTAAACCAATGCAAGCTTTGGAAAAGCTGTCCAGAAATAGTTTTACATTCCCATTTTTTGAGAAACTTGGGTTGAAATCCAGCTATTTCTGTCATTAATTGCCATTAAAACTGTGAGACAGAAAGAGAGGAAACAGCTTTACATTCAATTCTAGCTTTAGGACCTTTTGTAAAAAAAATTTCCTGGGCTGAAATGAAATTTCACATTTTTCTATCACTTTAAAACAACATATAATTACAGCAGAAATTGCTTTAGAACTACCAACACTGTTAAAGCTATAGTACCATAATATATTCCATTGTTGGATTTTTTCATTCAGTGTTATTTGCTTTTTTTATTTTTGCCATGGACTGTTATTAAGATAATGGATATAATGAGACATTTCTTTATGCCTACTGAGCACATCTAGCAAGAACTATTTCACCTATCCCTTGGGATTCTCCCTTCCTAATCCCAAGTATTAATTATCTGCATATTTGCTGCCTGAGAGCAGAGTCTGAAATTAGCAATTCCTGTGCTTAAATTTCAGTGGCATTTGTAACACATGTTTTTAAAAGATGAGTGAAATTAACTGAAAACTTCATAGTTCTTCTCAGCAAGGTTTTTGGAAGCAAATGCAATTACAATACTTTTGGGAGACTATTCAGACAGAACCTGGGTTGTGCCTTATATAGCATGGCTATCCTTGTGCCCATTGCAATCTGCTCTGTTCCAGACTAGACTAAGGAGACCCTGGGAGGGTCCTGTTGGTGCTGGGTTGTGCTGGGCAGTGCAGTGCTGCTGCAGGGCACTGTGGGCACCACAGCTCAGGGGAGCTCTGCAAACCCTGCGGAGGGTGGGGAGACTGCTCTGTGTTGCATTTCTAGCCATGGAAGGTGCAGCCTGGTCCTGTGGAAGGTCCCTGCCCATGGCAGAGCATTGGAATAAGAGGATCTTTAAGGTCCTTTCTAAGCCTAGCTATCCTGTTCTCCTGTGTTTCCAAGCTCTGGAGGATGATAACAATGCTGAATAGTTGGTGTGTGGTGGTGCACGCTGGTAGTGAGTAGGGCTGAAGTGATGCTACTCCAGGCACTGTGCAGAGACAGCCCTTGCTCTGTGCTGTCTGTGAGCAGAGGGGGAAGGAGGAAGCAGGACTAGGAAGGGGAAGTTATTTGTACAAGCTGCAGTATTTACATAATATATATTCTAAATATTTACTTAATGTACATTCTAAGTGCTCTAAATCAGTCCAGTCAGAGAGGCACTGGGACCAGAGGCTGCACTGATATTGGAATGATTGAGTACAAAACATTTGGCTCCAGCTGTCAAAATTCATTGCAAATGATCTCATTATGGTTTTCCATTTTGCAGTTAGCCAAGGTCTTATAAAGTTTCATCCGAAGCAACAGTACTGTTTGACTGCAGAATGCATTGAAGCTGGTAAGCAGCAGTTTTGTCTTCTCAATTATAGCATGATTATAGTATGTTAATGAGATATTTATACCATTTAATTTTTTCCCATTATACATTTTACTCAGAAAGCTCAATTACTGAGGGAGAAAGAATGACAATCCCAAACTTTTTAAAAAGTCACTGTTCAAGTTGCATCTGTTTTGCTTATTTTGTACAATTAAAATTCTTGTTTTAATTTGGTCTAATACTAGTATAACTAGGTTTACTCAACGTTTCCTATAGGGGTTATTTTTCTTCTTTTTTAATAGGAAACAAAATGTTGAGTGACTTCAGGAGTATTTTGTTGCTTCCTTTCCAGTTATCAGAAAACTAGCAAGTATATTGTTAAGTGCAGCTATGTTTTTGTACCAGATCTGGCACACACTTTATATGATTTTATATAAAAAGATGGTAGAGTCAGACTAGTTATATGGAACAAATTTTTTATGGTGAGGGTGATGAAACACTGGCACAAGTCACTCAGAGAAGTTGTGGATGCCCCGTTCTGGAGATGTTCAAGGTCAGGTTGGATCAGGGACTCTGAGCAACTTGGTCTAGTTGATGATGTCCCTGCTTTTTGCAGAAGGTTGGACTAGGTGACCTTTAAGGGTTCCTTCCAAGCCAAATTATTCTATGATTTTATGATTATCTACTGAAAAGCCACTAGTCTTGGGCTTGTCAGACTGATCTCTCTCTTACCACCTCTCTTTCACTGACAATAGTAACTGGTAAGGAAGCAGTCACAAAATGGAGCTGAAAATAAAATTATCTTTTCCAATGTATGGTAGATCAGAATTTGATTTGTTTTCTTGTGCAGTATTCAACTAGAGGTAAACACTACATAGTTACTGAAATGCTAATCACAATCTACTTAATATGTATCACTACTAAATTCCTCAGGCAATTAATTCTATCCTGGCAACAATGGAGAGCCTGTCTTCAGGTGTCTGGCTCCAGCAGCTCATGTTCATGTAGTGCTAAGTTCAGTCATCGTTGCTGTATGGCACTCAAAAAGATTCATTGCAGATATTTTGTCTTTTTTGTTTGTTTGTTTGTTTCTCATTAATCATAATTTCTGGACTGTAGGCCTGTCTAATTCTCTATTTATGAAAAAGTGTTCTACAAAGTCTATGTGGTGTCTTTTTTCCAGCTGCTGGCATCCTGAG